>NC_041381.1:385627913-385682562 GCF_002162155.2 Triticum dicoccoides
GGTGGGGGTGGATGAACAGGACCCTGTGGCGTTGCCTCTGGATGAACATGACCCCGATCGATCGAGCCGGTTGGGGCTGGATGAACATGACCGCGTGGAGGGCTTGATGAATAGGACGACCCTGTGGAGGGTTGGATGAACAGTAGACGGTGGAGGGGTGGATGAATAGTAGCCCGTGGAGGGGTGGTTGAACAGGAGCCCGTGGAGAGGGGAGGTTGAGAAGTAGCCGGTGGAGTAGCGCGCGGTGGAGGCTGGATGTACAGGAGCATGTGGATGAACAGTCGCAGGTGGAGGCTGGAGGAGGTCGACGGTTGATGAACAGTAGCTCGTGGAGGCTCGAGGAGGTCGACAGTGGAGATGAATAGTATCCCGTGGAGTCCCGTTTTGTGGTACGCCACACCCCTCCCGATGAACAGGACTCCTGTTTCGACCGTAGCGCTCCAACACAAGTCCATTTCGTCCATTTTGTGGTACGCCACACCCCTCCCGATCAACAGGACCCCGTTTCGACCGTACGAGGTCCAACACAAGTCTGTTTCCTCCGTTTTGTGGTACGCCAGACCCCTCCCGATGAACAGGATCCTGTTTCGAACGTGGCCGGTCGAACACAAGGCCGTTTCCTCCGTTCTGCGGTATGCAAAGCCTCGTTTCCATTGCCTGTTCCATCCAAGCCCTCCCGATGAACATGACGATGCATTCCATTCCGACCCAGCCGGTTGGCTCCCCATGAACAAGACGACGATGATGTTTCTCCGTTCTGACCCAGCCATGTACATGAGCCCTGGCCATACGTATGTGCGAGTAGGCGTTCGTGACCCCGCCCGTATGTACGTACGTGTCCGTATTTTCTTTCTTGCACACTAGCCGTTGTACGTACGTGTACATGCTACGTGCGCGCCTCTACTACGACATGTGCACACCTCTACATCCACCAGTATGTACGTACACATTCGCGACCAGAATGACAATGCTACGTACGCTTCGACCAGGTGGGTCCCGACTGTTAGGCACTTCCTTGCGTGCGAAGATGTAGATGATGGGTCCCAGCAGTCAAGGGGATGAATCGTTTTTTTTTTGCCCGGACGCACTACCTTGCGTGCGAAGATGTAGCTGGTGGGTCCCAGCAGTCAGGGGGCGAATCATTTTTTGTTCAGATGCACTTCCTTGCGTGCGAAGATGTAGCTGGTGGGTCCCAGTAGTCAGGGGGGAAACATTTTTTTCATGAAATACAGTGGCCCGTCCGGTGGGTCCCACCTATCAGGTGGAGGAATCATTATTTTCCGCGTAATAAGGAGGCACTTCCTTGCTGCGGCCGTGGACCCAGCTGTCAGCCTCTCCACGTACAGTCCACGTCTGATGGAAGTCGTTCCTTGACCATGTTGACCACGCCGCGCCGAGAGCACAATGGCAGAGGACGATGGCGGAACCTAGGAAGGGGACAACGCGGAGCCGGGGGAAGACACGTCAGTGGATGCCCACACGAAGAGGAGTACAAGGATTCATTGGTTCGGATGCGGTGTGAGGCTGCCGTCGCCGCAGAATAACAGGGGGTGTGGGTGAGTGGAGGGATGGCCTGGCCAGCGGTGGGAGTAGTAGGGGGCGGTGAGGCCTCCGCGGCAGCACAGCCGGCCACGGGAGGCAGGAGCAGGCGGCACGACCAGCGCTGCTTTGGGCGGCTGGAGTAAGAACACCAGAGATTGAAGAAGCAAAACGGTCATTGGATGGACATCGTACGGTCACTGCAGCTAGAATCGTTTATATCGACTAAGTTGACAAAGCCCTTGATACGCGTCAACTTAGTAGGCCCATAGGTCAGCTTCTGAAACGGTGGACCCCAGATGTCAGGGGGAGGAATCATTTTTTGGGCGGGTGAAGTTAGAATATCCGAGATTGAAGAAGAAGCACGGCATCCGTTGGATGGACATCCAACGGCCACTGCTGCTAGAACCGTGTGTTGACTATAAGTTGACAAAGCCTTGCATATGCGTCAACTCTCTTTTTTTAGGGGACGCGTCAACTTAGTACGACCACAAGTGTGTGGCAGAGAACTTATAGCCCATTTGAGATTTGTAAGAATGTGCATCCCATTTTTGAATTCTAATGGAATTTACTACAGCCCATTTACAGTTTGTTAAAAGTACAGCCCATTTCAACCAACCGTTCAAAACAGAATTCAATAAAATTTCCCACATTTTGATGGGATCCGAAATATTTTTATCCCAAAATTTCTAGTGAGATTAAATACAATTTCAACATAAATTTATATTACATAAAAATCCAACAAAATATTGCACTCGCAACAATTAATGAAATTAAAATTTTCAATATCCAAAAATAATATTTTATAAAGTAATTACGTGTTTGGTGCATTTTTTATAGTTACTGCCCAGCTTTTATAATTACATCCCATTTATTATTTCTTAAAGCCCATTTTCTTATTAAGCCTAATGCATCCCTCTAGGAAAGATTTGTAGCCCAGCGGGGCGGAGAATAACAACTTGACCTTGCCTAGGTTTTCCTAAAAAAAGTATAGCTGGGCTAGCCATTTTCAGCTTGAAAACAATTAATATCTGGGCTGGATATATGGCCTGGGCTAGACGGGCCACAGCCCGCACAGTTAATACCTGCAGCGATGTTTTCGTTGTTGTTCAAAGGAGAAAAATTAATATCTGGGCTAAACATCGAAAAACTCTATAGTGCTCACACCTCAAAAACACAAATACTGCTCGAGCTGCTTGTTCCCAGCTGTTGGTCACTTCTTGTGCAATTCTCTCGTTTATTGACTACATAGGTTGACAATGGTGTGGTACCGTGATATCAGGAAACCAGGAGGAAGCAAAAAAAATTATAGTTTTATATAATAAGGAGGCACTTGCGTACGTGAGGCTATGGCCCTGGTGGGTCCTCATTGTCATCCTCTCCAAGTAAAGTCATCTCCTCGCCCGCGCACGCTTTCTGCCCGAAACAGTCAGCACCGCCCGCCCCGCTTCCCGGTGCAGGTGATTGCTCTGCCTTCTTATGACACAAGTGTCGTACGTCCGTCCATCTGCCACCCACATTAATGATACGCGGTTGCCAAGGCGGCTACTCCGGCGCCCCATGTCCGTCCCTCCGCTGCCCACCATTGCTACATAAACTGTTGCGCCAGCCATAGCCGCAGTCATCCGCATCCGTTCCCTTTCTCCTGTCCACACCACTACTACCCACCATGGATTCCTCGCGCTCCAACGCTCTTCGGGACAGGAAGACGACGGACCACAAGGAGATGGCAGCCATTGGTGCCGACCGGCTGGCCGGCAGGTAGCCAGAGGACGACGACGTCCCAATGGAGAACATGGTAGTTGACGATCCGGCGCCAACCCCCTCCTCCGCGCCATCCTCGCCGTTGCATTGCACCATGACCATCGGCGAGGCCTGTGCCCAATATATGGACACGGTGAGGCAGATGCGTGAGGAGCAGTTCCGGGAGGCGCGGGCCGACGCCGCCTACAACCACCATCTCCTCCAGGAGCACATGTACGCGGAGGAGCAGATCGCCGCGGAGTGAGCGGAACAGGAGGCGCTGCTCGACTCGTACCGCTCCGCCCGCGAGGGCCGCCTCGAGCACTGGTGGTACCACATGCGGGTGGTGGAGGCTGCGGCCGCCTACAAAGAGGGCGATGAAGCGGGTGAGGTGCTGTTTGGCAATACCAAGGACAAGGCAGAGGACAATGCCGGCTCCGACAAGTCCCCGCTCTGCTGGCGTCGATGAGGCCCTGCTCCGCCGAGGCCCCGCAGCACCAACAATGAGGCAGAGGACACCGTCGGCTCCGCCGAGGCCCCACCCCACCAACAATGAGGCAGAGGACATCGCCGGCTCAACCGAGGACCCACCCTGCCGGCAACGAGTGGGAGGATTTCCACCGCTCCGCCGAGGCGCCGCCCGCCGGCAATGAGACAGAGGGCATCACCGGCTCCGCTGAGGCCCCGCCCCGCTACCAACAAGGCCACGCCACACAGAAAACAAGGAAGAGTAGAGCACGGTAGGTCGCTGCCGCTCGGGTCCAAGTAAGTCCACCGATGCTACCCTCCGGTTGAAGCCAAGCTAGGCGCGTTGACCATTGACGGTTGGTTAGCTTCTTGGCAGCGACGTGGAGTCGAAGAGCTGTGTTGTAGAAGGACGCTGCTTCTACTTAACTGCTGGTGCAGTTGGCTGACTGACATGTGGGCCCAACAGGCCACATGTCAGTTACGCAACTGCACTTGTAGTTAAGTCATTGAAGCTTCTGTTCAGCTCAGCGGGACACAGCTGGGTAGCTTCGGTTAATTAATTATACCTCCAGCGCACCCCTTTTTAGTTGAAGAATGTATGAAATGTAATGAAACCCGGCATGTTTATATGAAATCCGACCGTGTATGAATGAATTTATTTTGATTAGTTCGAATTCCTATATCACTGGCATTGGATGAACATGCAAAAAAATACGTACTAGCATTATTCCCAGGGTGATCACCTCGTTTGTAGCAGTTTCACATGTACTCCATCCGGTCCTTTCTAGTCTGAATACAAGTTTTGTATGCAGTCAATGTATCTCTACTTTGACCAATCTTATAGAAAAAAGTATGCACTTTCACAATGTGCGAAGTAAAAAGGAACAGAAGGAGTAAAAAGAGTTTGAGCAGCTTTTTAACGTTTCTGTACATTGCAATCAAACACACAGGGTTGGCAATTCATAGAGAACATTCAAAACAATCGATGATTATGCATCTCAGTGACTCACATGTCAGAGGCAGTATTTACTTCACAACTAAAGAATAAAGAAAAAATTGATCGACGCTGCTGACAGCAAAGGGCGTCCCATTCGAAAATATCAAACGCATGTCTTCTTGCTAAAATCAATGAGCAAAATTTGACAAGGTTGTCCCATTCCAAAATATCAAATGCCTACGATTGTGGAATGGGCAGGGTTGGTCATTAGTTCGTACATTGACATGGCACCTCGTGCTAAATAAACCAGTTGTTCTTTTTGTGCAGTTCCAACAAAATCAACCAAATTCACGCGTAGCTTGTATGATTTTGTCCTTATATGTTGCAACGCCTTGAACTTATTGGCACCTCCTTTCTTGTGGTGGAAATGAATGATTCGATGTATTCATGAACATTTTGTGCAGTTCCCATTGAAATCAAGCTTAGCACCCCTGTTTGCACAAATACAAAAAAAGTGATTAGTATAAAGCAAATTATACTATGAATTGACAGTTTAAACAGGCACCTACATGGTCCATGTAGAGCACACTTTTAGAAAAATGGAACTCACCAGAAAGAATCCTAGAACAACATTGTACTCGCACATCACAGCAAAAAATGGAGATTTGTCAGTCCTTCTAAGATGAAGTTAGTTTGGTCTTGTGGGGAGTAATGTAACCATCCTTCAACTGCTCCTGCTGATGAGAAGATAGACAGGCCTTCTTCATCCTGGCATAATCGGAACTAGTCACTTCACGTACTCCATATTCTTCTTCAGAGGAAGATGATCATGTTGTGCAAAGACAAGAGGACAACTAAATGCTAGCATCTCTGTTTGCTCGAAAAAAAGGAAAGGAAATATTTAAAATGGCATAGATGAAGCACTTCTCAAGGACAATACCACTTTTTCATGACAGTATCTAAACAGTAGCACAACACCAATAGAGATGACAAAGGTCAATCATATGGATGAAATCAGTGGGCGAGTACCAACCTTTGTCAGGAGGCTTATTGTGTACAGCATACAGATGAAGCACTTCTTCGGAACCATCTGCTGCTATCTACTGTGGTGGCCATGCTTACTATATACTCCTTGATTAGTTTAATGTTTCCAACATCTTCTTGTGCAGTTCCACTAAAATATATGGTATCTTCAAAGAAGATCCCTATTTACACAAGTAGAGATAATTACGTATTACATTAAGAGTGGCATCAAATCAGTGGCAAAACAATTGCTCGTTCCAGCCATAGCAATAAATTAAGATGCAAAACTATATCATTACTTGTGTCATCACAGTTCCAGTGCTTCATTACAGCACCGGGAGTTGATTTTTGTTTTTCTTCCACTTGTTCTTCCCCTTCATCACTTGGTTCAATAACAGACAAGCTTGGCCTTCAATGTAAGATTTGGCATGTCAATTAGGGAGCACAAGTATAGCACTAAACAATGACATTAATTTTCTGATGAAAGTGGCAAAATACAGGCCAACAGTTGTGAAATATCCTTATCTTACCTCAATGGGATATTATGGTGCACATACAGATTGAAGTCTTGTCTCTATTTGTGCAGTTCACTAAAATCAAGCAACATTACCGTACAAGTAGCACAACATATGAAAGCACACTGCAGAATCATGTGAAAGAAGGCTAGTACTGACCTCTCATGATGCGGAATTCAAACAACTCACAAGAAGAAGTTCTGAACCAAATCTGCCAACACGGATAGGAAGTAAGATCTCCTCTTGTGCAGTTCCACTAAGATCAAGCAATCAAGCAACGTTGTCGGTGTGACATTTTGGTTGAACTGCACAAAACACTCTTAAAACAAAAGTGTTTTGTGCAGTGCAACAAAAGGTCACAATGGCAACGAGGTGAAGTAGATAACCCTGTTTACACAGAGGTGCAAAGGAAACAACTAGCTGTCAATAACGGTGGATGACACAGAAGCCAACAAAAAGAAGCATCTACCTTATCTAAATGGGAAAGAAAGCAAGACGATAGCATTTCTCAAATGGTGGCATTGATTAATATTAACATAGAGAATATATTAACAATAAAATTCGTTAAACATGTAATTAGCTTTTAGCTGTGGCATTGCATCAATTTTCCAGCGGCATTATTACAGGGTGTTTGTTTACAGGGACATTTTGGTGTAGGGACTAAAAAAACTCCGTGCTAGTCCCATCTAAACCAAACAGGAGGGACTTTTAGGGACTAAAAGTGGGCATTTGGGACGAAAGAAAGAAGACCCGAGGGAGTCTTTTTGGGACTTTTTCCAATAGTTGCCCCTGCCACGCATCGCACCTTGTCTCTATTAGTTCATTACTAGGGGTAACATGGTCTTTTAGCATGTCATTTAATAACCTCTAGTCCATGTTTAGTCCCTGGAACCAAGCACGTAGGGACTAGGGAGTTTTTAACCAAACAGGGCCTTAGATTAACAACAGCTAAAGAGTTGCACGGGACAATGGACACACCAACACCATGTGCATCTACCGATGTATTGTGGTCATGCACAGTCTGTTGCAACAAAGAACAAACAACCAAGGAGCACATTTGTGTTGGTCCTAGTTTTGTTATCTTTAGACACCTTTACCTATGTGAGCGTAGAAAATCTAGTCCTGCTCAAACTCTACAGCCTTGTCCCCCAAAACAAAAGATCAGTTTGTTACAGATGTGTGTACTACGTTTGTCATTATTTTCCCTTTTAGACCAACGTAGGTGCTGGATAGCCAGTCTGTACTAGTACTTTCGCCACTTCCTTTCCTCTTTGAACCACGTCCTAGATTTATGCGATACAACTTTTCCCACTACTTTCCCCCATTCCTTTCCTATTTGAACCACGTCCTAGATTCATGCTATACAACTTTTCCCAGTACTTTCCCCTTCCTTTCCTCTTTGAACCACGTCCTAGATTCATGCTATACAACTTTTCCCACTACTTTCCCCCACTCCTCTCCTCTTTGAAACACGTCCTAGATTCATGGTATACAACTTTCCCCACTACTTTCCTGTTTGATCAAACACCTAGATTCAAGTGCAGAAGCAGAAAAAGCCCACATGCAGCTAGAGCAATGCATGTGGAATAAGTAAATTATACCTTAAGGTTCTTGTGGCGTGGTTCGGTGGGCGACGGGACGGTGGCGAAGAAGAAGGGGTCGGAGGCCCTCCCACGCCGTCGTTGGGCGAAAGTGAACAGCTGCGTCGGTAGTGGATTCCCTCCCTCGCCGACGGCGCCAGCGTTAAGCCTCCTTCCCTTCCCGGTGGACAGACCCAGCCGTCTCTTTGACCAGCAGTGACGGGAGATAGAGGCCAACGAAGTCTTGTTTAGATCTGGAGAGGGTGAGAGAGTGTGAAGAGAGCAACTACAAGCGCTGAGGCTCTAGCATGTATATATATACTGGAGAGAGAGTGTGAAGCGTGCAAACCCTAGAAAACAAGCGCCGAGGCTGCAATTATGCTCAAGTGTAGTTATCAAACCCGAGACCCCAAGTTTGATGAGTGAATAGGCTAACCAGCTACACAACCCTCCCGTTATGTTCAACGAGAGGAAAATAACCTTTTATACATTCATGCATTCATGTGACAAGCATGCCGTGTTTTTTTTGTGTGTGAGTCATTGGGATTTGAATCATAATCGTGTCATGTGGGTTTGGTGGTAAGACTATCCACATTGGTGCAGAAATAATGCAGCCCTAGTCACCTTATCTCTCTCCATGTAGTACGTTGGGTCCCACCAGTTAGAGGGTGAAACAAACAAATTAATAAGAAAAATTAAACGCAGTGTATCTTACCTCACACATCTCGCTACTGCTCGAGAACACTGTCCAATTGATCCCTCTGTTCGCTCACGTACTATTTTAAGTGAATCCTTATTATAACATGCACACAATTTTGGGCACTTGTATTTGACCTAAGTCAGTGTGCCACAGTATCTCGTACTTACTACTCCCCCCGTCTAGGTGTAATAAGTCACGTTAGAAGGTGCAGCGGGACCAAGGTGCAAGCAGATTGGAGGAGAAGGAGAAACTTGACCGGTCATTCCTCCAATCAAAGCCCTGATTTCTATCTCTAAACGCAAGAATTAATCCAAACAACTAAGAGATGGTGTTTTAGATACCATGCAGGGCCACGTATTAACTCGCATGCAAGCCGACTTTGATTTCCTGACTGATCAACACGTAGTTGCGCTCCATGCATTGGGTTTCCGGGGGAGATAACAACCAGAGTAAGGAGCATTTGGTTACATTTCTTAGGCTGGTAATAGTGGTGAGTAACTTGGACTAGTAACATGCATATGTTACTAGTCTATGTCACTGCTACGCGAAGTTTGCCGTCGGAAGCGAGCCGATCTGGCTCTCCTAAGCTAGCAAGGTTTTTCTAGCCCACCCCAGCTAGCTGGCCCACAAAAGCTAACATATTTTAACAGTTCCAAACGCCTAACCTTGCCCGGCTATGCTATAAGCTGTTCTTGCTAAGGATCCAAATGCTCCCTAAGTAACAACGCTCGCTAGCAACAAGTCCAGGAGGGGATTGAGATGCGAAGTTAATGGACGACACCTAAACTTTTTGGGAATATCTGATTTCTGTAAGATGACTTAACACCTAGACGGAGGGAGTACTACTCCTCAGTTCAGGTTTGATGGAATATTCGTCACCTCTTCTCTTCTTGTACATACTCCATTTGTATCTCACTTCCTGTGGCTTCTCAATCGCACGATTTTCCTATTCTATGAACCTGTGTGTGCGTGTGGTGCGTGTGTGTGTGTGTGTGTGTGTTTAACAGCATGTGTGTGTTAGAGAGAGCGACAGATCGACCTACTCCTAAAGAGAGATGGTGTGTAGTGTACGATTTTAGCCACCAGAGTCGGTGCATCCTCTCGTTTCCGGGCATCCGGTAGGGATAGGTGGACAACTGCCACGCCCGCTCCTGACCAGCCTGGCCCACCTAAAGCCACTCCATCGCCCTTGCGTGCTTCCCGCCCGAAACGGTCAGCGCTGCTCCAAAGAATCGGTGCTGCATTCATGCCCGGTCAGAGCGGACATGACCTCTCACTAGCGCATGCGTTGAAGGGAGAAGCGGATTCAAGAGTGATGGTTGCTTCGTCCGTCCAACTTACTGCTGGGTCTATGTGATTTGACGGCTCATTGGTCTTTATTACTGAGGTCGTAGGACTACTGAATGTCCCACGCTTTCGGCAAAAGGAGGTACTACTAGATTACAATTTTCTCCATTCTTACAGCGGAGGAGTGCAAGAGCAGTGAAAATACAAACGCTCGGTGATTACATGGCCCACCTCATACTATCACCATATTTTCTGGACACCGTGCGACACCTAACTCTTTACATAGTACTCCCTCCATTCCTAAATCCTAGATGAGTCCCCGCGCATTGCCGTAGAACAGCCGTGTATCTCTCTGCGTAAAATTATTGATTTCATAGAACTAAAAAAACTCTATAACCGCATGAAAAATGTGGTAGCCAAACTAAAAAACTCCCATCATCATTTAGATCATCCCACATAAGGAAAAAAGATCATCCAACTCCTACTGCATAATGGGATTATATTTTTGTTTTTGACATGTTAATGGGACTTAAAAGCTCACTTACATGCATGCTACCGGTGCATGCTTGCATGCAGACATGTTGATGTGACTTAAAACCCACTCACATGCATGCCACGGTATTTCTGCATGCTTGCATGTGGCTTAGTGTGGAGCCTCTCAACGTCTAGATCAGACGGCTATTATGGACTGATTTTGTTCATCTAACGGCTACATTAATTTTGATGATGTGGCTCAAGGAGAGGATAGAGAATTCCTAGTAGTGGGGGCCAACTATTACTAGTAGATAAGTCTTTGTAGAGATTTCACTAGGTGAACTACATACAGAACAAAATGAATGAATCTACACTTAAAATGCATCTATATACATCCGCATGTGGTTCATGGTGAAATCTCTACAAAGACTTATATTTAGGAACGGAGGAAGCACTAGTATAGTACATACTATAATTTATCAGCGAGATAAATTTGTACAATGCTATGAAGTTTCCAGCTTCTGTTACATGTATCTTGCATCCAAGGTTGCCCGTTGCAATATTTCATCAAATACAAAGGAGACTAACATGCATGCTATTGCATCTCAATGATTGACAGATCATAGCAAATATGTACTCCCTTCGTTCCAAAATAAGTGTCTCAACTTTATGCAAACTTTAGTACAAAGTTGTACTACTACTAAAGTTGACACTTATTTTGGAATAGAGGCAGCTAAAGAAAAAACGATCCATGCAGTCCCTAGCCCTTGAACCGTGAACCCTAACCAGGATTAAGTTTGCTGGCAACGTTCGAGCTTCCTAAGAAATGAAGTTTGCAACCTTTTGACCATTGGATCATTTTGCGCAGTTTCACCAAAATCAAGATGAGCATCCATGTGGCAAAGAAATTGAAGAAGCATGATTAGAATAAGATTACTGGGACTAGTTGATGAGACATAAACTCATCACAAATACAGTACGTAGCAGCCAGTAGAGGTATGTGCGGGGCAAAGAAGTAGAGAAATATCCACATGGAGTGATGTGGGCAGCTGGAGCAGTGGTGCAAGCCGGCTGTAAAGGGACTTGTACTTGAGGGATATCGGGATGTAGCTCAACCTTGAGGAGGGCGGCGGGAGGTGGCAACTGCCCACGTCACGGCTGTGAGCAAGAGACGAAGGCAACCTCACCGGCTTTGTGAGAGAGAACGGCGGGGACCCCTGATAGGGACGTGCCGACAGTGGGTTTTCGCCGTCGGTGATGGCGACCGCATCTACACTAAGCATCCACCCCTTCCCCCAGTGGATGTGATCCACCAGGATGTTAGATATGTGGACAAAGTCGTTTTGTGCGAGAGAGTGTGAACAAGACAACCCCAGCAAGCAACCGTGTAGGCTGGCCCGTCCTGACTATGTATATAGTGGAGTGGTTTCCTTTTCTCTCCATATGAACCTATCATATTGCGTGCATGCCACTGAAGAAAAAAACTTTATTTATAAATGACGCGGCACCTACTACTCGTTCTCCTATAACCTTGCGCTTGGCATCTCCAAGATATTAACCTTGCGATTGGCTCTTCGCCTCTTTAGGAAGTCGAGCAATAATGGTAGTGCAGTATATATCATTCTGGCTATATGAGACCGAATGAATTGTTGCACGTCCACCACATGGGCGAGGGTCGAGGGGCGAGGGAGAGTGCTACATACGGAGCAAAATGAGTGAATCTACACTCTAAAATACGTCTATATACATCAGTGTTTGGAGTATGTACTAGTAGTTCATATTGAAATCTACTAAAGGACATATGTATTCCGAACAATATGATATAATCTCTATAACCAAGGTAGTAGGGACAAGGAGTAAACGGAGGGAGTAGTAAATTTTTCTCCTCGTCCTGCGAGCCACCACGCACGTGGGCGAGGGAGCGGGCGTAATGCGTACAGTACTAAGCAAGCTTCACCTCATCCTATGAGCCACCGCACCCGTGGGCGAGGGAGATGGCGTACTAAGCAAGCTTCTCCTCGTTATGCAAGTTGACGGGACACATCAAAAGTACTCCAGTGTATAGAGCCTTGCCTCTAAGGTAGGCCCCACATGGTTTGCCTCTTTTTTTAACATAACGCGTCAAGTCACAATTTGTTTGTTCACCCGTGGTAGATGATCCTCCCTCCACCAAGTGGACAACCAGTACACGTGCCAAATTACCATGTGGGCTACCTTTTAGTATACAAATGAGCTCCACCGTGTACCCGCGCGGGTGTGGTTGGCAAAGAGACGGTAGTACGTGCACCGTGCATGCACCTCTTCTCTTCTTGCACATCCCCCACCTACGTGGGTGTGGGTGTGAGATACAAACCGCGTTTCTGAGTGTTTTTTGTTTTGGCCTGGGGATGGGGGTGGGGGGGTTGATTTCGTGAATGTATTTGTGGGAATATGTGTCGATGACATCTCAAACAAAATTTTGCATGCAATGTGTGTGAAATGGAGGCCTATCCATATCATATATAGAGGGTCGGGCAATCCACGAGAAGAGAGGGAGGGGTCATAGATATCGATAGATTCGAAGAGAGGATCAAGTGGGTGGGTGCGAGATCGATGAAGAGAGCCACCGAAATTGTGTGTGTGTGCAAGTCAAAGATATAGGGCGACTGACCTACCGGAACGTCAGAGAGCACTGGTCAAGTTTGTGTGTGGCAGGGAGACATGACTAGAGCACTCGATGTATTGGTGTGTGTGGGGGAGGGGGTGGGGGAGGGGTAGGCAGAGGCCTAACTATAGCAGTAGAACGACTCGTATATGTGTTGAGAAGGAGAGACCCAGCTATGTCTTGAGGGAGATCGGTCTACATCCATACATAACTGAAGGACGGGAAATATGATGGGACAGACAGAAAGAGAGGGGAGAGAGAGGGAGGGAGAGGGGTAGAGTGCTGGATGGGTGATGGAGTTGCTTCTCGAAGATGGTGGGAGAGGCCTACTGGACAAACTGAGGGTGTAACTACAATGTTATCAATAAGAGTGGGGATGTGTTTCTGTGTGTGCCTGTGCGTGATAGATCTGTCGGGACGCATCCATGGATGATGAAGGGGAACCATGTGTTTGGTAAGCAAACCTAACTAGATCGGTAGATCAATTGTTGTTGTCGGAGGAAGGGAGAGACATAACTAATGAGGTAGATCGGTCGACGTGTGGGTAAAAACGAGTTATAAGAACCTACCTAGCTATATGTATAGCGGGGGATCGTTCGGTGTACTTCCATTTGTTAGAGGCAAATAAGGCCCAGCGAGATGGATAGACAGAGAGAATGGAGCTAGGAGGTGGTGCGAGAGGCCCAGCTACTAGCTAGATAGGGGGAGGAGTGTGCGGTTGTGAGATCGATGAAAAGAGGGGCGAGAGTTGACACGTGTGTGGGACCGTATGCGAGACACGAGGCAAGGACACATAAATGAGGAGATTGAAGGTGCGTGTGTATGTTGTAGGTAGGCATCACTGGAGAGGTTTATCGATCCGTGCGTGTCGGAAAGGAGTTGTGGAGACTCTGGGAGAACTACCTAAAGAAAAAATGAATGTGCCCGGTGGATAGAATGCCGAGGGAGGGGGAGGGCGAGGAGGGTGTGTACATGCACGAGAGAAAGTTAGTGGTAGCTACAAAGGTTAGAGGATTGTGTGGGTGTAAGAGACTAACAAATATCATAATTTTATATGAAAGTGGATTCATATATTTGAATAGGAGATCATAGTGTTTTAAACATATTCATGCATGAATATAGCGGTGATACGCGTGTTGTGCACATGTTATACCATAATGTGATAATGCATGGCGTTTGCAACTCACAGCTAAATGTCGAACAATCTAAACCATACTATACATCAAACAATCTCACATTTTATTTGAATTTGTGATAATGTGTGGCGTTTGCAGCTTACAACTAAATATTGAACAATCTAAACAATACTATATATCAAACATTCTCACATTTTATTTGAATTTGTGGTAATGTGTGGTGTTTGCAACTCACATCTAAATACTTGTAGGCGTAGGGGGCGGGGCACCATACATAATGTGATAAACACATTATACATATGAGACATGGTTTAGATTATGAAGATCTAGCTAGAGCTAGAAATGTAATGTAATTTGAAATCAACATAAAGTGGATTCAAAAAATCGAGTTCGAGTTCATATAGTACACATAGTTCATATGTAACTTGAGACTAATCATGTGGTGTGCTGTGAAGATAATACACAAACGATGGTTTAACTTGACAATAATGATGATTGTAGATCTTTTTAAAACAGAAAAACGAATTCAAATGCTTTGACTTCACAACAATCATTACTGTAGATCTTATTCAAATAGAGAAACGAATTCAAATTTAGTTCATATTGAAGCGGTAGTATATACGTTTGGAATGCACTAAAACGTTCATTTGAGTAGTAGGTTGCATGCATTATACACGTAGCGAAATATTTTAATTGAAAATAACATGAATTCAAAGTTTTGAATGACATTTGTCGTGCGAATTGATTTGGTACAGTACATGTTAGGCTTGTCCGGAAATTTCAACCCGCACCTTGTTAGCCCGAAATATTTAAGATATATCTTTGTCTCGTTGTGCTCCGACAACTCCCTCCATATCAACCCGCGCCTTGCTATTCTGAAATTACAACACGCACGAAAACTCCCACCTCCTGTGAAATCCCGACACGCGAAATGCCTGTGGTAACCCTGAACCGAAAGAACCGCCACAAATCGGTGGGGGTACTTTCGTAACTTACCCCACATTTCAGACAAGCACGTCCCTAAGCCATGGTTCCACACTCCCATCCCATCCGCCCACCCATTCGTACACTGAGGCCGCGAAAACCCGTGACGAAGCCCCACACCCTCCTCCGTACGCCACCCAGCCGGAGCCTCTTCCCCGATGACATCGTCCACAGCAACACCTCGACGTCCCTCATCCATCGTACCGGATGAGGATCCGTCATCGATCTCGTCGTCTCGCCGGTTCAGCCACCCCATCCTCCACCTCCAAGGAGCTGCCCCGACGCTCCCCTCGTCTTTCGTGCCACCTCCATTCCCACACTGCCATCTTCACCTGCACCACCGGAAGAGCATCATCATCACCGTTTCCTCGGATGAAGTTGCGGCCTAATCGGCGCCACCAAAGAGGTTGTACACTAATCGCTGCATTTTCTTCTTGATTCAATCTCACGGTGTTGCTGGCGCTCGGTCCCGAGCCGACATGGCGCGGCTCCATCCACGGCGGCGTCGCCGTCCACTTCCTCCACGGCATCGCTCCCTCGACAGCGACGTCCACATCAGTAGGAGCTGCTGCTGCTTTAGCTCTCGCTCGCGCTACTGCTCTGCTCTCGCTCTCAGTCCCCTGCCTGGTCTGCTCTTGCTATTGCTCTTGCTCGCGCTACTGCTCTTGATCTTGCTCTTGCTTGCGATGCTGCTCCGATTTAGCTACACTTCGGTCGACTGAATCGACTTTTGGGTCAGTCGATTTTTAGGGGGGGTGGCTCGCCGGGGTGAAGGGAGAACCAGCCGCAGCGGGGAGGGGGGCTCGCCGGAGAGGTACCCCACTATCTATCTTAGGGTTCAGGGTGGGGCGATGGTGGGGCGGTGGCGTGGGGACCGCCGGAGGAAAAGCTCGGCACGAGGGGGCCTAGAGGGATGGCCGGGGCGGCGGCGGACCAATGGTGGGAAGTGTTTTCGGAGCGTGCGGGGCGACGCACCGCCGGCCGCGGGCGGTGGGGGGCTGCTGTTTGGCCGGTGGTGGCTGGCGGCTCAGGGGGGGTGAAGGTTGAAGATGAACTGCAGGCCCTTGATTTCGTATCCAACGGCTGCAAAATCGACTAACCAGAGATGAAAAAGTCAGTCGACTGACGTGTAGCCTAACCTTGCTAGTGCATTCAGTTTCGACAGTAAAATTTAGTTTCCACAGCAAAATTCAGTTTCGACAGTTAAGTTCAGTTTCGACAGTTAAATTCAGTTTCGACAGTTAAGTTCAGAGATGAGAGGTTGATGTATTTTACATCTAGCACTTTGTGGTTATGTATTTTACGTCATCTATTAGAGATGCTATTAGAATTCCACTCAGGTTAACATTGTCTCTCTTGTCCTGCTTCAGCCTCGGCGTCGTACAACTCACCAGAGCTGCTCCAATGATGAAACCCTCCATCTCAGCAGATCAGTACCTCGGGCTCCATCTCTAGACGCCTAAGATCTTCCCCTCCTCCGACAGCCAAGTCAGCCGGAGCATCCTCACCGGCCAACCCAATCACGCTGAGATCGACATGGCTTTGCCAAAGAGGTTGTACACTTGTTGCATCTCGTTTTTACTCTACATGTTATATATATTGTCCACTGAGCACACGTAGTAACGGGAAATACGATTGTTTTATCCTACTATATGACAAGCAGTGAGGTACCAGGCAACTTAGCTATCCGTGATGGACTCTCTTGAACTCCATCATTATTTATCTCTACGCATTTGAGCTATGCATTTGTCGGTGGCCCTGGGAGTTGAGCTAGTAGGGCAGTGGCGTGGGTCCAAAGTAATAGAAGTGGCACAAAAATATTTTTTTACTGTAGGCTTTTCCTTGCTCAAGCCTGCCTACTAGAATCGCCAGTGCTTGAAAGAAAAAGTGAGTACAAAACATAGGAATTGGAAAGTTTCCTATGGTACTACTATTCATGAATTTGGTTCAAAGGAATGGAGCAAAGGAAAACTGTAGGATTTGTTCCTTTAGTGTCTCCTTGAAAGAAAAAACGTAGGAATTTTAATTTTCACTTGTCCTCCTTTTCAAATTCCTATTCATGAAGCACAAGACTAAGAGATAGTAGCATAATAGCATTATAACCGTACATTTTCTTGTGGTTTGACTTAATCTCACCATGCTTCTTTGCATCCTGTGATCTTCCAATTGTTGTGAATCAAACACCCAGATTGGCAGTAATCATGTGTTCTTAAATTCTCTGTTTTGCACGTGCATTCCTATCCTATTCCTGTCTATTTCCTATCCCTGCATTGTTGGAATCCTCCAATTCAAATGAGCCCTTACAGAATTACTTCTCTTACGGATAGTTGTAAAAGAAAACCTTGCATGGTTTGTCCCGCTCCTACTGCACCGTCGTCCACCCCAGCTCAGCTGCTCCAACGACAAAAGGGTCCAGCACAGCAGGGATCCGGCCTCCAGACTATCTTTCGCCGCCTCAGATCTTCTTCCCCACCGCCGACAGCCATGAAAACTGCATTACCATCATCAACCGAGCAGATGACCTCGAGGACTACACGGGTCCACAAGAGAGGTCGCACTCTTTCGTGTCTGCTTACTTTATGCATCGCTTAATATTAGTTGCTACTTTATTGTCCTTATCACCGATTAGACTCTGAATCAGCTCCAAACTAATGGTCAAACTTGAGTTTTTAAATGGTTGTGGGTTACATATCGGGGCCGCAATCAATAGTATCTATCTACTATCTGGCTAATCTCCGGTGTCTACTATGAGTTTCATGTTGGATGGGAAACAAACAGTAAAGAAGCCATTATCTCTATTTTTAACTGAAGCCATTATCTGCCTGCTATTATTAGTTTTGGGTCTATCCACAGGTTGCTACCATCACTCTGGATTTCTGCATGCACTCCTTACATAATCTCATTATGTTTTATTCCTATGAATGACAGTTATTGTAAACAATGGAACTGAACATGAAGAGCAAAAGAGATGAGCCTTGTGTGGCAATAAAATTTCATGCAGACGTCGCTCCATGGTAGGCGCAAAGGCAGCCCCCCCTCCACGCATTTCGGATTGTAATCGAGAGGAAGATATCTGTTCTGAGGGGGATTCAGAAGGAGAAGACAACTCCTATTTACCCCCTAGGTCTTCGCTCTAACTTGGCATGCTGATGTTGGTTATATCATGCATATCGTGCCTTGCATTGCTTAATTTATACATCAAATATGTCATCTGCTTAGTTTAGACATCCTTTGTGCGAATGCCATCTGTTTAGTTTATTCATCGTTTATGTGAATTATGCAACGCCATCTTGTTTACCCAGGCATCATATATGTGGATTTTGCAATGCCATCCTGCTTAGCCAGTCATATTATACGTAAATTATATCAGGCCATCCTTTTTTTGTTACTATTACATTTGTCAACAATGTTAGTACATTCAATTGCTCTTCGTGTGCATCAGCCATTTGACACGGTGATGGCAAATTCTGGAGTGAAAACAAGGTCTTCAAAGCAGACTATGCTATCTAATGAAGCGCATATCTCGCTGGTTACGGATAGCTCCTCAGAGGAGGATTCAGAGACAGATGACCAGTCCTATCCCCCCCCGAGGTGTATGCTCTAACTTGGCAGGGTTATGTTGCTCATATCGTGCGTATGGTGTCTTGCATTGCTATGTCATTTGATTAGTTTAGACATGCTTTGTGTGAATGCCACCTGTTCAGTGTCTAATTGCCATATATGTGAATTATGCATTGCCATCTTGTTGCAAGACATTATATATGTGAATTATGCAACGCTATGTTGTTGCAAAGGCATTATATATGTGAATTATGCAATGCCATGCTGTTTAGCCAATCATCATGTATGTGAATTATATCATGCTATCATTTTTTTGTATTACGTGTTCCATTTGTTGACAATGTTTGTATATTCAACTATTCTTCCTGTGCATTCGCCATTTGAAGCGGTGATGGAAGTATCTGGAGTGAAAACAAGGTATTCAGATCAGACAATGCTACCTGCTGAAGCAGACATCTTGCTGGTTATAGAGAGCTCCTCAGAGGAGGATTTAGAGACTGATGACGAGTCCTATTTCCCCCTTGAGGTCTATGCTCAAACTTGGCAGGGTTATATTACCCACGTCATGCATGTTGTCTTGCATTGTTTTTTACAGCATGTATGGATTGCCATATGCTTACTTGCTTACTATATAATCATATATTTGAATTATATCATGCCATCATGTTTACATAGTACATACACATCATCTATCTGAATTATGGCTTGGCAACCCATTTAATAAAGACATCATATAGTTATATCATCTCATCCTGTTTAGTGTTTACAGTCATTATATTTTGAATTATGGCATTCTATCCGTGAATGTATGTGAAGTATGGCATGACACCCTATTTAATAAACACATTATATAGTTATATCATGTCATCCTGTTTACATAGTCATCATATTTTGAACTATGTCTTTCCATCTTTTTTAGTTGGCCATCATAATGTGAAATTGTGTCATGCTATCCTGTTTAGTTAGCCATGATATATGTGAAATTGTGTCATGCTATCCTATTTGGTTAGACAACATAAATGTGAATTATTTCATGCCCTCTTTTATTCCCCACTATCCATTGCACCTGTCTATCATACAATGTCTATACTTTCAATTACTTTTCTTGTTTATCAACCATTTGAATTAGAGAGGGTGATGGCAGTATCTAAGGGAGTAACAACACGGTCTTCAGAAAATATAGTGCTACCAGTTGATGCAGATAGAACCACGGTTGTACTTGCCCAAGGACGAGATCCACCACACATAACCCAGACTCTCGCAGATTGTACCCCTACCCAGTTGGACAGATAACCAGCTACACCCCTTCTAACCCCAACCCCGGCAGATAGTAACCCAGTTCCAGTTGACACAGCACCGTCTCCACCACAAAACACCCAAAAATGAGCAGTTAGTAAGGGAACTGCAGTGCCCAAAGCACGAGGACCACCACCCCGAATCCCAACTCAACACTTAAAGGAGAAGAAGAAGATTTGTTCTCAGGTCAGGTTCTGTAGCTATGGTTCATACTCCTTTGCTCTTGCATTACTGTATTTACTCATACCAACTATTTTCAAATTTGAAGGATGGAATTGAAACTCCAATGGCGCAATAGGTATGTTTTAAACCTGTTTCTTTAACTGGTTTGCTGTTGTAACCTGCTCTATGTTGATTTCAGTTTCAATTGAATAAACAGTTATGTTCTCATGCCATGCACATTACAAGTGTTGTTCTTGCTCTATAGTTTCCCACACTTATATTCTGTCTATTCTGCTTTGTCTTGAACAAATATTATTTGAACTGTGTCTCTATCTTGATTTGGCAACAAAAACTAGAATGATATAGACCATAAAGTGACCATGGTACATAGATATATGTTTGTTTCATCCTGTTATACTGTCCACTTTACTACTGAACTCATTTACCAAAATGAGTTTCATATACAACATGGTAAACATGTGATGTGTCTGCTTGTTTCTCTTTTAGAATGCGGACAAAATATTGGAGAACAGTACCGTGTTATGCAATGGTAAAGGAAGTAATGCAGATAAGGTTCAAGATAGTGAGACATCCATGTTGGTCTCCAAGAAAGCTGATAAAAACTATCTTGACGATAGTGAGAGCACCCAAAAGTCATGTCTTGATGTAATGTTTGAGTTACTGGCCACTACTACTGGCACAAGCTCTTCGAAATCGCTGCCTGAATCAGTTCGTCTTATTGAGTCTCAACTTCAAGTTGAAAGACATCGATCAGATGTGCTGCGACAGGAAGCTGAAGGACTGAGGAAGTCCCTGCAGAATTCAGATGCATACTTCCTGGTGCAACAGCAAGTGCTGGAGGATTTAAGCGCCAAACAAGAGAAAGTTAATAAGCTTGCTAAGCATCTTGCCAGCATTATGGGTACCCAGGATATTGTTTCTTGAGTTCTTCTGAAGTGGTTTCAGTTCTGAATTTGTTTTCCTATGGCGTTTATTTGCGCTGGTCGCCAACTTTGACAACCAGTGTATATGATATGTTGCTTTGTTCCCTATATTTGCACTGGTGGCAAACTTTGATGCCCAGTGGATGTAATATGTGTAATAGCCATGATAGCCTAGCGTTAGTTGCTTGCTTATTTATTTCCTTGTTGTCTTGTTTATTTGTTTGCTTGTAGTCAGTGCAGTTCTTTTTCCGCGGTTTGCTAGTGGCCGCAATAACCTATTTTTTAAAACTAGGCCACAATAACCATGGGCTACATCATTACTGTAGTGACACTAGGCCTCCTACCGGCCGTAGAAACAATGGGCCTTCTACGGGCAGTAGAAACAATGGGCCTTCTATGAACCGTATCATCAATGGGCCTTATATGGGTCGTATGATCGATTGGCCAAACATGGGCCAATAATAGACCGCATTATGGCCGTAAACAGGCTAGAGTTGAAATCGTCCGTTCATGGGCCGACCATAATGTGTCGTCATTAATTGGCCGTATTTGATGATGCTATGAAAACAGCCAACGTATTAATGGGCCACAAATGGGCCGACTGTAACAATGGGCTGAATTTGGCCCACAAGCAGAAAATGACAGTAACGGGTCGTAAGTAACCGAATGCTGGAAATGAACCCAAGAATAAATGGTCCCTGAGAAGGCCGAAAGATAACATGAGCTGGAAATGGCCCAATGGAATAATGGGCCGTTAATGGGTATAAAGTGATACATTGTTTATTACGGGCCAGTTTCACCACGGGTCGTTAATGGGCCAAGAGTTACAAAGGGCCTCATATGGGCCGAAAGACGTCATGGGCCATACATGGGCCGGAAGTTAAGATGGGCTGGAATCATATTGGATGGCCCATATGATGCTACTGGGCCTAATTTGGATAGGTCATAACGGGCCCTAGGTTAGCGGGTTGTAAATGGGCTATATGCGAACAGGCCGTTAATAGGCTTTCAGCTGGCCGGCCCACCACCTTTTGACCAAGTCAAATGGGTCGGCCTTTTCACAGGAATGGGCCTTTGTTGGGTCGTGCCATGTGTCGATGTATCATAGGCGCCTTCTTTCCAATGAGTGGATGACATCTGTCCCAATAATGAGGCGACACGTGTTTCCTCCAACCAATGATGATTTTACACGTGGAAAACCCCCATTGGTCGGGGCTGTTAACGGGTTATCGGATCCAAAACCGGAGCCGATAGCTTAACGGCGTTCCGTTACGGTGGATGCCACGTGTCGGTCACCCTTGACGAAAGCACTTATGTGATGCGCGATTTATCGTCATGGAAGTGGACACTTCCGTGATGATAATTTTGGTAATGTCATGGAACACTTCTATGACAGCATAGGTATGACTATCTTGATTCTGTCATAAAATCGTCATGGATGTACATGCATGAAAAAAAACGCGACCTACTGTGACAAACACGTATCATCACGGAAGTGTATTTTTTTGTAGTGTAATTGCTCTATAAGAGTATAGGCGGCTTTCAGCTTCTTGCGCATATCTGAGCTGAGATGGGCGATCCTGGAGCCTGCATTACCAAGTAAATCTATAAGCCGGATGAATGATGATTACAATATGTTGGTAGTAACAAATTGAGATGAAGTTACTTACTGAAGATGGCAGCAATCATAGTGTTTATTTGGTGTTTCAAACCAGGAAGCTCTTCAGCTACCTGCTTAAGTGCTACTTCTGCTTCTTCTGCTCTCTTTAACAGAGTTGCTTTCTCGGAATCCCAGCCTGCCTGGTCAGCCTTGAAGTTCTTCTTCAGCTTCTCCATCTCTGCCAAGGTGGTGGTCAATTCTGATTTGACCTTGGAGGTTTCAGATTGCTGAGACTTGATATTATCTTGAAGATCGGCGACTTGGGATTCTTTGACATTGAGTTCAGCCTGCAGGATGCAAACAATAGGCGGGGTTACAATCATCTTATTTAAAAAAGTCCCAAGCACAATACAAGTATTACACTTGGCACTTGGGGGCTAATGCACATTGCTCTTTTTTTAAGACAACTTTTATGACGACCCGGCTATATTATTGTGACGATAGCCGATTCATGGGGGTTATATACTTGGATTTATGAACAACTATGGTAATGAGACCCGGCTGATCTTGATAGTTTAAGCCGGCCCGTAGGGGCAACTAATGCAAAGTTGAAGGACTACTATTTGAAGTCCCGACTTATCTTGAAAGTATAAGCCGGCCCTTGGGGGCTACTGGATTTGTTCTACAAGGCTATTTAAAAGTCTACAGTACATTCAATTCTATCATATCATGTAGACTTGGCGGCTGATACAGTATGTTCATATGAGGAGAGCTGTAGTGTTTACCTCAAAACGCTCCTTCATCAAGTTCACTAAGCCGGCCTCAAAATCGCGGCTTGTGTGCAGGCGGTTCAAGTACCCAGAGTGGATTTCTTGAGCACTATAGTGAGCATAGCTCTCCAAATTCACTGGCCACTTGCCTTTGTCAGCAATGGATATTTCTTCCTTGGCGTTGTGCTTTGACAAGACAGTGGGATTGCCTGGTGCTGTATAGCCAAGCCCAGTGATGATAACATCATCAGCCTTCTCTTCAGTAGGCTTGATGGGACTTGGCGTCTTGATGGGACTTGGTGGCTTAGTGGTAGCTGGGTCAACGTCCATTTGATCTATGGAAATGTTGTGTTGATCTAGTGGCAGTTCATCGGTTGTGGCTTCAGGGGCATGGTGGGAGGTCTCTGTTGACTGCTGCTCCGGCTCAGAAGGGTTTTCAATGGTTTTTGTCACCTTCATTTTCTTGATGGGCTTTTCCATAGCTCTGTGAATGAAACACAAGATGAGGGTAACACAACAACTCAGTACATGATTGAAAGGAGAGATTTAATATTCTTACCCAGGCACAGTCTTGAAGACTAGGACATGAGTCCCCGTTGAGTCGCTAGAGGAGGAATGAGATGTTCCCTGATAATTTGAGTCGGAAGGATTAAGAGGTTGTCGAAAAAGACCGGCCTTGGAATAAGTTAAGTCGGAAATTGTTGAGACCTCTGGATGATGCTTGCGGGGATATGGAGTGTTTGGTAAGCCGGAGGAAAGGATCCCGCCTCCGCTGTTCCGGGTTGTGCGGCGAGCTTCATGTTGCAACTTCTCCAAATAAGCCAAAGGATGAGAAAACCTTACTTTCTGGCTTGCTTGTCGAGTTTTCTGTTTTGGCAGAGATTTTGAGCCGGAGGGAAGAACGATTACCTCTTCATCACCCGCACGGCTGGCTACATCCTGATAATAGTCATTGTCAATGATATGTACAAAAAATGAGCCAAGAGAATCGAGTTACCTCCGACTCATCATCATCACCATCATCATCCAAGTACAGTAACTTGATGGGGTCGGTCTTCTTCTTGGCAGGCTTTTTGTTAGCCTTGGTCTTGGTCTGGGTCTTCTTGGTCAGCTTTTCATGCAGCTTCTTCTTCCGAAAGGGAGAATCGGCCTATGGAAATCAGATGATTATAAGAGAACAGTATTAATGAAAACATGATTCAACTAAAAAAAATTGTGTGGAACACTTACAACTGGCGGCTGGTTGAAGGTGCAGAAAGGACTAAGTCCAGTTTTGCTGCACTTGGCTAGGCTTTCATTCAATAAGGCCTTGGTCATGTCATTGATTTCTGCGTCAGATAATTGCATTTCATAGTGGTGTTGTGGATCTTTCAAATTGCCGGTGTACTCGCACATTAAGCCGGGGCAGCGGCTTAAGTGCAGAGTCCTCCAGGAGACCCAGCACTGAACAAGGTCGATGCCGGTTAAGCCGTTAGCCCTGAAGGCTCTGATCTTTGAAAAAATGGGTGCATACTTGGCCCGTTCCTTCATGTTGATCCACTATGGGAGCTGATGTGTGTTGTTGAGCCGGTGTTCACGGTAACCAGGTAGGGGATTCTCACCCTCTGGAGATGTATCTTGGCAATAGAACCAAGTTTAGTTCCAGTCCTTGGGATGACTGGGTGGCTTGGCATCTGGGAAGGTGGCTTCTTTCCGTTTCTGAATTCAAACTCTGCATAGTTCCAAGCTGGGCCCATCGGTGAACTCCGTCTGTCGGTTCAAATAATAAAATTCCTTAATAGTTCGACAGTGGGCTCCTCTTGAAGATAAGCTTTGCAAAAGACTTGGAAGTTGCAAATGTCAAAGACAGAACTGGGTCCAATGTCTTGAGGATGAATTTGGAAGAATTGTAGCACGTCTTGAAAGAACTTTGAGCCGGGCGGGGTAAACCCCCAGATCATATGATCAATAAAAACGATTACTTCTCCTTCCTTGGGCTAAGGAGGATTTTGGTGCCTGGGACCCTCCAGTGGATGTTGTCTTTCTTGGCTAAGACGCCAGTTTCAACAAAATTGTTTACATCTTCCTCTGTGACCCGAGATGCTACCCAGTTGCATGAAGTGAAGATCTTAGTCATTGTTGATGATGATCTGAAAAGAAACTTTTGCCGGTTTAAGATTATGTTGTTAAGCCGGTCATTGGTTCAAAGCAACGGGTAGTGTTGAAGGACTATAAACATGCAGTGTGTTAAGCCAGGGGATAGTGTTGAAGTTATTCAAAGAAATCTATTGGCAGCTTAAGAGGGGACTAATGGTACTTGACAGGTTATGGTTTATCAGTTAAGCCGCTATCAATTTTCAGATCTATGAGTGAAGAATTGCTAAGTGTTGGACAAATAGTTTTCACATATCGGTGCTATAATTTTGGATCTACAGTAGTTCAGATAATGAAAAAAATTCTAACCTAAGTGGTGGCAGCAGAACAGTTCATGTGCTCAGGTGAGATTTCCTATGGAAGGGAGACGTTCAAATATCAAAAACAAGTGCTAAACGGCTACCGCACAAGGTTGGTACTGTGCTTGGATTAAAAACTACAGGATCTAAGGAGGGACACAGATGAACGGAGATGAAGTCCGACGAACTCGAACCAACCCTAATGGGATCTACGGTGAGGGAAAGAGAAGAGCTTACCGGGGCTGTTGGACATCAGAGGCGCGTGGAGGAGCTCTGGTGCATTCAGGTTGATGCAACGGCCACGGTTGAGGCAGGTCGCGAGGTCGACGACGACGGAGCTCGGGTGCGTGCAGTGTTGCAAAGAAGAGGATGAAGACAAGGAGGCAAGGGAGGAAATGAAAAGGACCCCTATCCCTATTTATAAGGCAGTGGATGGATGGCATGTGCAGGAATCGAGGAGGCTGAAAAATTGATTATGTGACAGCGTAGATGCCTCGATTTTTGGGATGTTCACTAAAAGTGAAGGTATATTGAGATTTAGGCCTCATGTGATATTAATACGAGATGACATCATGGCGGGTTAGCACCATTCTGAGAGCTGACGTCATGGAGGGTTACAAGATTTCATAAGGACTGACGGTGAAGGATTTTTTCTAAGTCAAGCATTGAAGATTGATATGAACAAGTTCACATCAACCTGGGGCCTAATGTTGGGGATATAACTATTGGGTATGACCCACCCAGGAGGGCCCGGGTCATACCACTGGCGGTTCATAATGAGAAGGCCCAAGAAGATGTTGAAGATGGCAGTTCATGAAGCAAGCTTACTGAAGGCCCAAGACCCAGAGGATACTTGAGTCCCATAGGCATAAACCGCTATATGTTTAACTTGTATGTTAAGGAAAGATTAGTTCTGTCACCGAGCCGGACACGTTATGTATGAGCCGGCCGGGACTATGTAAGCCGCCGGGCATCAGCCTATGTATATAAAGGGGTGACCCGGCAGCGGGTTAGGGGAAGAAAAACAACAAGTCAAGAACTAGATCAAGCATATTCGCTCCCTAGTAATCGAGACCCAAGCAATACAACCTAAAGCGGGAGCAGGCCTTTACCTCGTTGCGATGGGCCGAACCTGGGTAAAACTCTTTGTGTCCCTTGTCCCGTTTTAACCCCTTCAAGCTAACTACGTTGCGATGGCTCCACACCTAAGTCCTCACGCTAGGGCATGTGTCGTGACAATTCCACGACAATATCACTGTAACTCAATTATATGTACAGGGTAGTACATCACATACGGTTATGTAACGACAACCGTGTCTCACCTACGTTGTCTTCTCACACGGTTTGGTGTGGAAATCATGTGTGACATTGTAATACCTAACACAAATGACATGTATAAATAGTGTGCCGTATACTCCAACACATAGTGACGTAGGTAGTTCCCGTCCGTTAGCTTATCCCCACAGTTTCCCCATTTCCCCAAAGTCCCTACATAGCCTCCAAATTCCCTCGCATGGAGCTGACATTGGGGGAATGTGGACGAGTCGTGTTGATGGTTTCGATGCGGCTGCTATTGCTCGTATCGCCGCCACGACAGCGGTCGCCACCGAGCACTTGCCTAAGGTCATCAGAAGGCAGGTGTACTATAGATACAAATCGTCCTGTCAGGTTTCAATCTATCCTGGTCTTTTTAGCATGTCCAAAGTAGCTCCTTGTTGAATCCATCCTGAATGACCCCCCCCCCAGGAAAGTGATATGCCGCCGGATCCGGAGCATGACTCCAGACTCCCGCAACATGAGTTTGACTCTGAGTTTTGCGCCACCGAGAAGTACCAAAAGTTGAGTTGTGTGCACGGGCACACTCCCGCCCGACATGTATGCACGGAGGGATTCGACATTGGCAGGCGGTTTCTTAGTTGCCCCTTAGAGGTTAGTGCTAATTTCATCATTTTACTTGAGTTAATGCCACCGCTCATACTGAATACTATTTAACATTGGCAGGGATATGAGGCTTGTGCCTCTGTTAACTGGCTGGATGAAGAATGGCATGGCAGGGCTCAGAGTGTTATCACCAAGCTCGCAGAAGATAACGTAAAGCTGAAGAAGAAACTGGCTGATCTAGAATGTACAATCAGTACGATGAAGCAAGAAAGAATCTATCACGGGCAACAGATGAAAGCAAGAGACAAGAAGGATCTAGCATGTGTAGTTGTGGTTGTCGCATTAGCCATGTTCTATGCGATGTTTGCAATGATGATTAGGGGTTTTGTTTGATAGTATTGCTAAAGCACATCTAGATGTGCTCTAAGTAATGCACATCTAGGTCCTATGCCATTGATGTTACGCGAAGATTCGTGCAGATATTTTTCTTTGTCTCTTTTCTTTTCCTTTCTAGTTTGGTTATTACTGGCTTTACCAATAATAAGAGCTCAATGTATTGCCTGCCAACTGTCCTACTCCGTTCGTACCGGTACCGATGCATAATTCCAAAACCCGTTCCTTGTTTTTGCCCTGAAAAAGGAAACCAACCAAATAGCCAATAGGAGTCCTGTGCAACCCCGGGAATTTGGAGTGACTGGGTACAAATAATTGCGGTTGATTATATCAGTGGTTAGATAATACGTCAACCCCTGCTTCAATTCCCACCACCACCCACCCACCCACCCCCCACCCCCGTGCAAAAAAACCTGCTTTAATTGGCAGTTCCTCTTCTCTGCATACCCCTCTTAAGTGTCCACCATCTTCATTGTCCCCGGCAGGCCGCACTACACACTGGCACACACTCTGCAGCCATGTCGAGCGACAGGGAGGACGACAGTTCGGCCAGCAGTCTAGAGCCCGATGATAGATCAATATCAGAATCATCCCGCTTATCTTCCATGAATCCGACATCGAGCCAGACCTCGATTATGTCTGGTTCATGGAAGGGACGTCATCTTCGGAGTCATCAGATGACAACCAGATGGACGAGGAGCTGTCGGAGGACGAAAAAGAGGACGACGATGATGAGGAGGAGGAATGGTCGAACGAGGAGGAGGAGGACAGCGACAGCAACGACGATGACGACGGCGGCGGCGATGAAAAGCCAACGGTCAGCGGCAAGAAGTGTCCTCTCCAAGACAATGTCGTGGGGCCGTCCAACAACAACAATAAGAAGAAGAAGGAGTAAGTTAAGTAGACTGTACATATCTCTATTTCCGTTCGCTCATATTAATTTGTTATCTCTATTTATCCTATCAATCTCATCGCAGACGGTTAGTGATATGTATTCGACATAAATCTTCTATATTATCGCCCACAGGTTGGTTTGTTGAACTGTGTGCCCTGACGAGCACACAATTCACAAAAAAGGACCGTATGGGCTGTCTATAATGATCGCACACAATTCTGATTACCGACCTATTTGCCAGGTATCACAGACATCTTGTTATGCTGAATCGTTTGTGTTCACCTCAATCATCGCAAACGGTTCATCGGAGCAAACTGTATGCCATATATCGCACACACCTTGATTTGGCTGCCCGTTTTTGTTGTTCTGTCTCATCGCAAACAGTTCGTATGGATCAACTGTATGCCCATCATCGCACACGCAACTAAATCTGAACCGTGTTTGATGTATCATTCAATGCAAACATTTTGCATCTTTTTTGACAGGTTTTTTACATCACCGTTTGTGATTAATGCATCGCACATAGTTTCGTTAAAGGGTCTTTGATTGTAGTGTTGCGTTATTAGCATCCTGTAGTAGTGTAAGTGTTAGTAGCAGATACTAGAGTGATCCAAGAGTGGCTCACTGTACAACATGTAAGAATATTCTTAAGTACCTCCAAAGAACAAAGGACATGCTCCTAGTTTGTGGAGGGGATGAAGAACTCGTTGTAAATGGTTACACCGATGCTAGCTTCATGACAGATATAGATGATTATAAATCTCAATCAGGTTATGTTTTCACACTGATGGTGGTGCGGTTGTTTGGAAGAGTTTCAAAGAAAACACTTTTGCGCATTCTACGATAGGAGTAGACTATATTGCGGCTTCGGAAGCTTCAAAGGAGGTGTTTTGGATCAAGAAGTTACTTGGTGTTGTCAAAAGTGTGATGAATCCAATGGCTCTCTATTGTGATAATAGTGAAGCCGTTGCTCAAGCAAAGGAACCAGGATCACATATGAAGACCCAACACATTGAACGAAAATATCACATTGTCCGACAATATGTTGAGAAGGGCTATGTGCAGATTCACACGGATTTGAATGTGTCAGACCCAATGATGAAGGCTCTACCACAAGCAAAGCATGAGCAACACCGGATAGCCATAGGTGTTAAAGAGACTATGTAAAATAGACTATTGACGCTAGTGCAAGTGGGATACTATTGGAAATATGCCCTAGAGGCAATAATATTTGTATTATTATATTTCCATATTCATAATTAAAGAGTTTATATTATATGCTATAACTGCTATGATTCTGGAATATGGGATACAGTGGAAAACTTATATGCACGTGTGGAATGATAAATAGTTAAATAAAAGGTTCCTGGTCTTCCCTTTAGGACTAGCTCAAGTGTTGTTGGTGATCATGTTTTTCGGATCTTAGGATATCGTTAAGTGTAACATAGTCCTAAAACAACATTGAGATTATGATGTTGGAAGAATGATCATATTGAACTCACCCAAACTTGTTTGTTGTGAATTGAATTAATATCATCTGTATTACATTGTAATAACATAGATTGTTAACGTGTGATATTTCTCCTTAGACCTTGAGAGTATCGTGGTCACTTCTTACCATATGATGGGCTTTGAGGTTGCTCAAATGTCACCCGTAACACGGTGATCATAATGACAACTTACAGGTTCACCAGAAAGTTTGACAAGTGGCTGGATAGCTCGAGAGTGGGATTTGTTCCTCCGACAATGGAGAGATATTCTTAGGGCCCTCTCCGTGCGACAGCATCAATCATTGTCTGGCCAAACATAGGTGACTTTCTCATGTGGATGCCGTAACACAGTAACAAAAAAGAATAACAAAACCGGTAACGAGGATTTCAGTATAGTGAGCATGGTGATGACTCAGGAGGATACCGATGCATGATGGGTTTTGTGAAGTACAAAAAGCAAAGGGAACATCACATGCTAACCAAAGGTTCACTCAAATATCGTTCATGTACTCACATGGACCAATATGGACGTCCACGGTCTCATTGTCACTCATTGAACGAACTGTTTCGTCCATGTCTGTAAGTTACCGAACCTATGGGGCCGCAAGCTTAAGGTAATCACGATCTGCTGATTTTTAGTACGATGGGAGTCATGAGAATATATTTTTCGAATTATTTCATGAATATTCATAATAGTTCCGAGAGGACCTGGAAGTGTTTCGGGGTCACCCGCAAGGCTTTCGGTGAGTATCGGGTAATACCGGGTATTATCGATAAATATATATAGGTGAAAAAGTTTTTAGAGATGTTTATATATATATATATATATGTGTGTGTGTGTGTGTGTGTGTGTATTATGGCCTAGGAATTTTTGGAACATTTTACATTTAATTTAAATATCAGCAGGCCTAAAAAGCCAAGAGGTGGAAGGCAACTTGAGCCAAAAAGGCCCAAGTGGGAAAGTGCATCCTTCCCCAAGGAAGGAGTCCGAATTGGGAGAGGGGAAGGAGTCGGACTCCTCCTTCCTGGCCGATGCACCAAGTGGGAAACTTTCCACCTTGGTGGTAGCCCTCCCTCTCCCCTCTATCCTATATATATGAGGATTTGTGTTGTTTTGTTCATACAAGTTTTGGAGACTCCTCTAGTTTTTCTAGTTCTAGTTGGTCCTAGTTCACTAATTATAGCAAGTCTAATCCTTTTGTCCTCATAATTAGAAGCCCTGTGTGGTTGAAATCTCCTCCATCTAATTCTTTGGCGATAATTTTCTCTGGATGGTGAAGCGTTGCCGGATCGTGAAGGCTACACGCTTGCAACCAAGTAGAGAGGCCATGCTTTCGGTCTTCGGTTCAAGGGACTGTTCATGGGTAGTACGAGGGATCGTTCATCGATGGTTGGAGGGACTCCAAGTACGATCTACACCGACATGTTCTTCTTCCGTTGCAACTCGGTGACGGTAGCGATCATGATCTAAACCCGTTATGCATCTTCATATTGATCTTGGGTGATCGTAGGTGCGATTTTTTTGTTTTCACTATGTTTCCCAAAAGTACTTTGCTTCGAGGGCTAATAAAACTTTCACAATAAGTATATGAGTTCTTTATGACTAATGTGAGTTCATGGACTAATATGGCACTCCCGCCTATCCACGTATTGCTAGCCTCTTCGCTACCACGCATTGCCCTTTCTCACCTTTAATGTCAGTGTAAACTTCGCCGGTGCATCCAAACCCCGTAATATAATATGCTCTATCACACATAAGCCGCATATATCCTTCCTCAAAATAGCCACCATACCTACCTATCATGGCATTTCCATGGCCATTCCGAGATATATTGCTTTACAACTTCCACCCGTTCTGTCATATGACTTGTGAGTTCATCATCATATTGCTCTGCATGATCATATAGAGCTGACATGATATTCATGGCAGAACCACCGTTCATCATTGTTATACATGTTACACTAGATCATTGCACATCCTAGTACACTGCCAAAGACATTCATATAGTCATATTGTTTTAGTTTATCGATAGTATGTAAAAAGAAGTGTGATGATCATCATTACTAGGGCATTGTCCCAGTGATGTAAATAATGATGGAGAGTAACGAGTCCTCCAAAGAGTGGGGATGAGGTTCATGATATTGTTCTAAAATAGAGAAAAAAAGTAAAACGAGAGAAAAAGAGAGAAGGGACAATGCTACTATCCTTTTACCACACTTGTGCTTCAAAAGTAGCACCATGTTCTTCATATAGAGAGTCTCCTGATTTTTCATTTTCATATACTAGTGGGAATTTTACATTATAGAACTTGGCTTGTATATTCCAATGATGGGCTTCCTCAAAATGCTTGTGGTCTTCATGAGAAAGCAAGTTGGATCCACACCCACTTAGTTTCAGTAGTGAGCTTGCATACACTTATAGATCTACTTCATCTGTTGCATGGTAATCCCTACACCTCGCGTTGATATCGATTAAAAGGCCTCTTCATTGCCTAACGATCCGCCGAGTTGATGCTAGACTTTCTCCACTTTTGTATTCCCTTGTATGCCTACCAACATATTCTATTCCACATGTAGTGCTAAGTCCATGACTCGCCTCATGTATTGAGTGAAGTTGGAAATGCTGAAGCGAGAAAATGTGTGATACAATTGCTTGGTTTGACACCGGGGTGCTCATGATTTATACTTATGTTAGGAAGACGGAGTCATGCCATTCTTACTTAATTTAGTGAGTAGGGATAACATTTGTTAAGCATCGTATATTTTGAAGAAGTAATGATTATGTTCTTGTATTCATGGATATTATGATTTTCATATCAATTGCATCATAGTTTGTTAATATTCATATCATAAAAAGATTACATGATAAACATGCTAGGTAGCATTCAACATACAAAAATGTTTTTATCATTTACCTACTCGAGGACGAGTAGGAATTAAGTTTGGGAATGCTGATACGTCTCCAATGCATCTATAATTTTCTATTGTTTCATGCTATTATATTACCAATCTTATATACTTCATATGCAACTTTATATTATTTTGGGAACTAATCTATTAACCTAGTGCCTAGTGCCAGTTGCTACTTTCTGCTTGTTTTTGGTTTTACAGAAAATCTATACCAAACGGAGTCCAAACACGACGAAACTTTTTGACGATTTTTTATTAGACATAAGAGACTCTAGAAACTATAGGAGAGGACCAGAAGACCTACGATTAGATGGCAAGACAACAGGGTGCACCTTGATGTCTTGTGGGCCCCTCGTGGCTCCGTCTGACCTAATTTTAGCGCTATAGATTCTCTAATATTGGGAAACCCCAAGAAGCACCAATGAAAGAATTTTTCCGCCGCCACAAGTCTCTGTTCTTCCGCGATCCCATCTGGAGGCCTTTGCGGGTACTCTGCCGGAGGGGGAATCGATCACGGAACGCTTCTACATCAACCTTGCTCCACCTTTGATGATGTGTGAGTAGTTGCCACATGACCTATGGGCCCATATTGATTAGCTAGATGGCCCTCTCTCTCTCCCTCTCTCTCCCTCCCTCTCTCTGAGCTTCAATACAATGTTCTCCTTGGAGTTCTATTCGATGTAACCTTCTTTTTCGATGCATTTGTTGGGATCCAATGAATTGTGGGTTTATGATCAGATTATTCATTGAAAGTAATTGAGTCATTTATGAACTTATTATCATGATTGTTATAGCTATGTAATGTTTTCCGATCTATAAGTTTTCTTTGGCCAAGTTGAAGACTAGATCTTCAATGGAAGTGGTGCATAGTAGTAGGTTCAATCTTGCGGTGTTCTCACCTCATGACAGAAGGGGTAGCGAGGCACATATTTGTATTGTTGCTACTAAGGGGAAAATGATGGGGTTTCATCATATTGCTTTATTATATTCTATCTACATATGTCATCATGCTTCAATAATTACTCTGTTTGCTATGAACTTAATACCTTAAAATGCATCCTGTATAGCGGTCAAGAGGTGGAGTAATAGTACTATTTGCAGGCATGAGTCGGTCTACTTGTCACAGACGTAATGCCTATATACACGATCATGCAATGAATGACGTCATAACTATGCGTTTTTCTATCAATTGCCCAATATTAATTTGTCTACCCACCATATGCTATTTTTATGAGAGAGATGCCTCTAGTGAAAACTATGTCCCCCGGGTCTGTTCTAATCATATTGTTAAAACCAAAAATACCTCGCTGCAATTTATTTACTTTTATTTTAGTTTTCAATTTATCTATCACCTACTATCGGATTTGATCCTTGCAATTAACGGGTAGAAGGGGATCTTGTTTGCGTTGGGTGCAAGTATTTGCTCATGTGTGTGTAGGTACTAGCGACGGTTGTTTGTGTGGATCTCCTATTGGTTTCATAACCTTGGTTCTCTACTGAGGAAAATACTATCTGCTACTATTTTGTTTCACGCTTCCTCTTTGGGGAAAATCACAACGCAGCTCACAAGTAGCAGCAGGGTCTAAGAACGCGCGAGAGATAAGAGACAACTATGGTACAACTTTATTTCACACATACATGACGTTCATTCAAAGTCATTCCATCAATTCCTCACATAAATACATCAGGTTGCAAGGCTATGCCTCAGCCCTATGCCTTACCGAATTACTCACACATGGCGATCGGATTGTAAGAAGTAATGATTGCAGAAGACACTAATACGTCTCAAACGTATCTGCTCTTTCTGATTGTTTAAGGCTATTACATTATCATTTTCTATACTTTTTGCACAAATTTGTATTATTTTTCTGGACTACCCTATTAATTTACTACCCAGTGCCAATTCATATTTTCTGCTTCTTTTTCATTCCGCGGGAAACTCACAACCCCACACACGCACCCAAACACAGGGCAAAGTCGGCTAGGCAGGTCCCTCATAACCCCACACACGCAGTCCGAGGTCAACGGCCATCAGATGAGTGGGCCTCGGGCGCGGACATGTCCCATACATTGGTGCTGGAATTTAGTCTATTTTGGGATAACCAAATAACTATTCAGAAATTCCTAATAAATCCTAGAGCCTCACCTAGCCCATTCGTGCAAGGCAAGGGATACTACTAAAGTTTATTCCCACATTGCTAGTTTAGTGGGAGTTAGACCTCCTTATAAGGGAGGTTCTTTCCCCACTTGTATGAGCATGAGAACAAGAGGGACATCCATGCGCGCTCCTCCTTCACTGCCCGCCTCGCAACACCACCCCTCGTCACGACGCGCCACAGATTGCGGGAATGAGCCGAGCCGATGTCTAAATTTTTGCCATGCACGACGGGTATAGAAAGGTCACACGGACGCTAAAAAGTTTGCGATAGTGGAGTTTGAATGCGAACGGTGTAGCCCTTCGGCTGCTGGCTGTTCGCTTCATCTCTGTCTCTTCGTTTCACCTTCCGTCGCTGCCCTCTCGTCTCTCTCTCTCTTGTGCCTATAAAAGGAAGGTCACTCCTCTCAGAGATACACACTAGAAGATCCTATTCTTCTCGCCACAAAGTTCTTGAGCACTGCACTGCTACTATGATCTTCCCCATCCTGGCTTGCGGCATGCACCGCAGGTCGGGACAGTAGGCCTCTAAAACTGCACCTCTTTGAGTCTTGTATGGTAGAAGGGTGATAAGGTTTTTGGGGAGCGCTTTGCGCGACTACTGATCGGTTCATCACGGACACCGACGACCACTTCCCCAATGATGACTTCTTCCCTGACGTCGACGACCTCTTCGACGACATGGTTGGTGAGGATGTCGACCCCAAGTCCAGTGTTTCTGCTCCTGCTGTTGTCCCATACGTGTTCTTGTTTTTCCTGTTAGAGGTCCTGCCACAGTTCTTTGTTCTAGTGTTTGCCTTAGATATGTTTGGTTACAGTTCATATATGCAGATGCCATTTACCTTCTCTCTATCAAATCGCATGACTTGTTTTATCTCTGCTATATTAGTCATGCTTTATCTAGTATTTCTGTAATAAAATCATTCTGTAAATTGCTCTATTTCCAACAATTCAAAAACCTTATTATAGGAAATTTACCCCGAGTGGTTTTGCTGCATCCATGAGGCCTCCTATGTTTGAGGGTATCTACTATAAGAGTAGGTGTGTGAGAGCAGTCTTATGGTTTTAGATTATGAGCTGCTACGATGCCACTCTAGGCAAAGCAAAAGGAGTTCTTGATCCTCAAGTGGAACAAGCTTTTCAGAAAATGGATACCCTGTTTAAGGCTGCTCTCTTGAGTGTTCTTGGTGAGAACATAGTTTATGCTTATGCATCAATTGACAATGGAAAAGATATGTGGGATGCACTCGAGGCCATGTTTGGGGTCTCCGATGCTGGCACTAAGTTGTACATCATGGAGCAATTCTATGATTACAGGATGACTGAAGAGCGCTCTGTGGTTGAGCAAGCTCATGAGATACAGTCGTTTGCTAGAGAACTTGAGCACTTCAATTGTATGCTACCAGACAAGTTTGTTACCGGAGGTATCATCACCAAGCTTCCTCCTTCGTGGAGGAACTTTGCTACCTTACTGAAGCACAATAGGCAGGAGTTTTTTGTTCCGGATCTCATTGGTACTCTTGATGTGGAAGAAAAGGCGAGAGCAAAGGACACACGTGCTCAAGGTATTGAGGGAGGATCTAGTGCCAATCTGGTACAGAAGAAAAACTTCCAGCCCCACAAGTTCAAGAACAAGGGCAAGTTTGATGGTAAAGCAAAGTTTGATGGGAAGAACAAGGTTGTACAACACACGAACTTCAAGAAGAAGAATGACAAGAAGAAAGGTGTTTTTCATGTGTGTGGAGATCCTGATCATTGGGCTCCTAGTTGCCCTAATTGCTATGACAAGCGTCATCTTGGGAAAGACGGCAAGATCGCTAATGTTCTCATTGGAGACACTGGCATAAAGGATGTTGGGTATGGTATATTTCCCACTATTCTTTCAGTATGTTATTCTCCTGATTGGTTGATTGACAGGGGTGCTAATGTGCATGTATGTGATGATATTTCCATGTTTTCGTCTTATCAGACCACAGGGACTTCCACCATGCTGATGGGCAATGGTTCAAGTGCTTCTGTTCGTGGTGTTGGCACGGTCAATCTAAAGTTTACTAGGGAAGATCATGCGGCTGAAGAACGTGCATTATGTCCCCTCCATCAATAAAAATCTTGGTAGCGGATCTCTTCTGTGTAGAGATGGCTACAAGCTTGTCTTTGAGTCGAATAAATTTGTAATATCCAAGTATGGAACGTTTGTTGGTAAAGACTATGAGTCAGGAGGCTTGTTTTTGTTTATCCTTGTCAGATGTTTGCAATAAAGTTGTTAATCATGTTTGCAACTATAGTGAATCAAGTGTGTGGCATTCGCGTCTCTGTTATGTTAATTTTGGTTGCATGTTGTGACTAGCCAAATTGAACTTAATCCCTAGTTTCACCACTGTCAAGGGATCTAAGTGTCAAGTGTATGTGCAAGCTAAGCAACCTCGAAGTCTCATGCGACTGTGGAAACAATAAATCTTGCACCACTAGAGCTCATACATTCAGATCTTTGTGAAATGAATGGTGTGTTGAAAAAAGGTGGAAAGAAGTATTTTATGACGTTGATTGATGACTCCACTAGATAATGTCATGTGTATCTTCTGAAATCTAAGGATGAGGCTTTGAACTATTTCAAGATCTATAAAGCTGAAGCGAAAAACCAACTTGATCGAAAGATCAAGAGGCTTAGGTCCGATCATGGTGGAGAGTATTTCTCAAATGAATTTGATTCCTTTTGTGCAGAACATGGTATAATCCATGAGAGGATGCCTCCCTATTCACCTCAGTCAAATGGGGTGGCCGAAAAAAAGAATCGTACTCTAACTGATTTGGTTAACACCATGTTAAACACATCGGGTCTCTCCAAGGCATGGTGGGGGCAGGCAATATTGATGGCATGTCATGTCCTAAACCGAGTTCCCATAAAGAACAAAGAGATTACTCCATTCGAGGAATGCGAGAAGAAAAGGTTAAAACTCTCTTATCTACGAACCTGGGGTTGTTTGGCGAAAGTCAATGTGCCAATTCCAAAGAAGCACAAGCTAGACCAAAGACTGTGGATTGTGTTTTCCTGGGATATGCTTTTCATAGCATTGGTTATAGATTCTTGGTTGTAAAATCTGAGGTACCTGACATGCATGTCGGTACGATCATGGAGTCGAATGATGCAACTTTCTTTGAAGATATCTTTCCCATGAAGGATATGGCTACCTCATCTAATCAGGAGATGCCTAGTTCATCGAATCAGGAACCAGTTACAATTATTGAACTTGCCATTTCTATGGAACACTTTGAAAATCCCGCGGAGGAGAACTATGAAGCTCCTACTAGGAGCAAGAGACAGAGGACTGCAAAGTCCTTTGGTGATGATTTTGTTGTCTATCTAATATATGACACTCCCAGCTCTATTTCAGAGGCCTATGCATCTGAAGATGCTAACTATTGGAAGGAAGCGGCCCGTTGTGAGATGGATTTCATCTTGGCAAATGAAACTTGGGAGATAATTGATCGTCCTTATGGGTGCAAACCTATAGGGTGGAAATGGGTATTCAAGAAGAAACTTAGGCCTGCTGGTACTATTGAGAAGTACATGGCACCGCTCGTGGCTAAGGGTTATACCCAAAAGGAAGGTGAAGACTTCTTTGATACTTACTCACCTGTGGCGCGACTGACCACTATTCGAGTACTACTTTCACTAGCTGCCTCACATGGTCTTCTCGTTCATCAAATGGATGTTAAGACTGCTTTCCTAAATGGAGAGTTGGAAGAGGAAATTTATATGGAACAACCAGATGGGTTTGTAGTAGATGGTCAGGAAGGAAAAGTGTGCAAGTTGTTGAAGTCTTTGTATGAACTTAAGCAAGAACCCAAGCAGTGTCATGAGAAGTTTGAAAGAACTTTAAAAGCCGCAGGCTTTGTTGTAAACAAAGCTGATAAATGTGTGTACTATCGCCATGGTGGGGGAGAGGGAGTTATCCTTTGCTTGTATGTTGATGACATACTGATTTTCGAAACAAATCTGAAGGTTATTAAGGAGGTCAAGGATTTCCTATCTCGTTGCTTTGAGATGAAGGATTTAGGAGTGGTTGATGTCATTCTGAACATCAAGTTGTTGAGAGATGATGATGGTGGGATTACATTGCTTCAATCTCACTATGTGGAAAAGATCTTGAGTCACTTTGGTTACAGTGACTGCAAGCCCTCTCCAACACCATATGATGCTAGTGTGTTGCTTCGAAAGAATCGAAGAGTTGCTAGAGACCAATTGAAATATTCTTAGATTATTGGCTCGGTTATGTATTTAACCAGTGCTACAAGACCTAACATCTCTTTTGCTGTTAGCAAACTGAGCCGGTTTGTCTCAAAAATAGGAGATGTGCATTGGATAGCTCTAGAGAAAGTGTTGCCTTATTTGAATGGCACTGTGAATTATGGAATTCACTACACTAGGCACCCAAAGGTGCTTGAAGGGTATAGTGGCTCAAACTGGATCTCAGATGCTAATGAGATAAAGGCCACGAGCGGATATGTATTCACTCATGGAGGTGGCGCTATTTCTTGAAAGTCTTGAAAGCAGACCATCTTAACGAGGTCAATAATGGAAGCAGAAGTCACATCACTAGATACAACTACGGTCGAAGCAGATTGGCTTCGCCGTCTCTTGAATGACTTGCCGATTGTTGACAAACCTGTACCGGGTATCCTTATGAACTGCGACAATCAAACTGTGATCACGAAAGTGAGCAGCTCAAAGGATAACATGAAGTCATCAAGACACGTTCAGAGAAGGTTAAATCCTGTCAGGAAAATGAGAAACTCCGGAGTTATTGCATTGGATTATATCCAAACATCTAAAAATATGGCAGATCCTTTTACTAAGGGTCTATCACGTAATGTGATTGATAATGCATCGAGGGAGATGGGTATGAGACCCACAATATGAGTTGTTCACGGTGGTAACCTATTCTTTATGATCGGAGATCCCATGAATTAGATGTGAAAGACAAGTTATTGGTTAACTGAGAGGAGAGTAACCTTACTATTAATAATACCACTCCATGAAGATGCAATACTCTTCTAATCTGCATGGCAGGTTGATGTATATCTTAATATGTTCTAAGTGGCTCTTTTAAGCAAAGATGTTGTCCTGCAGAACATCTTTTGAAGAACACACCTATATGAGTCTGATTGTTAAACGTCGCAATCTATGAGACTATGGTTCTCTCTAGTAAACTCATGAAAGGTCTCGGAGTATGACGAATAAGCTCCACCCACGGCGAAGACCCACGGTAGCCCTGTATTGATCAAGGCTTTGTGTGAAGCTAGATTCGTAGAAAACTTGCAGTTCAAGGCCCAGTCCATTGTTCAAGTTGCTTACTAATGTAGCATAGAGTTTTAGGTGGAAGTTCGACTTAACAGTCTCCACTGCAGTACCGGTATATAATAGTGTTTTGGAACCAAAGGCAATTCTTGTGTGCCTCTGGGATCTGGTGGGGGATTGCTGGAATTTAGTCTATTTTAGGACAACCCAATAACTATTTCAGAAATTACTAATAAATCCTAGAGGCCCACTTAGCCCATTGATGCAAGGCAAGTGATACTACTAAAGTTTAGTCCCACATTGCTAGTTTAGTGGGAGTTGGACCTCCTTATAAGGGAGGTTCTTTCCCCACTTGTATGAGCATAAGAACAAGAGGGACATCCACACGCGCACCTCCTCCGTCGCCCGCCTCGCCACACCATGCCACGCCACACCTCGTCACGACGCGTCGCATCGCGGATTGCGGGAATGAGCCGAGCCGATGTCTAAATTTTTGCCATGCATGATGGGTATACCAAAAGGTCACATGGATGCTGAAAAGATTTTCTTTGCGATAGTGGAGTTTGAATGCGAACGGTGCAGCCCTTCGGCTGCTGGCTGTTCGCTTCGTCTCTGTCTCTTTGTTTCACCTTCCGCCGCTTCCCTCTCGTCTCTCTCTCCTGTGCCTATAAAAGGGAGGTCACTCCTCTCAGAGATACACACCAGAAGATTCTCTTCCTCTCGCCACAAAGTTCCTGAGCATTGCGCTGCTGCTATGATCTTCCCCATCCCGGCTTGCAGCGTGCACCGCAGGTCGGGACAGTAGGCCTCCGAAACCGCACCTCTTTGAGTCCTGTACGGGAGAAGGGTGATAAGGTTTTTGGGGAGCGCTCTACGCGACTACTGGTCGGTTCATCACGGACACCGACGAATACTTCCCGAACGACGACTTCTTCCCTGACGTCGACAGCCTCTTCGACGACATGGCTGGCGGGGATGTCGATCCCAAGTCCAGTGTTTCTGCTCCTGCTGCTGTCCCGTATGTGTTCTTGTTTTTCTTGTTAGAGGTCCTGTCACAGTTTCTTGTTCTAGTGTTTGCCCTAGATATATTTGTTTACAGTTCATATATGCAGATGCTATTTACCTTCTCTCTATCAGATCGCATGACTTGTTTTATCTCTACTATATTAGTCATGATTTATCTAGTATTTCTGTTAATAAAATCATTCGGTAAATTTCTCATATTTCCAACATGAGGGACTCTCGAGGATGCCGGCTCAACACCCGTGCCCGATTGAAAGACAGGTAGGGCACTAGGCAGGCAGTGAAACGAGGCGCACACGGATAAGACAGGGCGGATAACGCGCGCGAGCTTGAATGTCCCCAGGAGGCGGGTACTACAAGATCCTTTATAGAAGTAGTGAGATCTCTAAGATCCCTTATTTCTTATTGAGACATTCCACCGAGGCCCATCACTCCGATCGTGAACTTGTGAGTCGCGAGCGACACAGACTCCGACATCGAAGAACTCCGCTCTTTGGACTCTGGTCTCCCGCTGCCAGACGTGCATGCGCACGCGTGGCTAAACCACACAGTCGAGCACCTCGAGCCAGAGGCCAATCCACTCCACATTGTGTCGTCGCTCAACGTCGGCTCACCGGTCGACCTATCTCATGCTTGTCATCCTTTCAAAAATCTATGCTTCTTTTTTTTCTTTTGGAAATTCACTAACAAATTAAATGCACATAAGTAATCGCATAGTTCCATGCGTGCAAAGCACGCAACCCCTACTAGTATTAGTGGCCCCTGACTTTTAGTTTTGCCGCTAGCCCCAAACCTCAGGACCGGCCGTACAACTCTCCTACGCTTCCTAGGTGAGTACTCCCTCCGTCCGAAAAATTTTGTCATCAAAATAAATAAAAATATATGTGTCTAGAACTAATATACATCTAGATACATCCCTTTTTATTCATTTTGATGACAAGTATTTCCGGGCGGAGGTAGTACTATATTTCCAAAAAATGCTAGACATACAAAGATTTACAGGCTTTTACAGGCTCTTTCCATTTAACAAACAATCACAAACCCCCTCCCCCCCCCCTCCCCCCCTTGATTTTCAGGAGGGTGGGCCGTCCCGCTCACTTGTTGGTCAATGGAAACTAACCCATCCTGTAAAAGCATGTAAACTGTTTGTACGTGTAGCATTGCCGCTATACTTCCCTCCATATATCATGAAACCCAGATGATAAGTCTATAAGATTTATACATGGTCAACAAAAAAAGATTTACACATGGACTACTTGGTTCATGGGCAAACATTCAACAGTTTAAAACAAGAGGAAAAAAACAAAACATTTTTTTGTGGGGACAAAATATTACATAATACTTTGAAATAAGACAAATAATGCTGAATTTCAAACCAACGACTGTGAGCGCGTGTATGGTATAAGGTCGGTTAAAAAAAAGAGAAAAAAAAACTCTGGTTTGTGGAATGGTGGTGCTAGTGGATGTGGATCCACGAGTTACCAGTATCTTGAGACATGCGCTTGAGCGCGAACGACAATCGTCCGTGCATGCTGGACATGAGGGTTGTTACTTTCCCGCCTGCTGACGTAGTGGCCCGATGCTCTCCATCATGTACCTAACCATCACACTAACAGAAATGGGCAAGCAGACAGATAATGCACTGCAGAGTGACATGAAGTGTTGCATGCATATACATGAGGAGGCATGTGATGATGCTTGCTGCACCAGGTAACTGCTAATAATCCATTAACCGCGCGACTGCACTTGGTACACTCCTCCTGGTGCATAACTTATCTGGCAAAATGCTTGTACTAGCTTTTGAATTATACTATCAGATTTCAGAGGTAAACACTGGTTGTAGAAAAAAAAACAATTTCTTCTAATTGTTGATGTGTCTTCTGTACTACTCCCTTCGTCCCAAAATAAGTGTCCCAAGTTAATACAATTTTATACTAAAGTTAATATAAATTTGAGATACTTATTTTGGGGCGGAGGGAGTATATATTAACACGCCAAGGCATATAATTATCATCCTTTCTTTAAAAAATATTTATGGTTGAAATGAAGACCCAGAACTTGTTTACACTCATTTTAGAAAGAAAAAAAGGTGAAACAAAATATCCTGTGTAGCACCGGGTGTTGACCTAGCGAAGTTTCTTGAGGTTTTTCACTACTGTCCCACCCTCAGGTAACAGCGTCTCGTGAAGCGCGGAGTCACCGCACATGCTGCCGAGCATGAGAATTCATGCGCCGTGCCTTTTCTTCCATCTTTCTCTTTTTTACCCTTTTACCCTGTACATTACGCATCGTTTACCTGGACAACATTTTGTAAAAACCTACTCTACTCTCACACACCAAAAGAATCTTCTGCAGCCGGCCGCTCTGCATCTACAGCTGCATCCGAGGGATTTTTTTTTCTGCGACGAGCTTGCCTTTGTCATTCACAACTGCTTAGTCTGTGCGTGCGGCCTTCCAAAAAAAAAAACTTCTCAGTATGTGCGTACCTGCGTGCTGCAGTTAATTACTGTACCGAAGCAGGTAGTAGTAAGAAATTGTGTTTTTACTGAACTTTGAATGCCTCCGTGCAGTGCCTTTAACGTTGGATCGGCTAGCCTTTTCTTACCGCTGTAAAACTATGTGCATTGATGCATGTGTGTTACTACTAGTACTACTACTCAAACTGTTTGTAGAAAAGGTAAACCTCATGAACAAACAACATTTGTTGGCATGCAATTTAATTGGTCCTGTATAGCTGCTCACTGATGCATGAGTTTACTTTTTTTTTCTTTGGGCGCAGCATAGCACGTGTTATTTACTACTCACGTAGCATAGACAAGGTAAAAGATGCCGAGTAAATGCCAGTGGTGAAAAGAAGAAAAGGGAGCAAAACAAAAGGGTACAAGATTGCAGCGTGGGCTCCTCTGTGCATGCCAGAGTCCTAATTTCACACACCCTTTTTTTTCCCGGCCTTCCCATGTGCATCATTCAGCCTGCAGTGCAGCCAAAACAAAGTAGAGCCGGCCCTCCCTTCTCATGCCAATTGCCCAAGCCAAGGAAAGAGAGATGTTTTCCAAACCGAGTCCACTTCGTTTCTTCCCAGTAGTCAAAACATATAAGAATTCTCACCTTGTTTAAGCAAATATAACTAAATAAATAATTTTAAAAGGCAGTAGCAGTAGAAAAGGGATGCATGTGCGGTGCGCCCGTGGTGAGCGAGCGCCCGCTCCTCTACCTTCTCCCAACAATTAAACAGGAGGCATCAATCCCACAGCGCCCCTATCTTTCTAACTTCTTATGGCAGGGCACGCCACCCCACGCGCTTCAACCGTTTCTATACGGATCCCCAGCTGCTGCCGCCGCTGCCAGCCCTGACCCCGAACTAATTTTGTATGCTTGCCAAATGGATCAGTATTCTATAGACACCCTGGCGCTAACTCCGAGGCAGCCAAAAATAGGGCATCTCCACCACGCCCAAGTAGTACAAGTTTGAAGCGCCACCGGAGTGTATCAAGTGTGTGATTTGGTGAGGATTCTTCTCTAGAGTGTGTTTCCACCGCAATGTTAGAATTGGTCACAGAGATCCCCAATCCGAATTTGAAATCATTTTGAAGCAAAAACATATTTCAAATAGGCGGCATTTTTGCTGAGTTCGTAACTCCGCCCCACCAATTAAAGATACTACTCATGGGTGTAATAAAAAAAATTATATCTCTCCATTGGTGGCAATTCTTTTGCCCTAACGAAAAACTCTTCAAACAAAGACATGTACCCTCGTAGCCTTTAAATATCCAGGTTACGTCTGTAGTCATGTATTGCTGTCGTCGATCAATTTTTTTTAGCTATGGTACGCCTTTGGCGTACCCTCGATTTTTTTTTCATGATAGATGGTTGATACATAATAAAGTTAGTTGTGTGTGCATCGCAATGATGCAGAGGTAGGAGGTCACCTCCTTTTCCACACAAAAAACCCACCCTCACCTCCAATCCTTTGTCTTTCTCCTCAAAATTCATGCATGCTTCTTGGAGTGGGCAAGCCGAACCAACAATGAAGGTTGTGTGAATCTTGATTTTATTGTGTGATTCTACAAGATCCAAATTAATTTGACTAGTGCTATGATTTTGTATAGCTTTGTTCTACGATTCTAGCAAGTAGAATTTATCATTTTACAACCCTAACAATTGTATTCCTATGATTTGTGATATTGCCAAAGAGTTCAGCTTTAAAACCTCATATTTTAACAACTTTGGCAGCGATTCTAAGTCCCGCAAGAGGGAGAATTGAGTTTACAATGGTGGACAATGACACAAAAAAGGAATGGACTTGTCAATGTAGCAAACAATTCCATTTCCGGCTCCTAGAAGGCCATAGACATACTTGTGACAAACCCACCATTAGAAATTCGAGGCGTGATCAATTATCTTAGGACAGGCAATCACAACACTACACCGATATTTGTTAATGAGGGTTGGCAATCTCACCTACTCCACAAGAGGGATGAAATGGACGCTCCTCCGCATGTAGTACTAAATCGACACCGTATAATCGCTTGATGGTTTGTGTCTAACCTACTACATCACATGACTCCAGTTGTAACGGTTGTCAAGAAAATAGCAATGGAGCTCATGAGTCATGACTAATAGTGCAAGTTCAAGGTACACATGAAGGTTCATGGCTGGAGGCTTCAAGATGGCGAGGATATATTTGCAAAGTTGTTATATGGGTTGAATACGTGTGTGTATGTGTCGAGCAATAACAGGACTTGTAATTAGTTGAGGGGTAGGTGTTTGATTCAAACACTTGTAGCTCGGGACTATTATATACAAATGACTAGACATAAGCTGATAGGCTAGACACATACACACACATATTCCATACATATTTCAACACCTACCAATGATCGAGTAAGAATGCTACCACTGATGGCATGGGTAGCTTCTCCTAGGGGTGGCAGTGGCCATGGCCTCAGTTGTGTTGGTGGCTGCAGCAGACTCAACACCTTTTTGCCACATATTGTTCTTTTATATATCTTACTACTAACAACTTCTTTGTGTCTTGTAGCATAATTTGTACCTTAATACTTGCCATTGGACTATAATGTTCGTTCTCTTCTTCCCTCTAACCCCTAAACTGGTGTGTTGCAATGTATTGAATTAGGTCGAGCAAATCATTGAATCCTTCTTTTTCACACCATTGATGGTTTAAGTAGAATTATTAATTTCATATTCTAATATGGAATCCATAAACGTGACAGGAGCGCAAGGCCGCTCATGTATTCCATAGATTGTAGAATAACAACGGAGTTATACTTAGGTGTTGAATAACAATGCAAGACTGCTCATGTATGTTTTTTTATCTTAGGTGATTGTAATATCACAATCGTTTCTAGCTTGCTTACGGTACATATTTGTAGCTGTACAGAAACTATTTGTGTGGCTCCTCTTTCTATTACATTTCATATAGTATGGTAATGTAGGTTTGCATGCATGTGAGAACTACTACATCATAAGGGTTCGTACTAACCATGGCATTGTAGTCATAATATTTGGAAGAGAGATCCTTGTGGGATCTAAAACCAGAATAAGCATACAATAATTTAGGCATGAGATCTAGAGTATAATCAGAGGTGAACATGTAACTTTATCCTGCATCTGCCTCTAGCCATTAAAATACAGAAAACACAGTAGGCATATGCAGTGATGGAGTTCATATATACTCAGAAGAATGCCGGTGCAAGAACAGCAAGAATATAGGATATAGTATGTCACAAGTATACATTGTAATAGTTCAGTAAAAACAGTTGGTAAGAAGAAGAAAAACTCCGTAATACATAATGGACAATTTCGGTAATTTTGAAGAAAAAAATATAGAAAGATCAAAAGGAAAAAAAAACCGCATATGCTCCAGCACCTTTCTTCCTCATGGCCTACAGGCCTGTACCGTCGATCCTTTTTCATTTTTCCCCGTTCCATTGCAGCCCGTACAGTACCACACTGTAGGGCAGTAGCCGTATGCACCAAATTGATGAAAGTAACAATCACACGCTCTTGTCTTCATTTTAACCGCGAGCGAGCTGGATCGATCTTATTACCGGGGTTCTTTACCACCCCGATGTAGTAGTAATTAACCTCTCAGTGAAGCCCTCCGGCAAGAAGGGCTCTTATTGATCACCACGACAAATCAATATAAATAACCAGACCACCATTTTTTTACTGTAACACTGTAATTAACACAGCAACGAATCAAGAAACGGATGCAGCGGCCAGTAGCTTGTATCTTGAACGGGAAATGGAGAGGGAAGGTGTATATCGGAGTAGCAACGTCGACGATGCGCGTGCATATGCATGCATGCAGGCTGACATGGACATGTCGTCGTTGCTACGTGCATGTGCATATGAGGGGTGCTGGAGCTTGGTGGAGGAGGAGAGGGCTCTTGAGCTTTAGGTTTGGAGGTGCCGAGATATATGGACGGGGATGGAAGATGCGACAGGTAGGTAGATACAAATGGTACAAGAAAGAGAGAAAGAGAAGGTAGAAAGCCACCGATGGAATTGATTGGGGGGTATGGGGAGAGAGAGCTAGTCACCGGGGTGATGGGTGGATCTACTGGACCATGCCCAGGAACGATCCGGCTGTCGTCGTTGCAGCCGCCGGCGCGCTGGGAGCGGCAGCGCCAGGCGGGTTGCCGCCGCCGGACGAGGTGGCGTTCGGCCTGACAACGTTGTGGTGGTGCTGTTGATGCTGATTCTGATGTTGTTGCTGCCCTTGGAACTGGATCTTGTACTGCGTTTTGTTGCCATCGAGGTCGTCCTCCTCGTCCTCATCCTCGGAGTCGTCCTCGTCCTCGTCGTCCTCGTCCATGTTGTCGCTCTCGGCGCCGCCGCCGCCCGTACGGTTGTAGCTGTTGATCGCCGCCTGCTGCGCCGCCTGCGGCTGCGGCTGTGGCTGCCTCTGCTCCATCGTCGTCTCCTTCATAATGCCTTCTGGCTTTAAATGCGCAGTGTTATGCAATCAGCATTGGATCACGGAAGAAACGAACAGCAGGGTACCACATGTACGTGCCAAATGGCTATGGCCACACCCAGAATGCACATATTTTCTAGCTTAATTACCTTTTTCGCCACCGCGTCGCCGCCTGCTTCGCTGAAGACGAACCTGCTGCCGCCGTTGCTCGCCGCCAGCCTTTGCACTCCCCCGGAGACTCCTGCCGACACGCCGCCGCCATTACCGTTCCCGTTCCCGGCGTTGCTAGCGTCGTTCTTGGCCACAGGTGGCTGCTGCGGAGCCGTCTGCGAGATCGGCGCTGCAACGGTGAACGCCTCGATGCGCTCCTGTGGAGCTGCATTGGCGTGCTCTGCGGGCGGCGGCAAAGCCAGTGCGCCGCCACCGCCGGAGGGGGAGCCGAGCGCCGCCTTGTTGCGGTAGAGCGCCTCGAGCTGGTGGAAGTAGGGGCACGTCTTGGAGTCCTCGGGCCGCTTCTTGTTGCTCTCCTTCACCTTCTTGAAGTACTTGTTGATGTTCTCCCACTTCTCCTTGCACCGCTTGGAGCTCCGGTTGTAGCCCATCCGCCGCATGCCGGCGGAGATCTCTTCCCAGAGCGGTCCCTTCGGCCCGGCCTCTTGGTACCTCATGTCCAGGTTGCTCCGCAGTTGGATCAGCGCGTGCACCTCCGTCTTGGGCCACCGCGACGATGCCGGTCCGCTGCCGCCACCGGACCCGTCGTACCCCGACGAGTCGTGCGGAGCTTCGGAGGGGGGCGCCACGACGATGTCCATGCAGCTTGAATTTACGACCGGCGCTTGCTGCTGTAGCTGTGGCGTCGCTGGAGCCGGCGACTTGTGCGGCTGCGGCGTCACGGGCGGCATTGTTGGCGGCTTCTGCTGCCGTGGCGAGGGTTGAGGTTGAGGCGGCGAGTGCGTGGCAGGTGGCTGCGAAGACGACGGTCGTGCCGGAACTGGCGCGGCGGAGTATGCTATGGGCGTGGCGTGAGGCTGCGAAGGCGGCGGCGGTGGCATGAATGTAATGGCCTGAGCGGCGATGGACGGCATGGGGATGGTCTGCCCGGTGATCTTCTGTATGAAGGAGAGCACAGCGGCGTCGCGGGTAGCAGCCATGGCGCGCTCCTGCCCGAGGATCTCCTGCTCGCGCGCCAGGCGCGCCATCTCCTGCCTCCGCCACGCCTCCTCGCGGATCATGCGGTCCTGCTCCCGCTTCTCGATGGCCTCCAGGAACCGCTGCTGCATCGCCTCCTGACGCTCCATCACCTGCTTCATCAGCCCCTCGAAGAACCTCATCATCTTGCCGCTCCCGGCGTCGCCGCCAGAACCAGCCGCGGCGCCACCTTCCGACGTCCTCTTCCTCTTCCCTCGCTCGTCCGCGCCGCCGCCCATGTCGTCGGTGCCCTCGTTGTCGGAGTCGTCCTCGTCCGAGTACTCCTCCGTGTTGGACGTTGAGAAGCTCAAGTTGCCCACCACCACCGGCGTCGGCAGGCCAGCCGTAGCGGCGGCCGCGGCACCAACAGGCGGCGGCTCGGCGAGGGGGCGTACGGCCGTGGGGACCACCACCCCAGGCACTCCAACGGCTGTCGCTGGCGGCGGGGCCGATGCCGTCGGAGCCGCCGTGCTTTGCATCGCCTCGAGCTGTCGGAAGAAGCGGTACGTCTTGCCGTCGTTGCGGCCGGCGCGGCTGTCCTTGGTGCGCTTGTAGTACTTGTGAACGTTCTCGAACTTCTCCTTGCACTTCTTAGCGTTCCGCCTGTACCCCTCCTCGGCCAGCTTCCTGCCAACCACCACCAACACCAATCATCATGAGCATCAACAGCACAAAAGAAAAGAACCTCGTCAATGGAGCTCTACGCTACAACCACAATCGCGCACATATATACGAACTCACACATCATGCAAGTAAACCGTAACCCTCACACAAAAGCTGCATGCATGTACTGGTAGAATTTTACTCGATTTGGGCACCCAAATGCAAAAGATAAAGAAAGGCATATGCATACATGCAGCACTACTAGCAAGAATGGCAAATCCCAAGAAGAATGCAAAATAGATTAAATCGGGAATCAAAATCCAGCTTTTGTTTGCAGAAATTCAGAGGGCCAGAGTAAAAGACAGCTTCTCTGGGATTGATGCCCCCGGCCGGATCTGAAGCTTACTAGTACCTCTCATGTCGAAGAGATGGTTGGACAAAAAAAAAATCAGGGAAAGGTGGGGAAGGAGAGCGATATGATTTTAAAATGGAAAAAAAGTCACTGTGCTCGTGAAGCATAGTTAAGGCAAAAGTGTAAAAAGAAGTGTTTTTTAGCCGGTAATTAAACAGCCACGGCTGACGGAAATCACACCACGCCGCCGCCGAGATTTCATGCGGCATTACGCCGAAGACAATTTCCGGCCTCCAGGGGCGGCGATGCCGGCGACGGCGTGCGCAATTGCCTGGCGGAGGTCAATTCGAGTGGGTTGTAATTTACCTGGAGACCTCTTCCCAGAGTGGGCCCTTGAGGGTGGCGTCCCGGAAGGCGGCGTCCATGTCCGACCGGATCTTGAGCAGCGCCAGGGTCTCCTGCCGCGGCCACCGGTTTCCTCCAGCGCCGCCGCCCAAACCTTCCTCGCCGGCCGCGAGCGCCTCTTCGTCGAAGGCCACAGCGCCGGCACCTGCTAGCTCGTTGTTGAGCTGCTGCTGCTGCTGCGGCGGCGGCCCAGGCGCCGGCGGGCGGCTGCTGATGGGCGAGGGCGCCTCGGCCATCGAGATCCGCTGCTGGCCGGTGGTCCTGGACGGCGAGAATGGCGGCATCTCTGGGGTATGCAGGCCGAACTGCTGCCCCGGGCCTCCACCCTGATGCTGCGGTTGCTGCTGCTGCTGCATGCTAGTACACACTGGGTGCACGTCGCCGGCAAAGCGTTACCACAGGGGCATAGGGAATGGTGGTGATGGAATGATCAGTACATGAGAGGGAAGTGAAAAAGATGGGAGGCCAGGACAACCAGAAAGAGCACAGAGAGAGAAGGAGAGCGGGGGAAAAGGGAAAGAAACAGAGATGAGGTGGTAGGCAGGTCAGGGATGAAGAAGAAGAACAAGAGGAATAGAGGAGCTCTAGTACAGGAAGGAAGCCTGGCACAAGAAAAAATACCCCTGCAAGGGAGAGGGGAGGAGGAAGAAGAGAGAGGAAAAAAGAATTAAGATACCTTCAGTAAGCCTGCAATAAATAATAGGGTGGATTGAAGGAGAGAGAGAGGGGATGAGAATACAGAGAATATGATAGCTGTGAAGGAGAGAGAGAAAGAGAGGGAGGGGGGTTGAGAGGGAAGTGAAATGTTGAGTACAGCGAGAGGAGAGAGGGCGGTTTGTTGTGTGCAGACGATGATGAGGGGGATGATGTGGGAGATAAAACAAAGGAGATGCTGCGCTGTCAGGGTGGCTTTACCTCCCTCCCTCTCCTGCTAGTTAAAAACCCAAAGGACGGAGGAGAGGGAGAGGAGTGCCTGCCTGCCTGCCGGGCAATGGTATGGTAGAGAGAGAAACATGTGAGCAGCATGTAGAGGGAGGAGAGAGAAAGAGGCTTGTAATGAAAGGGAGGGGAGCACAAATACCCCTCTACAAAACTCCCCTACCTCAATCCCCATGGAGGAATATGTTGGATTCTGTGGTGATCTTACTCATTTCCCTTCCCCATACAATATATCTTAATAGGTCATATGTTATCCACCGGATTAACCTTTCTTTGCTAGCAGTAACTTTACACCTGTATTTCTGCTAAGTACTCCAGCCTCTGTTATCACAACAATTTCGATCAAGCGATTGCTGCAGTGAAACAATTAGTTACAGCAAGTTTTTTTTCTCTTTCAGCAGGGGTATTTTCGCAAACAAAAAGACATATATTTAACCTTCCTGGCCAGAAAAAGATTTATGCATGAGAGAACAAAATTAGTTAGAGAAACGGGAGAGAGAGAGAAAAAAAGGTAGGACGAGGAGTGAGAGAAGGAGCAGACAAGACCACATTATAACAGCTGTGCTGTGGGCCCGCGCGGAGAGCGAAAGAGGTGCAGAACGTGCCCGGCGATTAACGCGGACCCCCCATCACCACTCGCCCAGGCAAAACCGACGCGGTGCACCGCACGCAGACGCCACTGAGCTGTGGGTCCGTGACTTTGCTTGACCCATGTGTCATGCGCTTCGGTTGGAGAAGTGCCTGTGTGCGTGGACAAGGCGGAGGAGTATAAAAATGGCCATACATTGGCATGTTGTGGGTTAATCCCTCCCTTTCCAGGTAATAAATGGCCATGTGGCCCTTTTTAATGATTAGGCAAAAAAATCTGGGTGATTAATTAAGTTAACCACCTGCATTATTCTTTCCCTGCTTAAGTTAATGTATGGGCAGGATGGCATTTCTTTTCACGTGGAAATGCATCTTAGAAATATATGGGGGCAGCGAGTTGAAATGGAGAATTGATACGGTCACAGACTGTTTGTCCTACTGGAACAAAGAAAATCATGGCAAGCATATACATATGTATTTACTTTTTACATGAGATTTCACAGTAAGGGTTGGAGTCGTGCACAAGAATACCATCCATGCATATATTTAACTCTATCTTTGAATTTAGCACATCAAAACGAACAAATGATAGTACCTACTAACATTATTGAACCAAAAACATGATAAGTATGTGCCACTGATTTCAGTATACTAGCTGTAAGATTGGGAAACCACACGTTGTGGTGCCTTGTATTGATCTATCACTGGTGGAAAAAGGGCCTTTGGTCGCGGTTCGCAACTGCCATTCGCGGTTGCGCAACCGCGACAGAACGGGCGCGACTAAAGGCCCTCCCCCCCTTTAGTCGCGGTTGCTTAAGAACCGCGACTAAAGGCCCGTCCACGTGGGCGCCAGGTGGCCTTCGGGGCGGAGGACCTTTAGTCGCGGTTCTTGTGGCTAACCGCGACTAAAGGCCGCCACAGGTTTTTGAAAAAAAAAATTGAATTTTTTTTTTCAAATTTCTGAATTATTTTAACCTCTAGTCTCTAATCACCACCCCTCATCACTTCTCAATTTATTCTTTTATCACCCCTCATCATTCCAAATCATCTAACTTCCCAACCGGTCACCCATCCCTCTCACTACTCCAGCCCAAGCACGCTTAACTTCCGGGTTCTATTCTCCCACGCTCCAAGTCTGCACTTGTTGTTTTCCTGACAATAATAAGATGTCAATCCTATTAACCTTCAGGAATTTTGCTTGAGCATGAAGTGACACATTTCACTGTTTGAGTTTGAAACTATTGTTTTAAAAAACAATAATTATTTAGTAACACTAATATTTCTTGAATAATTAGTTTGACCATTGTTTGACCACAGTTTGACCACAGTTGACCACAGTTTGACCAGATTTGACCAAAATTGAAATAATTAAAATAATTATTTAGTAACACTAATATTCTAGAATAATTAGTTTGACCATTGTTTGACCATAGTTTGCCCACTGTTTGAATATTTTTCAATTTTTTCCACTCTAGATCTTACAAGCCCCGTAACTTTTTTTCTATTAGGTTTTTGAGGATTTTGAAAATGTTTAACTGTTCTGTTAAATTTGGATGTAACTTTTCGAGTAGATGATTTTTCATATAAAAAACTTTTTCATCCGAGTTAGTATGCAAAAGTTATGCCCATTTTTACAAATTTCAGAGAGATTTTGCAAATAAAGTCAAAATTCACATTTGCAAATTTTCCCAACAACTAGACCACATATCACATGAGAAACTTATTTTCTTTTATTTTTTTGACATTTCCATTATTTTCTTTTATTTTTTTTAAAACTGAAAAGGCGATCC
>NC_041381.1:385682572-385682779 GCF_002162155.2 Triticum dicoccoides
CCGGGGGGGGGGGGTAGAGTTTGAAAATGGGACCTTTAGTACCGGTTCGTGGCACGAACCGGGACTAAAGGTCTCAACCCCATTAGTTCCGGTTCGTGCCACAAACCGGGACTAAAAGGGAGGAGCTTTAGTCGCGGTTGGCCTGGCCAACCGCGACTAAAGGCCTTTGGGCACCTTTAGTCCCGGTTGGCCTGGCCAACCGCGACT
>NC_041381.1:385683024-385727190 GCF_002162155.2 Triticum dicoccoides
TAAAGGCCTTTGGGCACCTTTAGTCGCGGTTGGCCTGGCCAACCGCGACTAAAGCCCGCGAGCGCCCTGGGCCCAGGCATTTGGTCGCGGTTCATCTGCCGAACCGCGACTAAAGACTTCATTAGTCGCGGTTCCTACAGTTTCGCGACTAATGGGGCTGGACGGAAGCCTCTTTTTCTACCAGTGTATATATATAGGTTACAAGGCAAAGTTCGTATCGTACAATATACGGACACCTATACAAGGACTACACATATACAACCGTATAACTATACAAAACAATATGATTATATATATTCTAACACCCTTCCTCAGTCGTAAACGGGCGTCGACGAATGTTAAGACTGTCCCGAAAATCCAAAAAGAGAGGAGATGGCAATCCTTTGGTGAAAATGTCCGCAAATTGAGAAGAACTCGGAACGTGAAGAACCCGGACCTCGCCTGTGGTGACACGGTCGCGCACAAAGTGTAAATCGATCTCCACATTCTTGGTGCGCTGATGATGAACGGGATTCTGTGTCATGTAAACAGAGCTCACATTGTCACAAAACACCACAGTGGCACCAGTCACCGGTCGATGAAGCTCCTGAAGAAGCTGCCGTAACCAACATGTTTCAGCCACGACATTTGCAACTGCCCTGTATTCGGCCTCGGCGCTGGAACGAGAGACCGTGTGCTGCCGCTTAGCAGACCACGACACCAGGTTAGTGCCAAGGAAGACACAATAACCTGAGGTAGACCGACGAGTGTCAGGGCAACCTGCCCAATCAGCGTCAGAATAGGCCAGCAATTTGTTGGAGCTGCGTCGAAACAAAGTGAGGCCATGGCCGGTGGTGCCGCGGATATAGCGAAGCACACGCTTCACAAGTAGCAAATGATTAGCCCGAGGATCATGCATATGAAGACAAATCTGCTGCACAGCATAAGAGATGTCCAGCTGAGTGAACGTGAGGTACTGACGACCGCCTGCAATACTACGATACTCGGTGGGATCTGCAACTGGATCACTGGACTTGGCTGAAAGTTTGGAGGTAGTATCAACTGGAGTAGAGATGGGTTTGCACTGCAACATGCCAGCTCTGTCAAGAAGATCCAATGCATACTTCTCCTGTGAGAGGAACAGACTGTCCTTACTGCGTGTGACGGAGATGCCCAGAAAATAATGAAGATCACCCATATCCGTCATACTGAATTCGGTACGAAGAGAGGCAATCAAACTGTGCAACAATGTCGGGGACGATGCAGTCAGGATAATGTCATCCACATAGAGCAGGAGATAGGCCATGTCAGCACCACGCCGATAAACGAACAACGAGCTGTCGGACTTGGAGCCAATGAAACCAACCGATGCAATGAACGAAGCAAACCGCTGAAACCATGCACGAGGCGCCTGTTTCAAACCATAGAGTGATTTGTTGAGACGACAAACCTTATCAGGGAAACGAGGATCAGTGAACCAAGAAGGCTGACGAGCATAAACAGTCTCGCTGAGAGTGCCATTGAGGAATGCATTCTTGACATCAAGATGATGGATGGACCAGTCACTAGAGAGAGCAAGAGAGAGCACCGTTCGAATAGTGGCTGGCTTGACGACCGGGCTGAAAGTTTCATCGAAATCAATACCTTCTCGCTGTGTAAATCCATGAAGCACCCAACGAGCCTTGTAGAGATCCAAAGAACCATCAGACTTCATCTTGTGACGGTAGATCCACTTACCTGTAACAATGTTAGCATTGCGAGGTGGATCGACGAGGTCCCAAGTGTTGTTGGAGAGAAGAGCACCATACTCCTCAACCATAGCGGAATGCCAATTTGGATCCTTGAGAGCACCACGACAAGTCTTCGGTATGGGAGATAAACCCTCAACATGAAGATCAAATATATTTTTCGGCTGCATAATGCCCTGTTTAGCACAAGTTGCCATGGCGTGAGATGGTGGCGGTGGAGGGGCCCGTGGCCGGCAGGTCCGGGGTGGATCCACAGCAACAGGAGCTGGCGACGGCGTTGCCGGTGGTGACACGGCTGTAGTAGGAGAAGGACTCCCAGCAGGGTCGCCCTCGGAGCTCCCAGCAGGGCGTTTGGCAGTAGCCCGGGCCCCAGGCGACCGGGGCGAGGTCGGTGGCGGCGACCGAGGAGGGGACCGTGGCGGCGGCGACGACGACCGTGGCGCCGACGGTGGAGTCGCGTCCGAGGTCACCGTGCCTGGCACGGTGAATGGCATCAACAAAACCGGCTGCTCAGCACCCTGCAAAAAATCATAAGTGTGCAGGGAAGGAGTAGGAGTTGACGAAGATGGAGGGGAGGCGAATGGAAAGGTTGACTCATCGAACACTACATGACGAGAGATGATGATCTTTTCGGTGGAACGATCGAGGCAGCGATAGCCATGATGTCGTGATGGGTACCCTAGAAACACGCACGGCACGGAGCGAGGCGCAAGTTTGTGCGGAGCGACGGCTGTGGTGTTGAGGTAACATAGACATCCGAAAACCCTAAGACCAGCATATTCAGGATCTATGCCAAGTAAGGCACGAAAGGGAATACGATCCGAGATTGCCTTTGAAGGCAGCCGATTATGCAACATAACGGCGGTGTGAAGAGCTTCAACCCAAAAACGAGGTGGCATACTAGCTTGGATAAGTAGTGTACGAGTAATGTCATTAAGAGTACGAATAATGCGTTCGGCTTTACCATTCTGTTGCGAAGTGTATGGACATGAAAAGCGGAGTGCAATTCCATGGTGCTGGGCAAAGGAATGGAGGAGTGAATTATCGAACTCATGACCATTATCACACTGAATAGCCTGCAAGCGTGCACTAAACTGGGTGAGCGCTAAAAGCATGAAGGGACGACAAGTGCGAGAAAGCTTCGGACTTAGTCCGTAGAGGGTACACCCATGCATACTGAGTAAAATCATCGAGACAGACGAGATAATACTTAAAGCCAGAAATACTCTCAACAGGAGAAGTCCACAAATCACAGTGAATTATTTGAAACGGAGTAGTGGTTACACGATTGGTGGAAGAAAAAGGAAGACGAACATGACGACCTAAATGACAAGCATGACACAAGCTACTTTTATTCTTTTCCCTAGGGATAGCCGAAGAACGAGCTAATGACTCCATGACGGGCCGCCCAGGATGCCCAAGCCGATGATGCCAGAGTGCTGCATCGACGACGAGGAAGGCGTGTGGCTGGCTAGTAGAGGAAGGGCGGATGGAGTAGAGAGCTCCGAAGCTATTGCATCTGAGAATCTCGGTCCTGGATAGAAGATCCTTCACAGAAAAACCAAGAGGGTCAAATTCGACGGATACACGATTATCAATGGTGAACTGACGAACAGAAAAAAGATTTTTAACTATGTTAGGAACTACTAAGACATTACGAAGGTAAAGAGGGCGAGAGGTGGTAGAAATAGGAAGACGTGCATGCCCGGTACCAGTGATTGGAAGAGTGGAACCGTTACCGACAATGACAGCACGACGAGAGGAGGAGGCGGGGGGGGACACGGAGGAGAGCATACCGGGATCGGACGCAAAGTCGGAGGAGGCGCCGGTGTCCATCACCCACTCCCTGGAGGATGCTTGCAGCCCCATGGTTTGGAACTGATGCATGAGCGCGGTCTGGTCCCATGAAGCCGAAGATGAGGTCGGTGATGATGGAGCAGTGCCGGGGAGGCCGTAGGAGAGCTGTCCAGGGGCGTAGCCATAACCGTAGGGAGCAACGCCGTACGGGTTTTGGGCGTAGAATGCATGCAGCGACGGGGTGTGCCGGGGCGCGTAGCTGGGAGCAGCGCCATAGCCGGGCGGCGCGCGACCGAGCAGCCCCCCTTAGCCATAGGGCCACATCTGGATGGCGCCGTTCCAGGGATGTTGCGGTGAGGGCCAGGAAGGAGTGGCAGCCTGCGGGGTCGCGGGCGCCGGGGTCTCCTTGGTGACTCCAGCGGTGGCCTTCTTCTTCTTCTTTCCTTTTCCAGGAGCCTTGCCAGGGTTGCCTGTGTTGCCAGGGTTGCCGGTGTTGGTGAAGAGGGCCGTGTTTGAGTTGCGGGAGCGGCGGTTTTTGCGCTTCATGTCTTGGAGCGCAAGCAACGAGCGGCACCGCGCAAAGGTCATACCGGGCATGAGGGAGATGAGATCGGCGGCGGACTCGTATTGCTCGAAGAGGCCGTTGAGGCAGTGGACCACCATCTCGGCATCGTCAATGGGGGCGCCAAGATCCGCAAGCCCGTCGGAGAGGGATTTAACCTTCTGGAGATAGTCGGCCATACTCATATCTCCCATCTTGACATCGCCGAGCTCGGCCGTAAGGTGGAGTTGGCGATTGATCTTGTGGTCGTTGAAGAGACCGTTGATGATGTTCCAGAGATCGACGGCGAGGGGATCGTCGCCGGGCGTCATGACGGCGTCGAGGATACTGAGCGAGACAGACCCATAGAGCCAAGAGACGACGGTGGCGTCGAGGAGAGACCACTCCGGGTTCGGTGCATTGGGAGCATCGAAGTCGAGGTGATCCAGGAGGGCGTACTTGCGACAAGCGGCGCGGAAGAAGGTGCGCCATTGCCGGTGAATGCCGGTGTCAAGCGCGAGCTCGACGGGAACGTGGCCTTTGATGGAGTGGAGACCGACGGCTTGGGCGTGCAGTGAGGTCAAGGAGAAGGACCCCGCACTCGTCCCAGATCCATCGGCAGCGGTCGCGAGAGGCATCTTTGCCTTGGCTGCTTCGGCAGCCTCGGCGTCCTGGCGCTCCTTGGCGGCGGCCAGCGCCTGGTTCGTCGCGTCAGCGTTGGGTTGCGACATGGATGCGGCGGTGTGGGCGCGGCGGCGAGAGAGGTGGTGGTTTCGGCGGCAGCGGAAGGAGGAGGAGGGCGGCACAGGCTAGGGTTAGGTTTTTAGGCTCTATACCATGTAAGATTGGAGAAACCACATGTTGTGGTGCCTTGTATTGATCTATATATATAGGTTACAAGGCAGAGTTCGTATCGTACAATTTACGAACACCTATACAACGACTACACATATACAACCGTATAACTATACAAAACAATACGGTTATATATATTCTAACACTAGCAATAAAAGATGTGCAATGAACTAAAATATTTGATCATATCTCAAAGACAAACACAGTGTATGTTCTATTGTGGCAAATGGCATGTGTCATTTTATGCAACACGACTATTGACTCGTTAATGCAATATTTGTAGGAGCCGATTTTCTAGTTAAATTTTGTGCTGGTTGTGAGTGTCCAGTTTATCTGCGAACCGTCGAATAAATATTTCGAGTCAATTGGTTCTTATGAAGTTGTACATGCATCAATGCAAACATAGCGTGTCACTCTATCTATCCAACCACCTCCATAAATGTATATATGGTTGAAACTTTAGCGGTATATATAAAGATATGCAATGCATGATGTACTAATTACTAGTTTGTCGCTCTCGCGTTATACATATATACAAACACCGAGCAATATCCTTGGGCTATAAATCCAAGTTAGCATGACATGTAGAAGATGGATGCTAATGTAAAGTCAAAAGCGTGAGCAACCTGCATATATAGTCGGTCTTTGTTCGTGAGGGCATGCATGCTTGCCACCCAACTCTATAAATACGTGGGATCTTGTGTGTGCGGTACTGACTATATACGTGTCGTGTCACTTCTTTCGTCACCCCTTTATGTGTAACACGTATGTAAGGTGGTATATGCATGCATTTCACCATATTTTTGTTCTACAAATAGCTGACACATGCTAATACTTTGCATCAAGAAACACATTTCACCCCTTTTTCTCCGGCTTCATGCTTGATCATGCTCCAATGCTAATCTCTTTTGTCCACTATATAGGCCTTTCATTCCTAAGCAATTCAAACACATCCAATTTGGAAAAACATCATATTCTAATGAGCATTGGATGTAGTCTCTAGAAACAGAAGTAACAGGTAATCTAATTGGTGTGCGAGAGCTCTAGTGGCTGGACCTTTTTTTTCCGGTACTTGTACATGTGTAGCGGCAAAGACTATGTGTGTAACAATGGTAGGAATGTCCTCATCAGTAATGGTAGACGCTCATGTATATGTTTAGTTCCGTATACTGTATGACTCTTGATTTAAAACGGCATCACTATCTGTACGTAATTAACCATATATGATATTTGATTAAAAAATAATATCTAAAAACAAGGCGCTTAAACTTTTTTTCTCTCTTTCTTCAAAAGCAAGGCTCATGGTCATTTGGACGAATTACAAGTTGAGTCGATTGGGTGCACACTTACATGATTGGTGCGCTGGAAACAACCTTGGTACGCGGAAAAAACATGCAAACCTTTTTTAAAATTCAAAGGAAGTATCATACGGCAAGGTGAACATTCTTCTACTACAATACAAAAACTAGACGATGGGCCATATAAAGCATGTGTTTACTTGTACGTAAATAAATGATTTCCTTGAAGACATGTAATACAGTTCTTTTGAGTTGGACCTTGAATTTGTCTATTGAAAATTGTGACAACATAATTATATGGGAAAAACTGCAAAGAAAAAAAGTACTAATAGCACATTGTGGAGTATACATGTATGCGTGGTAATGTATTGTTGTGCATGTAGCATTACCCTGGGTTGGAAATATGCTGAAATCAAGGACGTGAGAAAGACGAATCTTTTCCCTCCAGGTGGCACACGATCCGACCTGCATCACCCATGATCTGCTGGGGAGGATAATGATTGACGATGCCTTGAGAGGTGTAAAAGCAACCCTCCCAAATCACCCGATTAATTAACGAAAAAGCTTACCTTCAGCCGACCGATTGGCGTGCATGTCCGCCGGTTCTGTGACCGTCGGATCGTCTGTTGATTAGACTGTCGAGAGCATTTCCACATGCACCATCTGTTTCCTAAGCATCTGTGTCCGTTTCCTACAACTGGGCTTTTATTTCAGAGTAGGCGTTCTGCAACTGCCTTTTTTACGAACAGAAGAGGGATTAGATCCCGCAGTGGTGGTGGCTCATGTGGCTGGAAGGAGCGACGGTGGCTAGATTTGGGAGGGTGGCGTCGGCGCAGGGCTTTGGGCGACTAGGGCATACCCACCGCGGTGGCGACGACGACGGGTGCGGGATCGGCGGTGGCCGACGACGACTGAAGTAGGTACGGATCAGAGATCCTTTCCCCCATTTTCTAGTAGATGTGGTAGGGGGTGGTGGTGGTGGTGCTCCCCTGCAAGTTTACGTGTATGCCTTCCAGCAGTAAGTTTGTGCTCCTGTCACTACCCATCTTTTCAGGCATACGGTCTCCGTGTGTTTCTATGCCAACCCCTGGATCGAATCGTCGGCATACACGGTCTGTTGTATCATACACAAATGCGTCCTTTATTACGTTGCATGATCCAGAAAGCAAATAGTCTTACAGACTCTAGCCACAGGCTAGTCAAATACATAGTCTTATCATAAGCTAACAGAGTTCATAACAAGCGGAAACGAAAGCAAATCTAAGGTAGATGTCTTGGTAAGCTCCACCAACACCACGGGGAAGCATGTCGAGTGGAGGCACAAAAGCCTACGTAAGTCACTCCTCATAGGCATCACCTTCAAATGATACGTTGCAGCCACTAGGGTCAATACATTGAATGTATTGGCAAGTCCATAGTTCATTTGAAATCATGTTCACCTATGTCGGTGGTAAAACCGGCAGACCTCGGGGTTGGGGGTCCCGAGCTATGGATCTCGGATCGGTGGTAACAAGGACGAATGAGGCAATTTTTACCCAGGTTCGGTCCCTCTCGAAGAGGTAATACCCTGCGTCCTGCTTTGATTGTATTGATGATGATGTATCGAGTACAAGCTTGATCTACCTCGACATCATAAGGAGAGATCTAACCCTAGGGCTAGGTGATGTAGGGTGGAACCCTAGATGCCCGATCTTTCACGAAATGGAGGGGATCCTACAAAGAACACGAAGAACACGAGGGGAAATGCGAGGGAAATCACGGGGGAAAAAGAGAGCAAACATTCAAATAGACAAGAAACGATCACACATGCTAGATCCTCGAAACACAAAGAGAGACATGATCCAAATCCAACAAAGGATGATACAAGTGGCGGTAGTTCTTCTCCGTGAGGAGGTCTTGAGGGGTCTTCCCGTGATGGGGTCTTGAATCCGCTTGGGGGATCTTCTCCGAAGAGGCCGTGGACTCCAATGGAGAAGTAACCACGTGGATGAGCAATGCTCTATCTCTCAAATGAGCTTCTCCTTTGCTAACCCAAGCTAGGAGGAGGGGGTGTCCTATTTATAGTCATAGTGCAATTGGGGGGCGAAGTGAAGGGGTACATGGGCCTCGGGCCCAAAGCTGTGCGCAGACAGGCGTCGGACGTCCGACGGCTGTTGGTCGTCCGGTCGCTCGCGAGTGTCTGGAAGTCTTCGGACTTCTGACGTTTTGGCTCTGGTCCAGAAGTGCCGGATGTCCGGTCGGCGTCGGTCGTCCGGGCGCTGTTGAGTGCCGGTCGTCTGGTACGCGTCGGACGTCCGGGCGCTGTAGCGTGCGCTGATTGGGACTTGGGCTGGACGGCTGGTGCCTCCAAACATCGGACGTCCGATAGGTGTCGGTCGTCCAGAGGTCGTCGGGCGTCCAGGAGCTGTAGCTTTCTGGCAGCTCCTTCTCTTGTTCCTCGCAATTGGTGTCCTCGCCATCTTGTCCAATGCTCGTAGATGTTCCTTGGCCTTCCTCTTGGTTCCTGGTTATGCATAGCACATATGTTTGAGGTAGTAGCCATGTCTCACATGTGGAAAGTGACAATTCAGAGCACTACAAAAAAAGACACATCCGTGACATTTTGGGCCGAACGAATTTTTTTCTATCATGCTTATGACACTTCGGTGACGATAATTATGACAAACCCGATATCATCATAGATGTGGTGGGCTCCTACTTCTATGACAAAAAACCATGACAGAAAATGGGCTTTTCGTCCTGGGCGGACCGGAGACACAACTGCATGACATTCTTTGGGCCGTCCATGATGGAAAAAACCGTGGTAGAAGCGAGGGCAAGGAAAATATCGGGGAGTTCCCGATTACGATGGGTGGTCGGGGCCGAGCGATGCACGGAGGTTCCCGCGTTTCTCTTGTGTACACACGTATATGCGAGGCATTGTCTAACTGAACCCGAGCGATCGCACGTTACTGAACACCCGAGCGATCGATCCCTTTGCAGTTAACTAAACCCGAGTGATTCATTCGCTGCTGACTGAACCCGAGCGATTCCTTCGCTGCTGCTGCTAACTGAACTGAGCGATCGATCACTGCTGCTGCTTACTGAAGCTGGTTGAGCCCCCGTGCGAGACATAGCCATCTGGTGTTGGGTTGCCTCTCGATGAACAGTGACCATTGGTATCGTGCACGCGGTACGTAGAACGAGTCGAGACGTGCTGAGTCGAGTCGGTTGGTTGGCTGTGGATGAACAGTTCCCAGTGGGGGGTGGATGAACAGGACCCCGTGGTAGTAGGCGGTTGCGGCTGGATGAATAGGACCCTGAGAAGGCCGCCACACCCCAGCCGGTTGGGGTTGGATGAATAGGACCTCGTGGAGGCTCTATGAACAGTAGCCGGTGCAGGCGGGATGAACAGTAGCCCGTGGATGAATAGTAGCTGGTGGAGGCTGGAGGAGGTCGATGGTGGATGAACAGTAGCTCGTGGAGGCTGGAGCGAGGCAGTAGATGGTGGATGAACAGGACCCCATTGTTGGTGTCAAAACCGGCAGATCTCGGGCAAGGGGTCCCAAGCTGTGTGTCTTAGGATCGATGGTAACATGGACACGGGGTTTTACCCAACTTCGGGCTCTCTCGAAGAGATAATACCCTACATGCTGCTTGATTGACTTTGATGAGTATAGGGGTTACAAGAGTTGATCTACCTCGAGAATGTATGTTGTGGTCTAAACCCTAGGGGTATGATGATTGATGTCATGATGATCTATCGACTAGCCTGGCCTCGACTTATATAATGTACCATAGGCCTAGGATAACAAGAGTCCTAGTCGAATACGCCGGTGGAGAGGAGTCCTTGTCTTGATCACTAAGTCTTGTGGAATCTTCCTCGTGTATACATCGGCTATCCGAACTGGCCCATGAGTAAACGGCCATGGGGGTCCTCGACCCAATCCAACTGATCGGGAGACAACATGGTGAGTACCCCCCTAGTCTAGGACACCGTCAGTAACCCCCTGAACCAGTCTTCAAGTTGGGCATGCTCCTCGATTCTTCCGAACTGTTCTTCATCTTCGGTCGTCGGTCTTGAAAACTGGTTCAACAAATCATCTCATCTTCAATCTTGAGGATCGCTGAAGTGAGTCCGAAGAGTTTACATGTCGGGTATCCGAGGAGCCCCTTTAAGTTGTCGGCCTTTATTAATGCCTTGTTATTTTTTATGCCGCACCTCGGGTTTGAAATTGTTCCCGTGCGGTGGTGTTCTCTTGCATCCGAACTGCAACGCCAGACTGCATTCATCTTTTGTAGCCGAGCACCAACGCCGGACTCTATCCAAGATCCAACGTCGGATTGTATCCGAGCTCCAACGCCGGATTATATCCAAGGTGTCATAGATCACCTTGGCTTGCAAAAGTTTGAAGGAGGTTATTCGAGTTTAACGCTAAAAATTTCTCTATGGAACAAGCCATTCGAATCCGAGCTTTATGCCGGACCACTTCCGAGCTCCAACGATGGTTAGTGTCCGAGGTGTCGTAAACTACCTCAGTCTTTTAAAAGATTGAACGAATTCAGCCGAGCTTAATGCCGGAAATGCCCTCTATGGAGCCAGTCACTGGCGCCTGAACTTTATGTCGGACTGCTTCCGAGGTGGTGCACCACCCCGACTGCAGGCTGATTTTTTGTTAATATTTTTGATTGGTGCAATCTATTCTCTGCCGAGATATATAGCCAGTATATGTATATCCAGTAGCCCTCAAGGTGTGTGTCAGTCTAAAACCCGAGATGCACCTGAAGGAAAACATAAAACTGCTGATCTTAGTAGCCCCTAAGACTCTGGTCGATTTGCAAATTGGCATGAGGATCAACTCCTAGCTCGGCAGCATTCGTAGGAATAGATACGCAGTGTAATATATTAGAAATAATGATCGGCGGACAGGCCCCTCAGAAAGGGTTGTGAGAAGTCGTCGTGATATATTAGCTTGATGCCGGATAAGTCCCAGATGGCACTTATTATTGTCTGAAGACGCGTTTTCCCATAGCTCGATCAAGTTGAAAACTAGTCTCTATGATTTTTCTGCATTGAATAGGCAATGTAGTAGCCCCCAAGCCACTGGTCGGGTGGCAATAGTAGATTAGGGGATCGATGTGCCCCTTTAATATTTATAAATAATGAGCACGAAGCCCAGTAGCCCCCGAGCCTTAATGTGGGCATGGGTGGCCGAATTAAGGATCGATATCTGTTTGACAAAAAATTTGTTGTATGTAACACAAACTTCTCAAAAGAGAATAAATATCTCATAAAGGAGTTAGAGCTAACGAAAGTTGAGCTCTCCAAGGTCGGCCTTAAGGGGCTTAATAGATAGGAAATCAATACCAATAAGGAACTATGAGAGCGGTATGTCAGTTGCTCGGTTGTCTCAAAGAGACTGTGCCATTGACTCTTTAAAAGATTGGCTGTGAAAAAATTGATTTTTGTTCACAATTTATGTGTAATGATTCTATGTACCCAAGTACTTTACATCATTAACGCCCAGATCCGCATTGTATAAAACTTTGTTGACCGACCATCGGCTTCAACCTGCTCGGCCAGTAGCTAGGGAGTGTTTATCCCACTTTATAAAGCCTTTATAATGGCAAATGATTTACGGAAAACAAGGCAATCCGGCCATATGATATTATAAACAAAGGTACATAGAGAGATAGCTTATAAAACATCTTCTGGGAGAAATAGTTCCACTATAGGTTTCTTTTCCCAGGCTGTTATGTTGTTCATGATCATGAAACCTCAACTCCGATCAATGTGGGAGGAAAATATTGAGGATTTAGTTTGGGAAAGTTCCAGAACTAGATGGTCTTAATGAACCGGAATTTTCAAGTCCGGCATTGTCGACCAATTATAGCCTTTAAGACGGCTAGCTTTCGGCTTCACCTAGTCTGAGGTACTAACCCGGATGACCCGGTAGTAACAATCACAGAGGTGCTCCCTTTACCACCTAGCCGAACAATCGGGAACGTAGGGGTAAGCACAGGAGCCAGGCAACCTAGCTTGGCCAAAATCTTAAGTCAAATTGATGCATATTTATGGCTTTATAACGATAATCACGGAAGACAGTGCTTGTATAATGAATACCAACATTGATGATATATGTTTATTTTGACTCTGTTGTGACCGTTTATAATCTGAAAGTGGCCCATCGTTGGCTTCTACCCCTTTGTAGATGCTACACAGGGTGTTTCCGCAGTAATAAGATAACCCTTAGCCGATGTCTCGGTGCCTGGAGGCGGTTATGTTAGCAGAAACAAGGCAATCAGATATGCGGGCTTTATAACTTTCACTTAGTCATAGGAGCTTAAAGTTGGGAGGCCAGCTACTAGCCCCTGGTTAGTGTTCGGCGCCAGCCGAGGTCAAGCCGTAAACACTTTGGCCAATGTTATGAATGGCCCGTCAGTTAACACAGTCATCGGACCACTGACCAGTTTACGCTTATTGTGATAGTCAGTTTTCGGCTTTCTCCACTGAGGTGCTTAACCATGCGGGCTGGAAGCACAATTGCAGTGGTTCTCCTTTTGCACACCTAGCCGAACAGAGCAGAACGTAGGAGCCAAGCACAGGAGCCGGGAAACCCATCTATTGACCAAAGACACAAGTCGAAACCGATGCATATATAGCAATATCCGAGAATGTTTTTGCAGAATCTCTAAAGGTGTCCGGCGTTGCACTACGAGACTTATGCTGGAAACACACAAATAGTTTAAAAGTGCCATAGGCTCGAAAAGCCAAAAACTTATGTAAAAGCTTGACGTCCAGACTAAACCGAGATTTTGATGCCAATCCGGAAATTGGTATTTTTTTTTAAAAAAGTTGTGCTTCTGTCGTGCTTTAACATGACACATCTGATCTCAAGAATTCAAGCGGGTCAGCCTACGGCTTCAAGTTCCTTGTCCCGAAGGCGGAGTGCTTCTCCAAGGCTAGTTTAGTGAACTAAACTCGATCGGCTTTAGAGAGAAGCTAGGCTATCCGGCTATTGACTATGCACTTGAGTCGAAAAAGTAGTAGTAGAAAAAAACTTTGCAACAACCAAGAAGAAAACACATTATTATAGAACGGCTCGTGTAAATTTTAGGAGCCCCCAGTTATCATGGGTAAGGAGAATTTCTTTTAACAAACAACGTATGTGAGCATGGTCGAACCAAACACAAGTTAAAAATTTAAAACTTTGAGCATGAAAGGGACTTAGCTGGTTAATGTGTTCGACATTGATGACGCAGTCGGAGCTTGATGCGAGACAAGGTACCATCCCCCAAGCTGGTCCCGAGGTGGCGGAGCGAAGAGCTTGGCACTCTGAAGTGGTGACATAACACGACCAATGCAGGCCGACAGAGTGACGTCGAAGTCCCCGGCGTCAAGCCCCCCGTCCAACCGAGGTGACGTGGTATGTCAGTATGCCGAGGTGACAACACTACCCAACCCGAATCATTTACCTCTGCACAAAAAATAGTGCAAACCGGAGATAATAGTAACAATAATAGATTAAAAAAATTGTTGCATTATAAATAATTTATGCAAAGTGAATAATAAAAGAAATATGGCATGTGCGCCGAACACTCGATGAGGTAGAGCTTTGTCGGCGATGCCGAACTCCCCGAGTCAAACGAACACGTCGGTATGGCAACACGACCAACAACGTGATCACGCGAGCCGATTCACGCCGATTGGGACGACGGTGTCGGCTTGCCGAAGAGACCACGTGACGTAGTCGAAGTCCATTACCTGCACATGTAAAAGTGCAGGCCAACAATAATAATATAAATATATAAAATCCTCGCATAATTAATTTACGCAAAATAATTTATTTAAGGATATGTTGCCTGGCGCCAAAGTCAATGTCGATGCAGGGCGTCGGCGTGATGCGGTAAAGGCATGGCAAAGCCTGAATTCACAGGCCGGTCCAAGTTCCAGATGCGGTGTTCGCCAAACTATGTATGTAAACTGACCGAACCACCACGCGACCGTTGTTAATGCAGCCACCATTTGATAGACCTGTGTACAAATGATGGATCAAACCAGCGTAATAATTCCTTGGGAAATATAAACCCAAACAAGCAAAAATTGCTAGGATTAATAGCACCTGGTTTATTTGTTGTAGCAGTCCGAAGAAAAATGACTCCCAAAATTGGGACTCGATCTGCATACCCATTGCCTGATGGGCGGTGAAGTGATAGCATGGCGATGCTGATAAAGGTTGGCTCGTTGAGGAAACGCCCCTGGTCCAGCTAACATGACGAAGCTGGTCGGCTGACAACGCCGAAGTCTCCGGAGTAGGTTGATGAAGGGATGGAGAAGCCCCCGGTCCAGACGAGGTGATGGAGAAGGTCGGTAAGGATATGTTGCAGCTGCCATGTCAGCCGAGGTGTGAAGTAGTTCGGCGTGATGGACATCGCCTCGAAGAAGCAACAATGCGTCCATGCCGATGCAGGTCGTATCTCGTGACATGGTCCATGCCGGCTTGATGAAGTGACCGTGCGGCGATGCCGGTGTGCCCGCACCATGTAATCCATGGGGCGGCGATGTTGGTGATGATTTATCCTTCGCGATGCCGAAATCTTGTTTGACTTGCCAAGATGATGATCCGAAGAAGTTGAGCTTGGCTCAACAAAGTGAGACGTGTCTAGCGCAAGTCGGCAGCCGTGGAGCAACGTTGTTGGGCTGGTTTAACACCGGCGTGATGGTGAAGATCATATTGGAAAAGCCTTTAAAATTAGTGGGATGTGTTTGGGAACAAAACACAATACCCCATACAAAACTTCCTTCAAAAAGGATGTCCAAAATCTCGTTCATAAAAAAGATGAACTCGGGCCGGATTCGTTCTCGCGCAGAAAACAGATCTGAAAAGTGATGCAATAATCGGAAGGTTTCCGGAGTTTGGACGGCCGGGATCGAGCTGAAATTTTGAGGGGTGTTAGATATTGGAATTCCGTAGCCGATCAACGGTTGGATCTTCCAAAGGACACCTGAGCTAGATGCTGGACACCACGCTCCAAACTCGTCCAGATTCGACAGGGCTCCGGTATATCGGAGACCGGAGGAGATTGCTCCATCGGAACGCGACAAATTTTTACAGTGTTGTTGTAGACTCAATTCTGCACAATTCTACTGAAGGAATCGTTAAAGCGATGTTCGAGGAGGTGGTGGTAGCGGATACATGTTCATTGTTTGGAAAAACAGCACGGTCGCCCGAGGGCAGTGTTGACGTTGAGCCCCCGAGCTCTATGGATGATTCCTCCATGATCTTGATAGAGATCGGAGTTGATTTGATGAAGGCCCTTGTCTGAACATGATGATTGGAGGTAGGGCACAGTCCTTGGTCAAGCCAAGGTGACCAGTTGAGGCGGCGATGAAGACGCCGACGTCGTAGTTGGTCTGCAGGCAAGCCATTGATCCTTTTGCCGACTGCAGAGCGGAACTCTCAATGAAAGCACCATTTTCGGTGTCAAAACCGGCAGATCTTAGGCAGGGGGGTCCCAAGCTGTGTGTCTTAGGATCGATGGTAACATGGACACAGGGTTTTACCCACCTTCGGGCTCTCTCGAAGATATAATACCCTACATGCTGCTTTATTGACTTTGATGAGTATAGGGGTTACAAGAGTTGATCTACCTCGAGATCATATGTTGTGGTCTAAACCCTAGGGGTATGATGATTAATGTCATGGTGATCTATCGACTAGCCTGGCCTCGGCTTATATAATGTACCATAAGCCTAGGATAATAAGAGTCCTAGTTGAATACACCAGTGGAGAGGAGTCCTTGTCTTGATCACAAAGTCTTGTGAATCTTCCTCGTGTATACATCGGCCGTCTGAACTGGCCCATGAGTAAACGACCATGGGGGTTCTTGACCCAATCCAACTGATCGAGAGACGACGTGGTGAGTACCCCCTAGTCCAGGAAACCGTCACCCATTTCACCGTAGGGCTCCAACATAGGTCCGTTTCATCCGTTTTGTGGTACGCCACACCCCTCCCGATCAACAGGACCCTGTTTGGACCGTAGGCACTCGAATAGAAGTCACTTTCCTCCGTTTTGTGGTACGCCAGACCCTTCATGATGAATAGGACCCCGTATCGACCGTACACGGTCAAACAGAAGGCTCGTTTCCTCCGTTCTGCGGTACGCTAGACCTTGTTTAGGCTGTTCCGTCCAAGCCGGTTGGCTCCCGATGAACATGACATATTCAGACCCAGCCGGTTGGATGCCGATGAACAAGACGACATCGCTGTACGCCTTCGAGACCATGTCCGTATGTACGTACGTAGCCGTATTACTTTCTTGCAGCGTGGTTGTACGTATATGTACACGTTATAGACGGGACTGCATGACATGCTACGTCCGTGGCTCTACTATGACACGTGCTGCTCCTTACTCGACCACAGTTCATCGTTGCAGAGAGACCAATCGACCAGGATGTATGTACACGTTCGCGACCAGATAGACAACGCTACGTACACTACGACCGGGTGGGTCCCAGCTGTTCCTTGCGTGCGAAGATATAGCTGGTGGGTCCCAGCTGTCAGGGGGAACCTTCTTTTTGTAGTATGGACACACTTCCTTGTGTGCGAAGATGTAGCTGGTGGGTCCCAACTGTTAGGGGCGAAACGATTTTTTTCCGCGAAATATGGTGGCCCGTCCGGTGGGTCCCTGCTGTCAGGTGGAGGAATCATTATTTTTATGCGTAATAAATAGGCACTTTCTTGCTGCGGTCGTGGACCTAGCTGTCAACCTCTCCATGTACAGTACTCTTCCGATGGAAGTCGTTCCTTGACCACAATGACCACGCCGCGCGGAGAGCACCAAGGCAGTGGACGATGGCGAGGCCTAGGAAGGGGACGACTCGAAGCCGGGGAAGAAGCGGAAGTGGATGCGCACGTGGAGAGGAGTATGAGGGTTGACTGGTTCGACTGTAGTGTGAGGCTGCGGTCGCCGCGGAATAACAGGGATTGTGGGTGACTAGAGGGATGGTCTGGCCAGCGTTTGGAGTAGGAGGGGGCGGTGAGGCCTGCGCGGCAGCACAGCCGGCCATGGGTGACAGGAGTAGGCGACACGGTCCGCGATGGTTTGGGTGGCTGGAGCAAGAAGACCAGAGGTTGAAGAAGCACAACATCCGTTAGATCGCCATCGTACGGTCACTGCAGCTAGAATCGTTTATATTGACTAAGTTTACAAAGCCATGCGTCCGCATCAACTTAGTAGGCCCAAAAGTGAGCCTCCAAATATGATGGGTCCCACCTAGCAGCGGGGCTCTTCAATTTTTTTGCGTAATAAGGAGGCACTTGCGTGCGAAGAGATATAGCTGGTGGGTCCTAGTTATTAGCGACGGGAATGTTTTTTTCACGAAATACAGAGTCCCTTCCAGTGGGTCCCAGCTATCAGCTAGAGGAATCATTATTTTGCATGTAATAAGGATGCACTTCCTTGCTGTGGCCATGGACCCAGCTGTCAGCCTCTCCACGTACAGTCCTCTTCCGATGGAAGTCGTTCCTTGACCATGCTCAGCACGCCGCATCGAGAGCACCAGGGTGGGGGATGACGGCGAGGCCGAGGAAGGGAATGACCAGGAGTCGGGAAAGACTCGTCAGTTGTTTCCCACGCGGAGGGGAGTACGAGTGTTTACTGCTTCGACCGCAATGAGAGGCTGCTGTCGCCGGAGAATAATAGGAGGTCTGGGTGAGTAGAGGGATGGCTAGGCCAGCGATGGGAGTATGGTGGGGCGGTGAGGCCTGCGCGGCAGCACAGCCGACCGCGGGAGGAGGGAGCAGGTAGTCCCGTCGGTGTTTGTGAGCGGCTCGAGCATGAAGAGCAGAGACTGAAGAAGCGTGACGGTCATTGGATGGACATCCAACAGTCACCGCTCTCGCATGTTGACTAAGTTCGCACGGCGTTGCGTGCGCGTCAACCTTTTTTTAGGAAAGCGTACGCGTCAACCTATAGTAGGCGCACAAGTCAGCCTCAAATCTGTGGAAAACATCATATAGCCCATCTGCCATTATTTCTACTAATTTGCAACCTATTTGCTAATTCTTAAGGATTTTTTTGAAGCCCATATTCTTATTGTTAGCATTACAACCCATATTTTGGCCACGGTTAAAACATTATATGAAATTTTGCATATTTCGATGCGGTCCGACTTGTTTTAATCCCGAAATTTCAAGTCACATTGAAATTAATTTAAGAAATAAATTCATATCAATATAAAATCCAAATAATTGTCCACATAAAAATCAATGGAATTTAAAATCTCAAAATGAATTTTGTTTGAAACTAATTGTTGGTTTGATGTGTTTTAAAAATGTACAGCCCATTTCTCATTGATAGCCCATTTTCTCATCTTGAAAGATTTGCAGCCCAGCAGGGCTGACAAAGCAAGTAGGCCTCGGTTGAGTATTCTGCAAAAGAACAAAAAAACTGGGCTAGCTATTTTCAGAAAGAAAAAACTACTGGGCTGGTCTTATGGTAAACATAAAAGAAAAGGCTGGCTAGATAGGCCAGAGTGCCCTGCACAGCCCAGTCGACACCCTGCTTCCGTCTCAAAAACAAAGATAACTGGGAAAGCTAATTCCCTAAAAAAAACTGGGCAAGCTATTGGGTCCGTCATGTCAGCCGCTCGTTGTGCAATTCTCCCATTTATTGACTACGTTGACAATGACATGGGACCCGGATGTCAGAAATCCATTAGGAGGAACCATTTTTCTGGCTTGAAATAAGGAGGCACTTGCTTGCATATTGCCATGACCCTGGTGGGTCCCTCCTGTCATCCTCTCCATGTACACTCATCTCCTGATTGTGTACGGGTCAACCTAGTAGGCCCAAAAGTCAGCCTCTAAACCCGTGGTGGGCAAATACAACCCATTTAAAAAATAACAGCCTATTCCATATGTTCACATGGGAAGTTCAACTTTCAGAGCAAAGTAACAGGTCTGATCAGATATAGAGTACCGAACTTCCACGTTAACAACCATCATAGCCAAGTTAACTATCTACTCCCACTAATACTCTAGTGTACAAGTACTGACTTACTCCTAGCTAACTAGAAGATGTCGTCCGCCATGTGCGGTACACGCTAAATGTCGACACCAACGTCCTCCTCCTCGCCTCGGACTTGACGGAGGTGCGATAGGGCGCGTTGCTCGCGCGCGTTGGCCCTTTCCATGTCGGTGTGGTCCACCGAAGCTTTGGCTTCTAAGCGGGAAACCCACTTGATGAGCTGGTAGTAAAATTCGGTGTCACGCACGCGTGCATGCCTGACAGCCTCTAGGGCTATTTGCAGGGCGCCGGCCTCCACGTAGTCGGCCCAGTCGCGGGCGCTCTGCTCGCGACTCAAAGCGGTGGTGCGCTGCTGCTCCATGCCCCGCTGGCGGCGCAAATCGGCGATATGCTGCTCTCCACCAGGTGGTCATGCTCCAACAAGTCCTCATACTCCGCGTTGCCATCTAAAGACCCATAGAATGCCTCCTCCCCCCGTCTTCCTTATGGTGAATAACCAAACACTATCTTCAGCGGTGAGCGCCTCTGGCGTCGCCTATTGCTGACGGTCGGAGGCATGACGGATGTGGTGAGAGCGAGGGCAAGTGGTGAGCAACGTCGGGCCGGTGGGGGTTGTGAGGGGAGCCGATAGGGTGAGTTGGGTGACGGTGCTACCGGAGAACGCCGGGAACCAGTAATTATAGGCAGAAGGTAGGTGAAGCAGCATGTCACGGGAAACACGACGGTCATCGGAATTCAATGCACAATCAGGCATCGCTTAGCGCACCAGCTTACCGTGGAAAACTAGAAAAACTGGTGTGCCGTCCCGTCCCGTCAGTGGTGCGTCCCGTCCATGCTGGGTCGCACATTGTCATGACGGTCAAACGAGTGCACTCGAATCATCCAGATGAGTTACTCCCTCCTAGTCAAAAATTATTCCACCACTCATCATGTACCATGGTTGGTGAGATTTTTGAATTGAGCCCCGCAAACCAGAAAGGAGGTAGTACGTGCGTGATCCGCTATTTATTCATGTAGGATCGAGTAGGTCGGATAGTGTACGTGTAGGATTGAGTAGGTTGGATAGTGTACGTGTAGGATCGCATTAGCTGATGAACGTTCGCTGGGAGATAAAGCATTTGCGAACATTTTTGTTGGCAGTTTCTTCAGATTCGCATGACATTTTCTTCAGAACAGCTTGTCAGTTTCTTCACAGGTAGGCATTTTTATTCCAAAACTCCCACCTTCGGATCTTGCGTCGCAACTAAAACTGCCAGGAGCATATTAGTAGGCTAGCTAGTGATCGATAAGTAACTTGTAAACACTAAGTGAGCAGAAATAAGGAACTGCTAGTAACTTGTAAACACTGAGACCACAGAAATCAGGATCATGTTGTGCACAATAGTAAGAGCCGATCCGTTTGAAATGGTCACACGAGACTCACAGGCCTGGCATTGTAATATGTTCACATTAGTAGCCCAAATTTACAACCAACTAGTAACATGTTAATGCATCTCGATGATTCACAAATCATATACAAAATATGTAGCTACAAAAGCAAAGATCAAGAAAAAACATCTGTTCTTCCTACTAACATGGATGCTTCTATGGGCCAACATTCAGTACAGAGTGAAAGACAAATTTGTTTGTGAAGTCTACAATTCCTCTGGCAAACGTAAGTGGTTTCACCAACAACTGGAACCATGAGAATGAACCACACATGAAGGAGGAACATCCACTGCAATATGAATTGGTCTTCTCTCGATCACATGGCGAGACTATTTTCAGAATACAATCTTTAACTTAGGCAAAATGATGCCCATTTTATAATCAGACCAAAGCAATGAAGCACCTAATGTTGGCTAATAAATAGTACAGTACTACTTTTGTGCAGTCCATGAAGTGACTATCCAATCTTTTTGTGTCTATTTTCAAATGACACTTCATGCAGTGACTATACTATTCTTTTGTGCAGTTCCACCAAAATTGCGGTCATTTTGTTTGTTTGCCAGATAGCAATGGGCAGACATTTGTCTGCACAAATATCAACCAGTTAGTAAACATATACCACACCTTGTATTTTCGCTTTGAACACGCCTCTTCTGCCTCATAGTGCCACCAATTGGATATAAAGGTTTGGAAGAAAACATGCTCCTAGTGTTGAACTATTTGGACTTTTTGGGCAGTTCCACTAAAATTGAGCATCCCTGTTTGCATAGATATTGAAAGTGTGATTACTATAAAAGTGGCACTAGTTGAAGCATAGACTCACAAATATAAGCATTCCAATTTCTTAATGGGAAAAGGTAGCAAGACTATTTCTAACCACCAGTTTGAAGGAATAAATAAGGCAACAACGACTAATGTCAGGAAGGCATACATAATTTTTTCATAAAACTTGAACCATTCCTGACCTTTCCTCTTCTTTTAAGCATATTTTGTGCAGTTCAACTAAAATAAAATGCCATCACCGCCTAGATAATTCAGTGACACTGTACAAAAAGAAATGAATTAACATTACATCATGATGTCAGGTATGTAATCGATAGACATTAGAGACAAACATACGGACCTCCTCCAATAACATAATGACCATTAATTTTAACAAAGGTGTGACTAGATTTACCGGGATAATTTGAGTGAACTCTACACCCTCTGTTACTTAATATAAGACCTTTTCGCAGTTCAATTTAAAGTACCCAAATGTCTAGTATTTAGAAAAACAGGTAGTAGTTTTCTTGAGCACATATCCGGGAAAGCTTGCCACACTTTATATATGTCCATACACTAATGCAACACCATTAGAGTAGTACAAATATACACTAATCCAGTGGCTAGTGCAACAGTAGAGTAGTTTTTTTATTACGGGGTACAATACAATGGTTTTACTGAACAAATTTCCATAAGCTAGCACCTGAAGATTTCTATAAGCATTAACAATACAAAATGTAAAGGTAACAAGTTTTAGCATTGGTATACTAGCTATGCAACAACATTAAACTAAATACAAAAGTGTGAAGGTAACTAGAATTATTAACTAATGACAGTATAAAAAATGGAAACCATGTACCTTCAAGGTAAATATCATTTCGAACTCGAGGGTAGTTCAAAAATTGGTATCCCAATCTTGATAATTGATCGAACATAAAAACTTGATCGAACAGATCAAGAGAATAGCCGAAGGAGGAGGTGCCCACTCTTGAGCTTTCCTCTTCTTTTCATAATTTTTTGTGCAGTTTAACCAAAATAAAATGACATCAGTGCCTTGGCATTTTGGTGACACTGTACAATTTTTTTGACTTATCTCATGAAAGTTAGGTATGCAATCTATAAGCATTAACAGTGCACAAATCTGAAGGTAGTAACAAGTTTCATTATTGGTATACTCACTGTGCAACAACATTAGAATGCCTTAGCTGAAAAATCTATAATACATCCACAATCAACAGCTAACCCTGAAATAATCCAGTGACATTAAATGGCATTGCTTAAATTTATCGGTGGCATTAGACTGAGTGCGGCATTAGTTAAATGTGGCATCACTTTAGCAGTAGCATTGCTTGACTTTACCGCTGGCGTTATACTAACAGCAAAAAAGTGGCAATAAGAGCGTGGGAGGCCCATTCGGACAGTGGGCACACCAGTACGATGTACCTCCACGGACGGAAAGAGTGGTGCCCAGAGCAACAAATATCCAGGCAACATATGTGGATTACATCCCATTTTTGTTCTCTTTAGCCACCTTTTTCCTATGTGAGGACAACAAAATGATCGACCTACTCATTCTCTATTGCGTTGTCATGCCTTTCTACCCATTTTCACCCTTTTTCAACCAAGAGACACGAGACTCGTTCCTTAGCTACTGATTTCCCCCTTCTCGACCTAGATGCGGGTTCGATGCCTAGTCTCTTCGATGGTACTTTCTCCATTCCTTTCCTTATTCAACCCAGACAAGGATTAGTCTACATGAAGTAGGGCTTCCTTTAATAGTACAAATTAAGGTTTTCGTTTGCATGACCAGCAGAGCAGAGGATAGCAAATTAGGAAGAAGGTGGAGTGGAGAAAGATCCACATGCAGCGACATGGCACATGGGGCAATAAAACAAGGGGATGGTTCGAAAAGAGGTAGCATACCTGAGGGTCAGCGAGAAGTGGCTTCGCTCGTGGTCGTCGTCCTCCGCACACACTACGGTAGCGAGGTTGAGGACGAAGGCCATCCCACGCGGGCGCTAGGTCTGAGAGGACGACCTTGTCATCAGTGGGTGACCTCGCTCACAAATTAGGAAGAAGGTGGAGTGGAGAAAGATCCACATGCAGTGACATGGCACATGGGGCAATAAAACAAGGGCATGGTTCGAAAAGAGGTAGCATACCTGAGGGTCAGCGAGAAGTGGCTTCGCTCGTGGTCATCGTCCTCTGCACACACTACGGTAGCGAGCTTGGGGACGAAGGCCATCCCACGCGGGCGCTAGGTCTGAGAGGACGACCTTGTCGTCAGTGGGTGACCTCGCTCACCGACGGCGAGTGCGTCAACGTTGTACGTCCTTTTCTTCCCCAACGGATGTATGACCACCGGTGAGGAGGGAGAGAGGCCGTCTTTTTTAGATCTGGAGAGAGGGTGATAGTGTTGAAAGTGTAACTAATCCCTGGGTGGTTTTGGTAATTCTTAACAACATATAGTTCATTGAACTAATGCTATTTCAAGATAATCATTTTAGAAAGTTCAATGATTGGCATGGCATGGACTAGAGATGTGGACCCCTCAAAATGCAAAGGACATATATTGGCAACAAGATCAAGACTCTACATTTTCATTTTAGTGATCCAAGATCACATTGAGTCCATAGGAAAGCCAATACTATTAAAAGGGGATGAGGTGTTGCTTAATGGCTTACTTTCTCAAAATGCTTAGTAATATGCTCCAAAACCCTCAGCCAGTTTCTCATTTCCACTTATGTCCTAAACCTAAAATTCAAATTCGGCCCTACCATTTGATCTATCCGGCGCCACCGAGTTTCATTCGACATAGCCACTGCCACAAACCCTAGTTACTTCGGTCTCACCGATAGCGATCTCGGTCTCACCTAGATGGGATTGTAAACTCTCTGTTTCCTTTTTGTAACATTTCGGTCTCACCGAAATGAGCAAATCGGTCCCAGGGAGTCTGCATTTCAAACTCCTTGTTTCCTTATCATAATACTTCGGTCCCACCGAAGTGAGCAAATCGGTCCCACCGAGTTTGCCTAACCAACCCTCTGTGTACCTATTGCTGAAATCGGTCCAACCGAGTTTATGCGATCGGTCACACCAAGATTATGTTATGCCCTAACCCTAGCATATTGGTCCCACCGAGATGACTATATCGGTCCCACCGAAAATCCTAACATTCACATTTTTACTTGGATCGGTGTGACAAAGTTTGCTGATTCAGTCCCACTGAATTTGGGAATCTATGTGTAATAGTTAGATTTTGTGTGGAGGCTATATATAACCCTCCACCCACTCTTCATTCATGGAGAGAGCCATCGGAACAAACCTACACTTCCACTACTCATTTTCTGAGACATAACCACCTACTCATGTGTTGAGACCAATATATTCCAATCCTACCATATGAATCTTGATCTCTAGCCTTCCCCAAGTTGCTTTCCACTCAAATCATCTTTCCACCATAGCCAAATCTGTGTGAGAGAGAGTTGAGTGTTGGGGAGACTACCATTTGAAGCACAAGATCAAGGAGTTCATCAACAACACACCATCTATTACCTTTTGGAGAGTGGTGTCTCCTAGATTGGTTCGGTATCACTTGGGAGCCTCCGTCAAGATTGTGGAGTTGAACCAAGGAGTTTGTAAGGGCAAGGAGATCGCCTACTTTGTGAAGATCTACCCAAGTGAGGCAAGTCCTTCGTGGGTGATGTCCATGATGGGATAGACAAGTTTACTTCTTCGTGGACCCTTCATGGGTGGAGCCCTCCTTGGACTCGCACAGCTGTTACCCTCCATGGGTTTAAGTCTTTATCAACGTGGATGTATGATAGCACCACCTATCAGAACCACGCGAAAAATCTCTATGTCAACATTGCATTTGCTCCCTCCAAACTCCCCCCCATTTAATTTCTTGCAAGTTGCACGCTTTACTTTCCAGTGCCCATATACTCTTTGCATGCTTGCTTGAATTGTATTGAGATTGCTTGACTTGTGCTAAGTTGCTAAAATCTGCCAAGAACTAAAATTGTGAAACGGTTAAGTTTTTATTTGGTCAAGTAGTCTAATCCCCCCCCTCTAGACATACTTTCGATCCTACAAGTGGTATTAGAGCTTTGTTCTCCATTTGCCTTGATTTCCATAGCTTTGGTGATCATAGACTTGGTTTCGCAACCTAGGAGAGTATGGTGTCTAGCGAGGGAAATTACCACCGTAGAGGTCCTTACATTGATGGTACTAATTTTGCTAGTTGGAAACATAAGATGAAAATGCATATTCTTGGACATAACCCCGCCATTTGGGGAATTGTGTGTATTGGCTTGCAAGGTGGATTCTTTAATGGGAGAGAACCAAACCGTGAAGCTACCGCAGAAGAATTGAAGATGTTGCAATACAATGCTCAAGCTTGCGATATCCTCTTCAATGGATTGTGCCCTGAAGAATTCACCAAAATCAGCCGTCTTGAGAATGCAAAGGAAATTTGGGATACTTTGATTGATATGCATGAAGGTATCGACTCCGTCAAGCAATCCAAGTTGGATGTGCTCCGAAGTCAACTTGACAAGTTCAAAATGAAGGATGGTGAAGGTGTCGCCGAAATGTACTCTAGGCTTGATCTCATCACAAGTGATATTGCCGTCTTAGGAAGTGAAGAGATGACCGACAAATTCATCATCAAGAAGATCTGAGAGCCTTGGATGGAAAATATGATAGCATGTGCACATTGATCCAAATGATGCCAAATTACAAAGATCTCAAGCCAACCAAAGTCATTGGAAGAATTGTTGCTCATGACATGTCACTCAAAGACAAAGAAGAGCTTCAGAACAAGTCTAGTGGTGCTTACAAAGCCGCATGTGATGCTCCTACATCATCAAATGAGAAATAAGCCTTCAATGAAGAATTGAGCTTAATGGTGAAGAACTTTAACAAATTCTACATGAGTAGAAGCAAGGAAAGAAGTTCCAAGTCAAGGTCCTACAATGACAAAAGATCTTCTAGTCGTGAGCAAAATTTCTAAAATTGTGGAAGACCCAGACACTACTCCAATGAGTGTACGACTCCCTACAAAAGAATAGAAGACTCACCTAAAAGTAGAAGCAAAAGGGAAGAATCACCTCCAAGAGAGAGAAGGAGTAGAGATGATCGCTATGAACGAAGAACCTCTCGAAGAAGAAATGATTTGGAAAGGAAGGACAAGTCATCAAGGATCTACACAAAACAAAGACATCTAGCTCATGTTGGTGAATGGGTATCTGGCTCCGACTCCGACCACCACTCCGAGAGAAGATATCACTCCGACTCTGAATATACTCAAGATGAAGGTGTTGCCGGTCTAGCACTTGTGTCAACCAACTCCTATGACATATTTGATTCACCAAATGAAGGAAATGGGAGATGCTTCATGGCTAAAGGCCCCAAGGTAACACACCCCGAGTATGTTGATTTCAATATTCATGAAGATGACTTGCTAGGTGATGATGATTTACTTGTTGACAACTCTAGTGATGAATACTATGATGAAACGTCAATTAATCATGCTAATACAGATAAAACGAATGACAATGATAAGAAGGAGATTGAGCGTCTAACTAAATAACTAAACACTCTGAAGTTAGCTCATGAAACTACTTTAGAAGGTCATCGAGAACTTTTAAAAACTCATGAGAAGTTACGCTTCGAAAAGCTCAATCTTGAGCAAGAGCATGGGTTCTTAAAGGTGATCAATGATGATCTTCGGAAGAAAAGTTCTTCTTACATTGCAAAGCATTTACTCTTGTCTACTTACATGCCACAAGTAAAATCTAGCAACAAGAACAAGAAAGATTCTTCTTCTAGTAGTAACAATAATCATGCTAAATCCAATATTGTTGCTTCTAGTAGTTCTCTTGATTCCACTAATGATTCTCTTAGCCAAGTTACACTTGAGAAAGAAAATAGCTTATTGAAGGGAATTATAGAGAAAGGTGTTTACAAGAGCCTTGTCGGAAGTAAGCAATTTGAGGAAATTGTACGCAAGCAAGGAAGGGACCAGAAGAATCAAGGTGTTGGTTTTGAACGAAAGTTCAATGCCAATGGAGTTGAGTGGGAAGAAGATCAATACCCCAAGACGAAGTTTGTTCCTCAACAAGAGAAGTATGACCCTACTTCCTTCAAGGCGACACAAGCTCAAGATGATCTTCCACCACAAGACCCCAAGCTAAAAGGCAAGGACAAGCTTCAAAATGAGATTGATGCATTTGAAGATGCTCTGAAGGCCTTGGTCAAGTGTCCCAAGACTATATCAAGTTCTACTTCATCAAGTACATCTACAACTCCAAGGATTCCAATCAAGATGATGTGGATCCCAAAGAAGAAGAAGTAGAGAGTTCTTGAGGGTGACTCCGCCAACATACTCCACTCATATTTGTTTTGGCAAGGACAAGTGCAAACAACTTCCACATCTTGCACTAGTTCAAGGGGTCACAAACCCTCTTGTTGGTAAGACAAGCGACAAGGAAACCTAATGCTTTCATGGACATCATCATGTGTGTGCTTCACTCTATGTCTATGGATATCCTTGCTTGTTCAGGTATTGAAAGTGCAACTCACTCCAATGGGTTGCTTCAAATGATCTACATCAACAATGAGCATCCACATCTTCGATATCTACATGAAGTCCACATCGATAAAACCCAAGGTTAATTGATCCCTCTTAGGGGGGATATCATATCTAGGGGGAGCTTTACTCTAAGAATTCAGCTAAAGCAACTCTAATAGTGTGAACACAACAATGCTTTATGTAAAAGTGGTAACCCCACATGTGCTTAAACGATGAGTATGACCTATGATCAAATGTTCTCATTTGACTCCTAAGTCAATATACTCATATATAGATGACCTAGTCATCGCCAATTGCTTGATAGATGCTAGAGTGATTGTGCATGCGTTTCCACATATTTCATTTGCTATTTTATTGTGTGAGCATGTTGGTTGCATACTTTTCTCATTCGAGGACATCCATTTGTTGCTTTGATTGTTTGGAGTTTCTTCTTTTTGCCAAATGGATGGACAAGAATGCCTAAGAACTCCCTCTAGCTATCTATGCTTTTCTCTTCTCAAACTCTATTTGTCGGTGGTCAACGACACCTATGGGATCACAAGAATCCCTGCTACGGTTGCGGAGCGCGGGGTTGTGAGAAGAGCAGGACTAGTAATCAGCACAAGGATCATTTACCCAGGTTCAGGCCGCGAGGATGCGTAAAACCCTAGTCCTGCTTGGTGGATGTATTGAGTGTTCTTGAGCTGTCGAACTAGCTACGGGTGCTGCGAGGTTCCAAAGAGCCGGATCCTTTTCCAGTGTGCCATGGGCCTCCTTTTATAGGCGAAAGGGGCTGCCACAGTGGCACACAGGAGGTGGAAAGGCTTACAGTGCTGCGAGCTTATTGCTTGTATTACAGGACAGGACCCATTTAATGCGTGGCTTAGGTGTCCCTTCACTTTATCGGGGACGGGGGCGAGGCCCATCCCGTCCGTCGCCACTCCTCCTCGCTCCAACACGTGCCCTGGTCAGCGATGCATGCGGTGCCATGTAGGCAGGCAAGTAGCTGAGGTGGCGCAATGGTGGAGCCTCCACGAAGAGCTGCATGCTGCCACGCAGGTGCCTGCCCAGCTGGTTGGGCTAGCAGCTGCATGTGAACGGCGGTGGAGACTTGGCTGGTGCGGGCCTGGCAGTAGCCCTGCTGGCGCCCTTGGCAAGGGTCTTGCCGGGTGGCCCAGCGAGGGTCTTGCCGTGGCACGCTATTGTCCCCGGCAAGGACCTTGCCGGGGGTCTTGTGGGCTTCCTCGCCAAGAACCCTGCCGAGGATCGTTGCCTTCCAATCCTCATTTGATCTTGAATATTCTTTGTCTTCACAAAGATCTGCGTGACACCATGGAGGTGCCTCCCGAGCCCTGTCCCAACGTGTTTGTTGGCGTCGGAGGTCGTGAGCTCGAGGGTGGCTCGCTCCGCTGGTGTGGGCGAGCTGCCCCGGCAAGGGTCTTGTCGGGGCTGCTGAGGCTGCCCCGGCAACGATCCTTGCCGGGGAAACCTGCTTCGTCCATCCTATCTCTGTGGCCTTGGTCCTTGGTGTTGCTTTGTTTGTCTTGTTCCTTAGGCTTCTCTCCGGCTTCCCTTCTTTGCCCTGCTATGCATGGCCGTGGCGCGTGGCTCTGACTGTCCGCGCACAAGTAAAGGGGTCAAAAGGAGAGCCCCTACTTTTGTACACCGACACTATTCAGGTTACATCATAAAGTTTGATCTAAGTCAAATTCAAACCCTCTTTGTGAGGAGCACTCGGAGTCCTGTTTTGTCATAGACTTAAAACTTTCAAAACCTCTCTGTGTATTTCGGTCTGACCGACTCCTCCATTTCGGTCACACCGAGTTCACTGTGTTGATCAAGTTTTCAATCTCGGTGCAACCGATTAGAACCTTTCGGTCTCACCAAGTTGCAGTAACTGCTTGCGATTCTGTGTCTCGGTGCCACCGAGTTGTTCCACTCGGTCACACCGACATTGTCAGGATATATATACTGACAGGTCAGATTTTGGAAATCACTTCAAAACCTCTTCGCCTGCGCATGTCCTGCTCTGCCTCTCGGATCTCCGGATCGTCACCTCGTAGCTAGCGACCACCCACCACTGGTCTACGCCACCATCAACGGATTTCTACGCTGCCATTATCGCCATAGCAAACTCACCGCCGAACTAGGGTATGAGTTCGACCCCTTGTGCATTCACTTTAATTCCGATTCTGAGCACAAGGTCAATGCCATGTTCTTTACCACGTATGAGGTCGATCCATCCACAGAGAACCTCCATTAGACTAGATTTGAATTGAAAATTTAGGGTTAGGTTTCCGCTGGACTCCTCTCAGACCGACCGAGTTGTAGGAATCGGTTCCACAGATTTGGATTAGGCCAAAGCACAAGTGATTTTCGGTCTGACCGATAGTTGCAAATTGGTGTGGCCGATACCAGGACTTTGTGAAACCCTAGAAAATTCGGAGTCACCGAGATGTGTCTCGGTCTGACCGATTCCACATGTTTAGACTCCAAAGTTGCTTTGGTGTCACCGAGTTTTACAAATCGGTAGCTCCGAAATGCTTCCTGTAGAAAACTAATACTAAGTTTTTGACTCATTCTTTTGCAAAAACTCCGTACTTTGTGATGCTCATCTACTCTACCTCATCTATATCTATTCACAGGGTCTGCTGTCAGTTTCCTTTGCCAGGATGTCTGACCTGAGTGATAGCCAGAACAAATCAGAAGAGCAAGTGAACAAGAGTGAGGGCACTAGTCCCTCTAGCAGCTCTGATGATGGCAGGAGGAGCACTCCAAGCAATTTGTCCAAGGCAACTACAAGGACAAGGAAGAAGAGAACGACAGACTTAGAGGATGAGGACTATGTGGCTGCTGAGGAGGAAGTAACCTCCAAGAAGAAAATCCTGAAAAAGGAATATGGAACTGCTGCTGGAACAAAACCTGGTATGCACAAGAAGGCACCTGCTAGGAGAGTTCCTATGTCAAAGCCAGAACCTCCACTCAGGAAATGGTCATTGGAGGCGGAAATACCCTGAATATTTGGTGGATAAGAAGGATGGCAAAGTGAACAAGGGTATATTTGATATACAGGTTATTGATGTGTACCTTACTAGTGTTTATAGTAGCCCTTGGGTATTTGATACTTGTTCGGTTGCTAAGATTAGTAACTCGAAATAGGAGCTACATAATAAATAGAGACTAGTTGAGGGTGAAGTGGCGATGTGTGTTGGAAGTAGTTCCAAGATTGATATGATCAACATCGCACACTCCCTATACTTTCGAGATTAGTCTTGAACCTAAATAAATGTTGTTTAGTGTTTGCATTGAGCATAAATATGATTAGATCATGTTTATTGCGATACGGTTATTCATCTAAGACAAAGAATAAATTGTTATTCTTTTTACATGAATACAACCTTCTATGGTCATACACCCAATGTAGATGGTTTATTGAATCTTGATCGTAGTGATACACATATTCATAATATCGATGCCAAAAGATGCAAAGTTGATATTGATAATGCAACATATTTGTGGCACTGCCGTTTGCGTCATATCGGTGTAAAGCGCATGAAGAAACTCCATAAAGATGGACTTTTGGAATCACTTGATTATGAATCATTTGATGCTTGCGAACCGTGCCTTATGGGCAAGATGACTAAAACTCCGTTCTCCGGAAGAATGGAATGAGCTAATAACTTACTGGAAATAATACATACCGATGTATGCGGTCCGATGAGTGTTGATGCTCGTGGCGGGTATCGTTATTTTCTGACCTTCACAGATGATTTGAGTAGATATGGGTATATCTACTTAATGAAACTCAAGTCTGAAACATTTGAAAAGTTCAAAGAATTTCAGAGTGAAGTGGAGAATCATCATAACAAGAAAATAAATTTTCTACGATCTTATCGTGGAGGGTATTATTTGAGTTACGAGTTTGGCCTTCACTCAAAACAATGTGGAATAGTTTCACAGCTCATGCCACATGGAACACCACATCGTAATGGTGTGTCCGAATGTCGTAACCGCACTTTATTGGATATTGTGCGATCTATGGTGTCTCTTACTAGGTTACCACTATCGTTTTGGGGTTATGCATTAGAGACAACTACATTCACTTTAAATAGGGCACTATCAAAATCCATTGAGATGACGCTTTATGAACTGTGGTTTGGCAAGAAACCAAAGGTGCCGTTTCTTAAAATTTGGGGCTGCGATGCTTATGTGAAAAAGCTTCAACCTGATAAGCTCGAACCCAAATCAGAGAAGTGCATATTCATAGGATACCCAGAGGAAACTGTTCGGTACACCTTTGTCGGTGTACTAGAACAGGGGTACCCTAGTACCCCGAACTTGTGCACGGGCAGTTGCAGCACCCCGCGGCAAGGCTTGCCGGGCGAACGCCAAGACCCTCCAAGGTTCCCTTGGAGCCATCCAAGAGCAAAGTATATAAGCTAAGGAGACAAGACCCCGGCAAGAGGAGCTTGCCAGGAAGGCCGACCAAGGCACACCAAGGAACTAGCCGCGACGCGCCACGCGCTCCGGCAAGGCGACAAGGCCCCGGCAAGAGGAGCTTGCCAGGAAGACTAAACAAGGTACCTCGAAGCCCGGCGAGCGACAAGTCTCTGGGCCCGACAAGATAGCAGCAGCGGCAAGGCGCTTGCCGCGGCAGGCGGCCACTCTCCGCCCACACTCCAGCGCATCCACCAATGTGTCGCTCTGGGGGCCTCTCCGGGCGCGCGTGGCGGGAGGCTGTGCAGCCAGCGGTGCGCAGTGGCATGCGAAGCTGACAAGATCACCATCGTGGCGAACGGTGGCGCCCCTAACGGTCCTTTTCTGCATTGTTCGGGCGACTCAGACGGGCATTTAATGCCCTTGTGCCCAGCCGTCAGAGTTAGGTAGGGTGCACTGTACAAGAAACTGTATCACCTACCTCACTTTTTACGTTTTTACCCTCCTCTCCGTTGCCACCTGTCGGTGACCCCTTTAGCGTATAAAAGGAGGCCCATGCGCAATGTAGAGGAGGTTCGGACAGTTTGCTTCGATTCATTCGTAGCCCAGAAAACATCATACTCTCGCTCGAGAGCAAGAACACCAGATAATACAACCAGACAAGCAGCAGTAGGAGTATTATCTCTCCGGAGAGCTCCGAAGCTGGGTAAACCGCTCGTGTGCTTCGCCTCAATCTGCTCTTCGTGCAACCTCCGCCCCCCACCGAACCGAAAGGGGCCCGGTCCGCCGGCCCCATAGGTGCTCGTGGGTCAGTTTCCCCCGACATCTTTGGCGCGCTAGGTAGGGGGCGTCGAGATTGTGTGAACCTGATCCGGTGTTCACACGAGCTAGATCTTCATTCCCTTCATCAACATGCCACCGAAGACGAAGACTTCGGCGGCAGCCGCTCCGTCCACGTCGTTTCCGCCACCGTTGGAGCAAACGGGTGGTGGAGTGGACGCCGGCGGAAGAATAGCCTTCAATGAGGGTGCTCACAGTGCTGCCAAGTCCAAGGACAAGGCTGCACAAACCTCGGCGACTGTACATGTTCCGCGCCACTCTCAGGAGGCGCAAGATCAACAGCACCATGGCGCTCGCAGCACCATGCGCATGATAGACCAAGGCCAAGCTGGCGGATCTCGGGGCGCTCAAGACCAGCATGCACGCCAGCGTGCTGGCACAAGTGGGGCACGGTCGCCTGGACGGGGTACTGCTCCTTCTAACATAGTTAGAAGTTCGAGCACGTCCCGCTCCTCGCGCCGTCCGCCACTGCCACCCACCACTCCAGCAGAAGCTTTGGCGCGCGCTCAACTTCTCCTAGATTACCCTCCGACGTCGGACAAGATTGACGAATGGAGGGCTACCATTCAGAGTCTCATCGGCTACGCCAACGGCGACACTCCATGGCGGCCGAGCGCGTCACCGCCGCGGCAGGGTTGCCAGGCGCGAGCCGGTGGCGACGAAATGGGTGGAGGTGCAACTACCATGCAATCGCCGCCCAGAAGGCCAAGATCTTCGACTCGCCGGATCCACCTCGACAGCGACTCCACTGCATCGTCGGATCCGCGAGCTCGTCGCGATCAGCGCCAAGTTCTTCACGATCGACAACAAGAAGACGCTCGAACCCGCATCGAGCGCCAAAGAGAAGCGCGATGTCAATCCGACAAGCGCGCTGGGCCCTCTGTTGACATGCATGCGCCAGGGGAACCAGGTGATCTACCGTATGCGGTAGGTTGTCCTGCGTTCACTCGTGAGCTGCGGCAAGTCCAGTGGCCCAGTACAAAGAACTTCAAGCCAGACGTACCGGAGAAGTATGACGGCAAGACGCATCCGTCAGAGTTCCTCAGCATCTACACCATTGTGGTGCAAGCTGCCGGGGGACGAGATGACAAGATCCTTGCCAACTACTTCCCGCTGGTGCTCAAGCCCAACGTCAGATCCTGGCTCATGCACTTGCCGGAAAACTCCATATCCTCTTGGGCTGATCTGTGCCATCAGTTTGTCGGCGCCTTCACCGGCGGACACAAGCCTCATGGCCAGGAGAGTGATCTTCATTTGCTCGCCCAGAAGGAAGGAGAGCCCCTGCGCAAGTACATTCAAAGATTCAGCAGTGTGCAGCACAACATCCCAGATGTCCACCCTGCCGCGGTGATTAGCGCGTTCCATCAGAATGTGCAAAACCGTAGGATGCGGGAGGAAATGGCGATGTGCAAGATCAGGGATGTCAGTGAGTTATATGCACTGGCCGACAAGTGTGCGCGTGCTGAGGAAGGGAGGAGATTTCGCGGAGAAAATATAGGAGCGGGAGGATTTGACAGTGAAGATGCTGCCCCGGCAAGGAAAAACCAGCGGCGGAACAACAGAAGGAGGAAAGGCAAAGAAGTGCTAGCTGTTGAGCAGTCCGGCAACGGTGGTGGCGCCAAGGAAACCAAAGCTGGTGACTCCGGCAAGGAGGTTGCCGCGGAGGTGTCGGTCGCCGACAAGCAGGACGGCACCAACAAGCAGTATTGCAAGATTCACCGCACCAAGGGCCATGATCTCCAGAACTGTAAGAAAGTCGAGCAGCTTGTTGAGCAACAGAAAGCTAAGTACGAGCGGCGCGACAAGGAGAAGGCCCAGGAAGGAGCTGGTGGGTCCGGCAAGAAACGTCCCGGCCGAGGAGGATGTCGCGGCAAGGCCAAGCAGCGACAAGGAGACAGACCTCCTCGCGGCCGCGACAAGGATGAAGATGACGGCGACGATGAAGATATGGATGATGAGGACACTGATGAGCAGGAGTTCCAGAAAGCCACAGAGGTCCTGTGCGTTGATGGCGGTGCTTCTCTGCACACCTCGCACCGTCAGCTCAAGCAGTGGGTGCGAGAAGTTAATGCAGCAGAACCACCCGTCGAGTCACGCAAGCCTCTGAAATGGTCCAGCACGCCTATCATCATTGATATTGAGGACCACCCTGATCGCATAACCGCGGTCGGGTCTTTGCCGATGTTGGTTTCACCAACAATCCGCAACCTCAAGGTCACAAAGATGCTAGTTGACGGTGGGGCCGGCTTGAATCTGATCTCCTCTGTGGTGCTCCAGAAACTCCAGATCCCTGACAGCGAGCTCGAAGAGACCGGCACATTTCAAGGAATTAACCAGGGAAGGAGCAAGCCAAAGGGAAAGATCACGTTGCCGGTAACATTTGGCAGTGAGCTGAACTTCAGGACTGAGAGGGTCACGTTTGACGTTGCCGACTTTCCATTACCTTACAATGGAATCCTTGGCCGTTCGGCACTCGCCAAGTTCATGGCAGCCTCTCACTATGCGTACAACATACTGAAAATGCCAGGCCCAATAAGTGTCATCTCTGTCCCTGGCGACAAGAAGGATGCTCTTAACTGTGCCGACAAGATCTACCGGGAAGTAGCAGCCGCAGCAGAACACCAGACCCTTGCTGCTGGAGCTCCCGGGGGGAAGAAGAAGACCAAGTCCGGCAAGAGCTCTGATGCCCACTCTGGCAAGCGCACCTCTTCGGAGTGCTGCGCTACCGTCGAGGACGCACCATCGAGCTCCACCGGCAAGTGTAAGAAGGCAATGGCAGCTCCACCTAAGACCAAGAAGGTGTCCGCCAAGGAGGATGGCGCTGGTGGTACCTTCACCATCAGCGCCAGTCTTGACCCCAAATAGGAAAGCGTGCTCGTTGCTTTCCTGCGGGTGAATGTCGACGTGTTTGCATGGCAACCGTCTGATATCCCCGGTGTTCCCAGGAAAGTAATTGAGCACCACCTTGCCGTCTGTCCTCATGCGCGGCCCGTCAAGCAGAGAGTCAGGAAGCAGGCAGTGGAGCGCCAAGAGTTCATAGCAGAAGAAATAAAGAAGTTGGAAGCAGCAGGCCTTGTCAGAGGAGTGCTCCATCCCACGTGGTTGGCCAATCCTCTTGTTGTGCGCAAGGCTAACGGGAAATGGAGACTTTGTATTGACTTCACTGATGTTAATAAAGCTTGTCCCAAAGACCCATTTCCCTTGCCGTGTATTGACCAGATTGTTGACTCCACAGCCAGATGTGATTTGCTTTCATTTCTTGATGCATACTCAGGATACCATCAGATCTTCATGGCAGAAGAAGATGAAGAGAAAACTGCATTTATCACCCTGTGTGGCACGTACTGCTTCGTACGGATGCCTTTCGGTTTGAAAAATGCTGGTTCAACATTCGCAAGGGTAGTCCACCACACTTTTGAACCGCAGATGCACAGAAATGTGGAAGCCTACATGGATGACATAGTGGTCAAGAGCAAGAACAGGGCGACCCTAATTCAAGATTTAGACGAGACATTTGCAAATCTGCGCAAGATCAACCTCAAGCTCAACCCCGAGAAGTGTGCGTTTGGAGTCCCCTCCGGCAAGCTTCTCGGTTTCTTCGTGTCTCAGCGGGGAATTGAAGCCAATCCCGACAAGATCAAGGCCATTGAGCAGATCGAAGCACCAAAGCGCGTCAAGGATGTACGAAGGCTTGCCGGTTGCGTGGCTGCTCTCAGCAGGTTTATCTCTAGATCTGCTGAACGCGCCCTGCCATTTTTCAAAATTTTGAAGAAGGCAGGTCCAATGAAATGGACTCCGGAAGCGGAGGCTGCGCTGCAGGACTTGAAGAGATACCTGTCCTCCACTCCAACGCTTGTCGCACCTAAGCCGCAAGAGAAGTTGCTGCTATATATAGCGGCAACCAATCAAGTGGTTAGTGCTGCGTTAGTGGTGGAGAGGGAGGCAGATGATGAGCCGGCAACCATGGCAGATGCATCCAGCGACAAGCAGGGAGCTTCGCCGACAAGCTCTGGTCCCGACAAACATGGGTTTGCGCAGGAGCATGATAAGATGCCAAGGAGAATGGTGCAGCGCCCAGTTTACTTTGTCAGTTCCCTTCTGCAGGGGGCTAGATCAAGGTACTCTGGTGTGCAGAAGTTGCTTTTCGGCCTCCTCATGGCCTCGAGAAAGCTGCGCCATTACTTCCAAGCACATGAGATCACAGTCGTCACTCGCTTTCCGCTAAAGAGGATACTGCAAAATCCAGAAGCAACAGGCAGGATTGTCGAGTGGGTGCTGGAATTGTCAAGCTTTGGCCTCAAGTTTGAGAGCACTTCAACTATCCAAAGTAGAGCATTGGCAGAGTTCATAGCGGAATGGACGCCAACCCCAGATGAAGAAATTCCAGAGACAAGCATCCCCGTCAAAGAAGCAAGCAAAGAATGGCTGATGTACTTTGATGGTGCCTTCTCGCTGCAAGGCGCCGGTGCAGGCGCGCTACTTGTCGCACCCACCGGAGAGCACCTCAAATACGTAGTCCAGATGCACTTTCCCAAAGATCAAGCAACCAACAATACTACATAATATGAAGGATTGCTTGTCGGTCTCAGAATTGCAGCAGACCTTGGGATCAAGAAGCTTATTTTCAGGGGTGACTCACAGCTTGTCGTCTGCCAAGTAAACAAGAACTACCAGAGTCCGTTGATGGAAGCGTATGTCGATGAAGTGAGGAAACTAGAAGAGCACTTTGACGACCTACAAATGGAGCATATCCCAAGAGCTCAGAATGACATTGCTGATGGCTTGTCAAAGTGTGCCGCACTAAAGTTACCTGTGGAACCAGGGATCTTTGTGCTTAAGTTGACTCAACCATCCGTAACACCATCAACTGGACAAAGCAAGAAGAGGAAGTTGATTTCTGGTAACTACTTTCCGGCAGAGCTCCCCGAAGCCGCCGCCAAGAAAGTCCCCAAAGTCAACACCAAGGACGTTGAGGGGCAGTCTGCTCCGGCAAGCCTTATGGTTTGTTCCGTTGAAGCAGACGCTCCCGACAAGTTTTGCTCCGGCAAGCTTGCCGGGGAACATCAAGCTCCCGCAGGGCCGCAAGTCCTTGCCGTCGAAGCGGATGTTCCCGCAGCAGCAGATATGCCTTTAGTCCTTGTTGTCGAGCCGCAAGCTCCAGCATGGGCACACCAGATTGTCCATTTCCTTCAAACAGGAGAACTTCCCGAAGCACAAGAAGAAGCGGAAAGAGTAGCCTGGCAGTCAAGTATGTACCAGTTTGTCGATAGCATACTGTACAGAAGAAGACTCAACGGTGTGAAATTGAAGTGTATTCACCGGGAAGATGGACAAAAGCTGTTGGCGGAGATACATGGAGGCATATGTGGCCACCACATTGGCGCAAGGGCACTTGCCGGCAAAGCTTTCCGGCAAGGCTTCTTTTGGCCGACAGCCCTCTAGGATGCAACTGCACAAGTAACCAAGTGTGAAGTGTGCCAGTTCCACTCCAAACAGATACACCAGCCAGCTCAAGCTCTCCAGATGATCCCTTTATCTTGGCCATTTTTGGTCTGGGGGCTCGATATCCTCGGCCCCTTCCCCCGAGCTGTTGGGGGCTTTGAGTACTTGTATGTTGCAATCGACAAGTTCACAAAGTGGCCGGAAGTGCAGCCAGTGAGGAAGGTGACAGCACAGTCAGTAGTCAAGTTCTTCAGGTCGATTGTTTGCCGATTTGGGATCCCTAACAGGATCATCACCGACAACGACACGCAATTCACGAGCCGCACCTTCATGCAGTATGTCCAAGACCTTGGCGCCAAGGTCTGCTTCGCTTCTGTTGCTCATCCGAGAAGCAACGGTCAAGCAGAGAGGGCAAATGCTGAAGTGCTGCGCGGGCTCAAGACCAGAACTTTCGACAGGCTGCACAATTGCGGAAGGAACTGGATCGAGGAGCTGCCAGTGGTTCTTTGGTCGATCAGAACGATGCCAAATCGAGCCACTGGCCAGACACCTTTCGCTCTAGTCTATGGAGCAGAGGCAGTTCTCCCCACGGAACTCGTATACGGATCACCTCGAGTGCTCGCTTACGATGAGCTTGAGCAAGAACAGCTGCGGCAAGACGACACGCTGCTCCTTGAGGAAGATTGTCTTCAGGCTGCTGTACGAGCTGCTCGATACCAGCAAGCTTTGTGCCACTATCATAGCCGCAAAGTTAAAGCCAGAAGCTTCGAGGAAGGCGACCTTGTTCTTCGGCGCGTTCAATCCGCCAAGAATTCCAACAAGTTGACGCCAAAGTGGGAAGGCCCCTATAGGGTGAAACGAGTCACAAGGCCCGGCGCTGTCCGCCTTGAGACCGAAGATGGCATTCCGGTGAGCAACTCCTGGAACATAGAACATCTTCGTAAGTTTTTCCCGTAGGGCGCGGTTGTCGGAACCCGTTCCGGCAACCACCTTTTGTACAAGTGTTGCCGCTGTTGCATGTAATCCTTTGTAAAAAGCCGGGCGCAGATCCCGTGCATAAGTAAAACCCCATGTGCTCCGCACAACTTGTCCATTTCATGCGTTAGTTCCTTTCTTGCATGCGATTATCTAACACTTTGTGCAGCACCCACATCCGGTAAGCAATAACGAGCCGAAGAGCTCCATATTATTATTTTCTCTTCTTGCTTCTTCTTTTAAAGGAAAAGAAGGTTCCCTCGCACACAAGTTTGCCGGGGCGGGAGGAGAAGATTGTGGTGTGGACCAGGCGTCGTTCAAGCAAAGTTTTGCTTTGCCGGGAAGCAAACAACAGAAAAGCTAAGTTGCCAAAGTTTGAGAAATCACTTTTTTAAATTTTTGAGTTATCTTCCTCGAACGACCCTGCTTTGTATGGAAAACCTGTGCGCGGAGGAACCTATTCGTGGCTAGTTGCGCCCTTACTTTGTTTCGAGTCCGCTCAACAGCTTAAGTGTGCTGCAACTAGTCGCGACAAGGTTTCTTGTCGGAAGCAGCGCCGCCAGCAGGCTGCTGAAGTTCCGCACTCAGCGCTCGCGGCTCGGGCGCCTGCGCCGACAAGTCCCCTAGAAGCGTAGGGTAAAAACATACAAAGGAAGGAATCTAGTAGAGGAAATAACATAGCAATTGATAACTGAAATCAAGTTATATTACAAGATAACTTGTCGCAACTCTAATAGACTGTTTTCATAACGTGATTAGCAGCGACAAGGGAAAAGAAGAAATGGGCGGCCTAATCTACGCGTCCGCCCTCGACTCTCTTGATCTCGCTCACCTTGTCCACAATGGGTGCGACAAGGGCCTTGATTGCATCCAGATCGGCGTCAGGCGGCAAGGACCTGAGGACGTTGGTGAAGTTGAGGCCTGGGTTGCGGAAGGCCACCTTCATCAGCACCTTCTGGAGAACCCCGGCGCAGATTTTGCGCGACTCGTCGGCCAGCTGCTTCGGGATCCTTTCCCGGAGCCCCTGGAGCGCCGTCGCCACGCCCTTGAATAATAGGCTGAGCTTGGCGCTGGGTTGAAGGCTCTCATCGGAAGGATATCCAAAGTCCTCCATCCCCAGCTGCGCCAGCTCCTCATTGATGACGGCGGCAGTGTTCACCAGACCCTCGGTCCAGTGCTCCACTGTGTCCCTGAACGAGTTCTGGGTAACTGCAATGCTCTCCAGCAGCGCCGTGTCAGCCTTGACCTTCTCCGCCAAGGTCTTCTCCCGCTCCTTGGCGGCCTCCAGTGTATGCGTCAGCGTGGCCAGCTTCAGCTCCAGGTCTGCTTTGGAATCCTTGGCGGCTCTGAGCTCCTTGCCCCTCTCAGCGAGAAGGCCTTGCAGCTCACCGTGTGCGGCAGCATCCTTCTCGCACTCACGCTTGAGCGCGGCAAGCTCCTCGCCGCTCTTCCCAATATCGGCCTCCAGCCGCGCCACCTTCTCCTCTAGCTCTTTATTGACGGCCTCTGCAGCTGCCGTGGCATCCTTTGCCTCCTTGAGCGCCCCGCCAAGTGCTCGCTCACGCTCGGCGAGCTCTTCCTCATAGCTGTCGAGATGGGCCTTCTGCTGCACTAGCTCGCCTTCCCTCGCGGATTGCTTCTCGGCGGCCAGCCTTTGTTCCTCCTCGGCCTCGGCCTTCTTGAGAAGAAAGGCCGTGCGCTCCTCGTCGACTCGCTCCTGCTCCTGCGCCAGAGACCGGAGAGCTTCTTGATTTTGGCCCCGGAGCTCCTCCGCGCGCTTCTCCATGTCCACTCCCACCTTCGCGACAAGCGCTTCTCGGGAAGCCAGCTTGGCTTGCCGGGCGCGGTAGAGCGACAGCAGCCTCCGCAGCAGCTGCTCAGGCTCGCCACTGCTGCTGCCAGGCGCGTCAACCAATGACAGTCCACCAGAGGCGAGCACCTCCCCGTCAAAAGTCTCCCCCTCGACCGGTGCCCTGGAGCTCGACGCCCATGGTAGCTTGATGAAGATGTCGTCGCCGGCCTTCAAGTAGGCGCCAGGCTGGGGCTCCTTGGAGCCCGGCTCCGTAGAAGCGGCAGAGGGTTCGGCGGTCGGCGCAGCGCCCGGCGCTCCTGCGGCCTCAGGGTCGTCAGTGCGATCGCCCGACCCCTCGCCGGCTTCCGCAGCTGCAGCCCCGACGGCCTCCTCGCCGGCGGTCTCATCAGCACCGGCACCTTCCTTGCCGGCGCCCTCTGTCTCCATTGGCTCAACCGTAGATGGGTCTGAAGAACGAAGAAGGGAGGAAAATCAATCAAAGATCCAAGAAAGGAAAAACAGAAGAAGCAGAACCCAAGGGAAAGTTTCTGGGCAAGTGGATTACCTGCGCCAAGATCTCCAGCTGCGGCCTCGGTCGCCGCAGGATCAGCAGTGCTGTCCCTTGCCGGAGAGTCCTCCCTTGCCGGAGAGCGCTCCCTTGCCGGGGATTCCTCCCTTGGCGGCGCAGTCAAAGCGGGTGGCACTACGGGACCGGCCTCCGGGCGCTCCTAATGAGGCTGCTCTGCTCCTGCACAAGTCAACAAGCAAGTTATCAGCAAAGGAAAAAGCACTCAAGCGCACCCGGCAGGAGAAGGCTAAACTATGAACTTACGTTGGGGGCTGCGCTGGGGGCTGCTTTGAGGAGTGATTGTCGGGTCCGTCAAGGTGATCTCGGACCCACCCCCTATCGACAAGGTGGGGTCATCTTCGATGACGATCACCGCGGCCTTGGCCCTCTTCGCCGCTCTCTGGGCCAGTGTTCTGAAAAGAAAGGCGTCCAGATTGGAGCAAGTCAGATACAAGATATAAACATCAAGATTGAAGAACTACAAAAACACCAAAGAGACTTACTCTTCTTCCTCCTCGTCGGAGCTGAGCGCGGAAAGATCGAAGTCCGGCCCTCCTCCTATGCGGCGAGGTGGAGGAGTAGGATCCCTTGCCCGCTTGGCGGGGGCAGTAGCGGTGGCCCGGGAAGATCCCGCTCCAGTTGCCGCTGTTGCGTGAGGCGCTCCCGCGGCAACATTGCTTGCCACGGTAGAGCGCGTCGCGCGGCTCGGTGGCTGTGCAGCCGGCTGCCGCCCCGCTGCGTCCCCGGCCCTGCGAAGGCGCCTCCTTGGCGGGGCCGGGGGCTCCGCCTGCGGCAAGCTCTCTGAAGGCTCAGCCTCCTGCTCGCCGGCCTCGCTCGACTCGGCTTCGGAACTGGCAGGCTCCTCTTCACCCATGAACTCCGCGCGTTCGGCAAGGTTTGCCGCCTCTGCAGCCTCCGCCTCCTCCACGGTGAACCCGAATGCGCCCGCGGCAGCTGCAGCCGCAGCCTCTTCCGCCCTAGTAGAGATGAGCTGCAGCTCCTCGTCGGTGGTGTCACGGGTGAGGCTCTTCTGCTCGTCGGCGCGGACCGGCACTTCCTCCAAGGTGTCGAAGAATGCTCACACAACCTCATCCGTAGGCTCTTGCCAAGTTGGGACGATGCCGTGTGAATCGCACAACGGCATCATGGCGCGGATCCGGTCAAGCGAAGAGTTATTGCACAAAGGAACTACGCCCCTTGGCAGTGTGAATGGGTGCTGGGGGTCACGTTTGAATAACTCCAAGAGCATTGCGTCCAACTCCAAGACGGTGAAGTTGTAGTTGAGGCCCGGCCGCAGTCTCATGATGTCCGCCGAGTTCTTGAATTCCCAGGCGGGCCTCCCCCACTCCTGTAGGGGGGCAATGCGGCGGTGGAGGAAATCTGCCCCGACAGCACCTACGGTGAGCCCGGCAAGCCTGAGGCGAAGAATCCTAGTGATGGCGATCTTCAGCCTCTCGTCTTCCGGGGCCACGTTGCTCCAGTCATTGCCGCGCACTATGGGAGTTTGGCGCACGGTAGTGAATGGCTGCGGATTCTCCTCGACGATCCAGCACCACTCCGCTCTCCACTCCACCCACTTACTGCGGAGCTCACCATCCAAGTACGCCTCCTTCTTGCCGACTCCCGAGACCCAGGCAATCCCTCCGGCAAGCGGCTCTCCTATCTCTACCCGAGGAATGAAGTAGTGGCGGAAAAGGGCAACACTAGGGTGGACTCCGACAAAGTTTTCGCACAAGTGCGCGAAAATTGCCATGGTCAGGACAACATTGGGGGTGAAGTCAAGGAGGCGGAAGCCATATGTGTTCATAATGTCACAAAAGAACTCCGAGAAGGGCGGGCAGAGCCCGCAATAGAAGAATAGTGGGAAGAACGGGTACCCATTTGCAGCCAGCTTCGAAGCGGTAGCCGGGAGTACCCTCGTGCGCGGATGCGCACGTGTCTCCGTCGCCCAAAAGAGGTAGAAGTACTCCCTCAGCTCCTGCACGCCGAGCTGGGGGGTGAAGATCGCCCGCTCCTTCCGCAGCGCCGCGAGCCGCTGCGCCTCGGCCGACTTCACACCCTTTCCCTTGTCGGCTTTCGGGCCCATGGCGGAGGTGGTGGAGAAGGTCGACGGCGTG
>NC_041381.1:385727576-385771973 GCF_002162155.2 Triticum dicoccoides
CGGCGGAGTTTGTGAAGAAGGAATAGCAGCAACCAGCAAGGGGGAACGAACTGCCCCTGTTTCCTCTGCTTATAAAGAGGGACGGGGCGGACGTTTCGCCCTTCCTAATAAACAACCACCCACGATCTCCCCCACGATGCCGCATTCAACGCGTGCCGTTATGGGGGAGCGCGGTAGATACGGAGCGAGATTTGGTGTAGCCCAGCCCGCGTGTGCCCGTGCCCTGTCTTGGGCCTGGCCCAACAGCGCTCGGCACCATGTCTGGCCCAGGCCCGGGGGCTCCTGTCGGTGTACTAGAACAGGGGTACCCTAGTACCCCGAACTTGTGCATGGGCAGTTGCAGCACCCCGCAGCAAGGCTTGCCGGGCGAACGCCAAGACCCTCCAAGGTTCCCTTGGAGCCATCCAAGAGCAAAGTATATAAGCTAAGGAGACAAGACCCCGGCAAGAGGAGCTTGCCGGGAAGGCCGACCAAGGCACACCAAGGAACTAGCCGCGACGCGCCATGCTCTCCGGCAAGGCGACAAGGCCCCGACAAGAGGAGCTTGCCGGGAAGACTAAACAAGGTACCTCGAAGCCCGACGAGCGACAAGTCTCCGGGCCCGACAAGATAGCAGCAGCGGCAAGGCGCTTGCCGCGGCAGGCGGCCACTCTGCGCCCACGCTCCAGCGCATCCACCAACGTGTCGCTCTGGGGGCCTCTCCGGGCGCGCGTGGCGGGAGGCTGTGCAGCCAGCGGTGCGCAGTGGCATGCGAAGCTGACAAGATCGCCATCGTGGCGAACGGTGGCGCCCCTAACGGTCCTTTTTTGCACTATTCGGGCGACTCAGACGGGCATTTAATGCCCTTGTCCCCTGCCGTCAGAGTTAGGTAGGGTGCACTGTACAAGCAACTGTATCACCTACTGTAACACCCTCGATTCAATCGTACACTAATCATACACGCAAATGTGTATGATCAAGATCAAGGACTCATGGGAAGATATCACAACACAACTCTAGACACAAATTAAAATAATACAAGCTTTATATTACAAGCCAGGGGCCTCGAGGGCTCGAATACATTAGCTTGAATACAAACGAGTCAGCGGAAGCAACAATATCTGAGTACAGACATGAGTTAAACAAGTTTGCCTTAAGAAGGCTAGCACAAAAGCATCTACAATCGAAAAGGAAAGGCCTCCTGCCTGGGAGCCTCCTAACTACTCTTGGTCGTCGGCGTCCGTCACGTGGTAGTAGGCACCCTCGGGGTAGCAGCAGTCGTCAAAGGTGTCATCTGGCTCCTGGACTCCGTCATCTGGTTGCGTCATCCGAGAAGAATGGAAAATGGGAAAAAAGAGGGAGCAAAGCAACCGTGAGTACTCATCCAAAGTACTCGCAAGCAAGGATCTACACTACAGATGCAACATTATCAAAGGAAGACTGTATATGTGGACTGGGCTGCAGAAATGCTAGAATAGAGAGGAGGCCTAGTCCTATCGAAGACTAGCATCTTCTGGAAACCACCCTCTTGCAGCAAATAGGAGGGAGTAGAGTAGCATAAAGTAAAGTAGTAGTAGCGTTATCAACCTCGGCCAGAGATCCTTTCTCGACTCCCTGCGAGAAAGAAATCCCAGAGCCATACTATCCAGTTACCATCACAATCCATTACTCATCACCATCCAGTTCTCATCACAAGTATCCAGTTCTAGTTGTATCGATTGGGATACAACTCCAAGTGTCCGTTACCATAGGACAGGCTATGCATAGATTAGTTCTTCCCTGCAGGGGTGCACCAACTTACCCACCATGCTCGCTTACCTCCGGCCGGACACACTTTCCAGGGTCATGCCCGGCCTCGGCCAAACAATACGCCGCAACCCGACCTAGACTTAACAGAGAGGTCAGCACGCCGGACTAAACCTATGCCCCCAGGGGTCATGCGCCATCTCCCCGGAAACTCCTGCACATTGCGTACGCGGCCGGTGAGCAGACCTAGCTACCTCCTTCAACAAGGCAGGCGCTTGCGCAGTCCAAACCGGCGCGCGCCACTCAGTCGCTGACGTCTATTAAGCTTTGCCTGATGTATACGATGCAGAACGCCCATACTATGCCCACGTGATGGTTAGTGCTATCAGGCCAGAGGCCCCTCGGATCAAATATCCAAATCGTAGTGGATTAGGAACGCGCGGTAACAAGCAGAGACTCACGAAAGATGCGACCCCGTTGCCCCGTCTCGAGGACTTGCGGCAAGGGCTAGGAATGCCCGGCCACGCCTCGTAATTATCTCGCGGGCACCCTCCAGGTCAACCCGACTCCACATCACTCGCAATTAAGCTCATGCGGGTACCCCTCAGGGTCGACCCGTCTTTCCAAGTAACAGTGGTAAAGTCCAAGTATCCGTGTGTCCAAACATTAAGGGGAAAACCCGAGGAATCACCCCCGGTGAATTCCACTCGATGTAATCATCAAGGTGAACGTAAGAGGAATCACCCCCGAGGTTCACACTTGAGGGGTTGCACGACAGAGTCGTATCGGAAGTGGTTAAAGAGGAAATCACCCTCGATGACCACGACCGAATAGCTACACTACAGGGTTAACATCAGAAGTGTTGTAGAGGTTTCACCCTCGGCACTCGATAGTATCCCAGTAGTGTCGAGCAACTAAGGGGAAAGTGATGTGCGGTGCCGGGGCCTGGTCTTCGATCCCGTTGATCGGGTCTTCAATGATGAAGCAGGGGCAACAAGGACAAGGTGGGGGTCACTGATGGATCACTAACCAACCTATACTAAGCAGTTTAGGATAAGCCGGTAAGGTAACAATAAGCAGGTTACAAAAGAAGGCTATGCATCAGAATAGGAGCAAACAATAACAATAGCAAAATCTAATGCAAGCATGAGAGAATGGAATGGGTGATATCGGGATGATCAAAGGGGGGGCTTGCCTGGTTGATCTGGCAAGGAGGTGTTGTTGTCGACGACGTAGTCGATCGCCGGGGCATCAGCGGCCTCGGGGTCTACCGGAGAGAAGAGGGGGAAGAAACAGTAAATACATAGCAAACAGAGGTAACACTAAGCATGACATAACGATACGTAGCGCTAAGCGTGCTCTAACGCGGTCCTAGACGTTATAGGTGAAGGGGGAATTCAATCGGGAAGGTGTTCCCGGTTCCGGACCTGTGTCAGACAGATGACCGGAGGGGGAAAGTTCCATGTTCAGCATGCTAGGGGCATGTGATAGATGAACAGACCGCATATTCGGATTCGTTGGATTTTTCTGAGCAACTTTCATATAGAAAACATTTTCATCCGAGTTACGGTTTATTTTCTATGATTATTCAAAGATTAAAGCATTTTCTGGAATTATTTAAAATAATAGAAAAGATAAAATGACGTCAGCATGACGTGCTGATGACGTCAGCAGTCGACAGACTGGATGACCAGGTCAAACTGACCCGTGGGACCCACCTGTCATTGACAGGGGGCTAACAATGGGTTATTTTAATTGAACAGGGGTTAGTTAGCAGTTGGCCCCCACATGTCAGTGACTAATTAGTCTAACAAGTTAATTTTACTTATAAAAACGTTTAATTAGCCTAATTATGGGTGTGGGCCCCATTAGTCAGTGGTTGGGGGAATAGCATCCCGCGTTGACCGTGGTCAATGCGGTCAAACACAGGCGCAGGGGCCCACTGTCAGCGGCACTGGGCGGGACCCACCGCTGCCAGGTCAGCATGGCGGCCGGAGCAACACTGGCGGCCATTTCCTGCGGCGGCGCGGCTCGGGATCCACCGGAAAATGGCCATAGGCCACCAGTTTGGACGCGGATGGCCGCGTTCGAACATGCACGAGACGGCGCATCCAGCGGTGGCACTAGCACGACCGGAGATGGACTAAAATGACGGCGGCGAGCAGCGAGGCGGACGCCGGAGATCGGGCAGCGATGGAAATAGAGCTAGAGGGCGCAGGGAGACGAGCTAGAGGCTCGGGCGGCACCAGGGAGACGCCCTGAGCACGCTCGTGTGCTCGGATGAGCATGACGACGCCCACAGCGACGACGGTGTGCTATGCGGCGGAGCTGAGCTCGGCCATGGCGGACGCGGTGGCTACGGGGGCGCACGAGTCCAGGGGAGCGAAGGAAGGGGAATAGGGGCTCACCGCGCGGCGCAAGAAAGGCCCGTGGTAGTTTAGGAGCAGCAGGAGTCTACGGTGTTCGTCTGGGAAGAAGGGGATCGCCGGCAACTCGAGGAAGACGACGACGTGGTCGGCGACGCAGAGCTCCTCGGCTCCTTCCAGCGACTTCAGAAGACGCGGCAGTCCACGGCGATGCCGAGGAGCACGGCCAGGCCGCGTCGAAGGCACGGTGGCCGCAGAGATGACGAAGAAGCGGCAGCGATGGCGCTCGGAGCAGATGGAGAGAGCTCGAGAGGGGATCTGGTGGGGAGAGGCAGAGGCAGAGAGAGCGAGGGGAATCTAGGAGTGGGTGGAGGTAGGTGGGGGAGGTCTCGAGGAGCCGGAGGGGGAGGCTCTTATCCACCCGCGGCGTTTCCGGCGAGGTGGTCGGGCGGCGACGAGCCCCTGTAGCGGCGCGCACCGGGGGAATAGGAGGGAGGGGAGAGCGACCGGGGAGGGGGCATGGGCCGGCCTAGCTAGGCCAGCTAGCGCGGGTGGCCGAAGCCCAAGTGGGGCAGGGGCTTTCTCTCCCCTCTGCTTTTTCCTTTTCTCCTTTTCTTTTCTCTTTTTTTAGCAACTTTTGCCTCTGCTTTTAGCCACTATTGACTTTACAAAAATTATGCCACTGGCCAAAACAATTTCAAATAATGATTGGGCACTGCCAAAAAAGATTGTGAGGCTTTAGAAATAGTTTGCCATTTTTATAGATTAAAAAGGCTTTAAATTTATTTCTTAGGTCACTGTTTTAAGTAGCTTAGGCCACTTAAACCTTTTGCAAAAAAAAGTTGGTTCACCACCAATATTAGTTGTGGATTATTCTGCACATGATGTACATTTTTGTTTTCATGTCTGAGCATTTTGAATTTCACACAAAATTTGAATTTGAATTCAACTATAATGTGAAAGAACATGAGACAATAATGATCAGGCACATGTTTAGAAAAAAAAGATTAACTTAACCCCAGGGGTTACTGTAGCATCATTACACCGGGGTGTTACAACTCTCCTCCTCTAAAAGAAATTCTCGTCCCGAGAATTAAGAGGTAGAAGGGAAAAGATCGGGGTATTCACCCGGAGGTTATCTTCGCGTTCCCAAGTGGCTTCCTCTTTAGTATGATTCGACCATTGCACCTTGAGGAACTTAGTAACCTTCTAGCGGGTTCGACGTTCAGCTTCTTCAAGAATGCAGATCGGATGCTCTTTGTAAGTGAGATCATCTTGAACTTCAATCAATTCCGGATCCACTTCACGTTCCGGATCCTTGAAGCATCGACGAAGTTGCGACACATGGAAGACATCATGAACGTGAGAGAACTGAGGTGGCAACTCCAGTTGATAAGCCACCAACCCACGACGGGCGAGAATACGAAAGGGACCAATGTAGCGAGGAGCTAACTTTCCCTTGACTCCGAACCGATGAGTGTCTCTCAAAGGAGTGACACGCAGATAAGCTTGTTCACCAGGTTGATAAGTTGAACCCCAGTGTTTCCGGTCATAGTTGCTCTTCTGGCGGGATTGGGCCGCCTTGAGATTATCCCGGATAATGCGAACCTGCTCTTCAGCTTGTTGAATAATGTCCGGACCAATGAGTGCTCGTTCCCTAGTTTCTGACCAATTCAGAGGGGTTCGGCACTTACGTCCATAAAGCACTTCAAAGGGTGCCATCTTCAAGCTGGCTTGATAGCTGTTGTTATAAGAGAACTCCGCATAAGGGAGAGATTCTTCCCACTTCTTGCCGAAAGAAATAACACAAGCTCGAAGCATGTCTTCAAGAATTTGATTGACTCGCTCGACTTGGCCTTGGGATTGGGGATGATAAGCAGTGCTCCAGGTAATATGAGTTCCCATTGCCTCTTGGAAACTATCCCAGAACTTAGAAGTGAAAATACTGCCGCGGTCTGAACTGATCTCCTTCGGAATGCCGTGGAGTGACACAATTCGGGAGATATACAAGGTTGCCAATTGACTAGCAGTGATAGTCTCCTTGACTGGCAGAAAGTGAGCAACCTTCGAGAATTGGTCGATGACGACAAAGATAGCATCGTTACCTTTCTGAGACTTGGGAAGGCCAGTGACGAAGTCCATTTGGATCTTATCCCACTTCCATTTAGGAATCAGAAGTGGTTGTAGAAGTCCAGCCGGTTTCTGATGTTCTGCTTTGACGCGATGACAAACGTCACCTTCTTCAATATATCGAGCAATGTCTTGCTTCATCTTAGACCACCAGTACTTCTGACGGATGTCAAGATACATCTTGGTACTTCCCGGATGAATAGAGAGAGGGGTGTCATGCGCTTCTTTCATCACCTTCTCTGTCATAAGGTCGAACCGGGGTACGACAATGCAATCTCTGAAGTATAAGGTTCCATCTTCACCAAGTGAGAAATCTCTGGATTTCTCTAAGGCAAGATCCTTTTTCATCAGATCAACATGAGCATCTTTGGCATGAGCAGATTTGATTGCTTTCAGAAGAGTTGGTTCCAAAACAAGGTTATTCAGAGAACCCTGTGGAACTAGTTGAAGGTTTAGCTTGCATAGCTCTTCATAAAGGCAGGGTTGAGCTTTGTAGACCCGGTGATTATTGCAATAAGACTTTCGGCTTAGGGCATCGGCCATTACATTAGCCTTGCCAGGTGTATAAGATATACCGCAGTTGTAGTCAGCAATAGCTTCCATCCATCGCTGCTGACGGAGGTTCAGATCTGGCTGAGTAAACAGGTACTTCAGACTCTGATGATCAGTGAAGATCTTGCAATGATTACCGAGAAGGTACTGTCGCCATAGCTTCAATGCAAAGATAACCGCTGCAAGCTCAAGGACATGAACCGGGTAGTTTTCCTCGTGAGGACGCACTTGACGGGAAGCATAAACAATCACCCTGCGCTCTTGCATTAGAACACAGCCTAATCCTTGACGTGAAGCGTCATAATAGATGACGAAGTCCTTGCGAGAATCAGGAGGAGCAAGTACTGGGGCAGAAGTCAGTTTATCCTTGAGTGCCTAGAAACTTTCCTGACATTTGTCTGTCCAATCGAACTTAACGCCTTTGTGAAGCAGATTAGTCAGTGGCTTGGCGATCTTGGAGAAGTTCTCGACAAAGCGGCGACAATAGCTGGCCAGTACGAGAAAGCTTCTGACTTGCTTGACAGTCTTCGGAGGGGTCCAGTCAAGAATAGCCTGAACGCGCTCTGGGTTGACGGCAATACCATCCTTGGAGATAACATGACCAAGGTAGGTGACTTCGGGTAACCAGAATTCACACTTGGAATACTTGGCATAAAGTTGATGCTCTCGAAGCTTCTCCAGAACAAGACGAAGATGTTCAGCATGTTCTTCTTTATTCTTCGAATATACCAGTATATCATCCAGATAGACTACGACGAACTTGTCGAGGTAATCCATGAATATATAGTTCATCAGATGAGAGAATGTAGCTGGAGCATTGGTTAAACCGAATGACAGGACGGTGTACTCGTAAGAACCATAACGAGTCACAAATGCGGTCTTTGGAATATCCTCTTCACGAACACGGATCTGGTGGTAACCCAACCTCAAGTCGAGTTTAGAGAATATCGATGAACCAGCCAGTTGATCATACAGATCATTGATCCGAGGAAGGGGATATTTGTTTTGAATTGTAGCTTGGTTGATAGGACGATAGTCTTGGACCAAACGGTTCGTACCGTCCTTCTTCTTGACGAAGAGAGAAGGTGCTCCCCAAGCAGAGGAACTTGGACGAATGAAACCCTTGTGAAGAGATTTGTCGATTTCCTCCTTAAGCTCAAGGAGTTCATGAGGTGGCATCTTGTAGGGTCGTTTTGCAATAGGAACGGTGCCTGGTTTCAAGTCGATGACGAACTCGACAGCCCGGGCAGGGGGTATTCCTGGAAGTTCTTCTGGAAATACGTCTTGGAAGTCGCGAACGACTGGAATCTTTTCAATTCCCTCAAGAGGTGCCGTGTTCAATGAATTCAAAGCATAAAGTCGTGCTTCAGCATTTTGAACAAGCTGAGCATGGTAGGTTACAATCTCATCTGAAGGATGTAGGAGGTGAACGACCTTGGTAGCGCAAACGATAGAGGCAGTATGCGCTTTCAACCATTCCATTCCCAGAATGAGGTCAATATTGGAAGACTCCAGAATAATGGGAGAAACAAGGAATTCCAACCCTTCAATTTCAACAGGAACATCGCGACCAATCATGGTAGTTTGACATCGGCCCGCAGGGGTGCGTACCACTATCGGAGTGTTCATGGGCTTGCATCGAATGTCATGTGCGTAAGCAAAATTTTCTGACATGAATGAATGTGATGCTCCTGAATCAAACAAAACAGAAGCTGGTACTGAATTAACAAGGAGAGTACCCATCACAGTGGCAGGCTGGTCTTGAGCTTCATTCAGATCAACATGATTAGCCTGACCACGACCATAAGGTCTGGCATTGTTGTTATGGGGCTGATTGTTACGGTCAGTTGAAGACAGAGCCAGCTGATTCTGATTCTGAGGGCATTTCCTGGAGCGGTGACCTGGAAGGCCACACTTGAAGCACAGACCATCATTGGGATTGGGAGCAAAAGCTTGTTGTGGTACAGCCCGAAGGGGCTGCCTCTGCGGTTGAGGAGGCAGACGAGGTGCAACATAGGACTGTCTTGGTGCAAGTGCAGTTGGACGATACATGCCGTGGGGAATCCATATCCGACGCTTCTGCGCTGACGGGCCCGAAGATGGGCCAGCGTCACGACTACGCCTGAGGGATCCCTGGTGTTCCTGAAGACCAGTCTCAACCTGAATAGCCTTGTTCACCAAGGTGGCGAAGTCGGCAAAGTCATGAACGAGCAATGCTAGCTTGATATCAGGGTGAAGTCCATCACGAAACTTCTCTTGCTTACGAGCATCAGTTGCAATGTCTTCTTCAGCATAACGTGACAAGTCCAGAAATTCCCGTTGATAAGCATCTACAGTCTTGTTTCCTTGGGTGAGGTTGCGGAACTCTCGCTTCTTCCTGTCCATGGTTCCCTGAGGAATGAAACGGGCACGGAAGGCAGCTTGGAAATCCGGCCAAGTAATGACCGTTCCAGCAGGTAGGGTACGCCTGTGGCTGTCCCACCATTGAGCAGCAGGACCCTTCAGAAAGAAAGATGCGAAGGTGACATAGCTGGTAGGGGCAACACTAGCAGACTCCATTTCATATGTGATGTCGCGGAGCCAGTCATCAGCATCAAGGGGTTGAGTTGAGCTGCGGTAGATAGTTGGGTTGAGGCGCATGAAGTCCTATAGAGTTACTCGGGTTGGATGTTGATTCATGTTTGGACGAGGAAATTGAGCCATCATTCCTTCCATGAACTGGCGAGTTAACTCAAACTGTTGCCTCATTCCAGTAAAGAATTCAGGCGGTGGTGGGTCGTTGGCACCACAGCCACGACCAGCGGGTCTAACCATCCTGCTAACATGTAACAGGGGTAGTTCAGCATTGAGCATTTGCAAAGATAAGGATCATTCATGATGAAAACATGCATAATGAAGGATGTACGATGGATTCCACTCCGTAGTCAACACGACTGGGTGTGCACTACTCAAAAAGCTATTCTAAGGAATAACTATGGCTTCATCCAACTTCGGGGTGAATGTGGTCACGGGATCCTAATGTTAGTAAAATCGTTTAACCCGAGTAGAAGAGAGTTCAGAGTCCCAGAGTATAGACGAGGAGTAAAAGATGCTAATACCACCCAATGGCGACGTGGGCCCGTAAGCCACACAACCAATGTTAGTAAACGTTTTCAGTGACTAGACTCAACTTCGGCCAAGGAGTTGGAAAGGGGGCTACCTACAGGCAGTCGACTCTGATACCAACTTGTAACGCCCTCGATTCAATCGTACACTAATCATACACGCAAATGTGTACGATCAAGATCAAGGACTCACGGGAAGATATCACAACACAACTCTAGACACAAATTAAAATAATACAAGCTTTATATTACAAGCCAGGGGCCTCGAGGGCTCGAATACATCAGCTTGAATACAAACGAGTCAGCGGAAGCAACAATATCTGAGTACAGACATGAGTTAAACAAGTTTGCCTTAAGAAGGCTAGCACAAAAGCATCTACGATCGAAAAGGCAAGGCCTCCTGCCTGGGAGCCTCCTAACTACTCTTGGTCGTCGGCGTCTGTCACGTGGTAGTAGGCACCCTCGGGGTAGCAGCAGTCGTCAAAGGTGTCATCTGGCTCCTGGACTCCGTCATCTGGTTGCGTCATCCGAGAAGAATGGAAAAGGGGAAAAAAGAGGGAGCAAAGCAACCGTGAGTACTCATCCAAAGTACTCGCAAGCAAGGATCTACACTACAGATGCAACATTATCAAAGGAAGGCTGTATATGTGGACTGGGCTGCAGAAATGCCAGAATAGAGAGGAGGCCTAGTCCTATCGAAGACTAGCATCTTCTGGAAACCACCCTCTTGCAGCAAACAGGAGGGAGTAGAGTAGCATAAAGTAAAGTAGTAGTAGCGTTATCAACCTCGGCCAGAGATCCTTTCTCGACTCCCTGCGAGAAAGAAATCCCAGAGCCATACTATCCAGTTACCATCACAATCCATTACTCATCACCATCCAGTTCTCATCACAAGTATCCAGTTCTAGTTGTATCGATCGGGATACAACTCCAAGTGTCCGTTACCGTAGGACAGGCTATGCATAGATTAGTTCTTCCCTGCAGGGGTGCACCAACTTACCCACCACGCTCGCTTAACTCCGGCCGGACACACTTTCCAGGGTCATGCCCGACCTCGGCCAAACAATACGCCGCAACCCGACCTAGACTTAACAGAGAGGTCAGCACGCCGGACTAAACCTATGCCCCCAGGGGTTACATGTAGCATCAGAAGTGTTGTAGAGGTCTCACCCTCGGCACTCGATAGTATCCCAGTAGTGTCGAGCTACTAAGGGGAAAGTGATGTGCGGTGCCGGGGCCTGGTCTTTGATCCCGTTGATTGGGTCTTCAATGATGAAGCAGGGGCAACAAGGACAAGGTGGGGGTCACTGATGGATCACTACCCAACCTATACTAAGCAGTTTAGGATAAGCCGGTAAGGTAACAATAAGCAGGTTACAAAAGAAAGCTATGCATCAGAATAGGAGCAAACAATAACAATAGCAAAATCTAATGCAAGCATGAGAGAATGGAATGGGCGATATCGGGATGATCAAAGGGGGGGCTTGCCTGGTTGATCTGGCAAGGAGGGGTCGTTGTCGACGACGTAGTCGATCACCGGGGCATCAGCGGCCTCGGGGTCTACCGGAGAGAAGAGGGGGAAGAAACAGTAAATACATAGCAAACAGAGGTAACACTAAGCATGACATGACGATACGTAGCGCTAAGCGTGCTCTAACGCGGTCCTAGACGTTATAGGTGAAGGGGGAATTCAATCGGGAAGGTGTTCCCGGTTCCGGACCTGTGTCAGACAGATGACCGGAGGGGGAAAGTTCCATGTTCAGCATGCTAGGGGCATGTGACAGATGAATGGACCGCATATTCGGATTCGTTGGATTTTTCTAAGCAACTTTCATATAGAAAACATTTTCATCTGAATTACGGTTTATTTTCTATGATTATTCAAAGATTAAAGCATTTTCTGGAATTATTTAAAATAATAAAAAGATAAAATGACGATAGCATGACGTGCTGATGACGTCAGCAGTCGACAGACTGGATGACCAGGTCAAACTGACCCATGGGACCCACCTGTCATTGACAGGGGGCTAACAATGGGTTATTTTAATTGAACAGGGGTTAGTTAGCAGTTGGCCCCCACATGTCAGTGACTAATTAGTCTAACAAGTTAATTTTACTTATAAAAACGTTTAATTAGCCTAATTATGGGTGTGGGCCCCATTAGTCAGTGGTTGGGGGAATAGCATCCCGCGTTGACCATGGTCAACGCGGTCAAACGAAGGCGCAGGGGCCCACTATCAGCGGCACTGGGCGGGACCCACCGCTACCAGGTCAGCGTGGCGGCTGGAGCAACACCGGCGGCCATTTCCTGCGGCGGCGCGGCTCGGGATCCACCGGAAAATGGCCATAGGCCATCATTTTGGACGCGGATGGCCGCGTTCGAACGTGCACGAGACGGCGCATCCAGCGGTGGCACTAGCACGACCGGAGATGGACTAAAACGACGGCGGCGAGCAGCGAGGCGGACGCCGGAGATCGGGCAGCGACGGAAACAGAGCTAGAGGGCGCAGGGAGACGAGCTAGAGGCTCGGGCGGCACCAGGGAGATGCCCTGAGCACGCTCGTGTGCTTGGATGAGCATGACGACGCCCACAGCGACGACGGTGTGCTATGCGGCGGAGCTGAGCTCGGCCATGGCGGACGCGGTGGCTACGGGGGCGCACGAGTCCAGGGGAGCGAGGGAAGGGGAATAGGGGCTCACCGCGCGGCGCAAGAAAGGCCCGTGGTAGTTTAGGAGCAGCAAGAGTCTACGGTGTTCGTCTGGGAAGAAGGGGATGCCGGCAACCCGAGGAAGACGACGACGTGGTCGGCGACGCAGAGCTCCTCGGCTCCTTCCAGCGGCTTCAGAAGACGCGGCAGTCCACGGCGATGCTGAGGAGCACGGCCAGGACGCGTCGAAGGCACGGTGGCCGCGGAGATGACGAAGACGCGGCGGCGATGGCGCTCGGAGCAGATGGAGAGAGCTCGAGAGGGGATCTGGTGGGGAGAGGCAGAGGCAGAGAGGGCGAGGGGAATCTAGGAGTGGGTGGAGGTAGGTGGGGGAGGTCTCGAGGAGCCGGAGGGGGAGGCTCTTATCCACCCGCGGCGTTGCCGGCAAGGTGGTCGGGCGGCGACGAGCCCCTGTAGCAGCGCGCACCGGGGGAACAGGAGGGAGGGGAGAGCGACCGGGGAGGGGGCATGGGCCGGCCTAGCTAGGCCAGCTAGCGCGGGTGGCCGAAGCCCAAGTGGGGCAGGGGCTTTCTCTCCCCTCTGCTTTTTCCTTTTCTCCTTTTCTTTTCTCTTTTTAGCAACTTTTGCCTCTGCTTTTAGCCACTATTGACTTTACAAAAATTATGCCACTGGCCAAAACAATTTCAAATAATGATTAGGCACTGCCAAAAAAGATTGTGAGGCTTTAGAAATAGTTTGCCATTTTTATAAATTAAAAAGGCATTAAATTTATTTCTTAGGTCACTGTTTTAAGTAGCTTAGGCCACTTAAACCTTTTGCAAAAAAAAGTTGGTTCACCACCAATATTAGTTGTGGATTATTCTGCACATGATGAACATTTTTGTTTTCATGTCTGAGCATTTTGAATTTCACACAAAATTTGAATTTGAATTCAACTGGAATGTGAAAGAACATGAGACAATAATGATCAGGCACATGTTTAGCAAAAAAAGATTAACTTAACCCCAGGGGTTACTGTAGCATCATTACACCAGGAAACTGACCCACGAGCACCTATGGGGCCGGCGGACCGGGCCCCATGCGCAACGTAGAGGAGGTTCGGACAGTTTGCTTCGATTCATTCGTAGCCCAGAAAACATCATACTCTCGCTCGAGAGCAAGAACACCAGATAATACAACCAGACAAGCAGCAGTAGGAGTATTATCTCTGCGGAGAGCTCCGAAGCTGGGTAAACCGCTTGTGTGCTTCGCCTCGATCTGCTCTTCGTGCAACCTCCGCACCCCACCGAACCGAAAGGGGCCCGGTCCGCCGGCCCCATAGGTGCTCGTGGGTCAGTTTCCCCCGACAACCTTCTATCACAGATCCGAAGGCAAGATATTCATTGCTAAGAATGGATCCTTTCTAGAGAAGGAGTTTCTCTCGAAAGAAGTGAGTGGGAGGAAAGTAGAGCTTGATGATGTAATTGTAACTTATCCCGAATTGGAAAGTAGTTCATCACAGAAATCGGTTCTAGTGATTCCTACACCAATTAGTGAGGAAGCTAATGATGATGATCATGAAACTTCAGATCAAGTTACTACAGAACCTCGTAGGTCTTCAAGAGTACAGTGTGCACCAGAGTGGTACAGTAATCCTATTCTGGAAGTCATGTTACTGGACCATGATGAACGTACGAACTATGAGGAAGCGATGATGAGCCCAGATTCCATGAAATGGCTTGAGGCCATGAAGTCTGAGATGGGATCCATGTATGAGAACAAAGTGTGGACTTTGGTGGATTTGCCCCATGATCGGCAGACCATACAAAATAAATGGATCTTCAAGAGGAAGACGGATGATGACAATAGTGTTACTATCTATAAAGCTCGACTTGTTGCGAAAGGTTTTCGACAAGTTCAAGGAGTTGACTATGATGAGACTTTCGCAACTGTAGCGATGCTTAAATTCTTCCAAATCATGTTAGTAGTTGCCATATTTTATGAAATCTGGCAGATGGATGTCAAAACTACATTCCTGAATAGATTTCTGGAAGAAGAGTTGTATATGATACAACCAGAAGGTTTTGTCGATCCAAAGGGTGCTAACAAAGTGTGCAAGCTCCAGCGATCCATTTATGGACTGGTGCAAGCCCCTCGGAGTTGGAATAAACGCTTTGATAATATGATCAAAGCATATGATTGTATACAGACTTTTGGAGAAGCCTGTATTTACAACAAAGTGAGTGGGAGCTCTGTAGCATTTCTAATATTGTATGTGGATGACATATTGTTGATTGGAAATGCTATAGAATTTCTGGATAGGATAAAGGGATACTTGAATAAGAGTTATTCAAAGAAAGACCTCACTGAAAGCTACTTACATATTGGGCATCAAGATTTATAAAATAGATCAAGACACTTGATAAGATTTTTCAATGAGTATATACGTTGATAAAGTTTTGGAGAAGTTCAAAATAGACCAGTCAAAGAAAGGGTTCTTGCCTGTATTACAAGGTGTAAAGTTGAGTAAGACTCAAAGCCCGACCACAACAGAAAATAGAAAGAGAATGAAAGTCATTCCCTATGCCATAGTCATAGGTTCTATAAAAGTATGTTATGCTGTGTACCAGACCTGTTGTGTACCCTGCCCTGAGTTTAGCAAGGGAGTACAATTTTGATCTAGGAGTAGATCACTGTACAACGGTCAAAATTATACTTAGTGAGGACTAAGGAAATATTTCTCGATTATGGAGGTGATAAAAGAGCTCGTCGTAAAGAGTTACATCGATGCAAGCTTTTACGCTGATCCAGATGAGTCTAAGTCTCAATCTAGATACATATTGAAAGTGGGAGAAATTAGCTAGAGTAGCTCTGTGCAGAGCATTGTAGACATAGAATATTTGCAAAATACATACGACGCTGAATTTGACAGACCCGCTGACTAAACTTCTCTCACGAGCAAAACATGATCACACCTTAGTACTCTTTGGTGTTAATCACATACTGGTGTGAACTAGATTATTGACTCTAGTAAACGCTTTGGGTGTTGGTCACATGACGATGTGAGCTATGGGTGTTAATCACATACAGATGTGAATATTTGTGTTAAATCACATGGTGATGTTAACTAGATTATTGACTCTAGTGCAAGTGGGAGACTGAAGGAAATATGCCCTAGAGGCAATAATAAAGTTATTATTTATTTCCTTATTTCATGATAAATGTTTATTATTCATGCTAGAATTGTATTAACCGAAAACTTAGTACATGTGTGAATACATAGACAAAACATATTGTCCCTAGTATGCCTCTACTTGACTAGCTCATTTATCAAAGATGGTTATGTTTCCTAACCATAGACATATGAGGTCATTTGATGAACGTGATCACATCATTAGGAGAATGATGTGATGGACATGACCCATCCGTTAGCTTAGCATTATGATCGTATCAGTTTCATTGCTACTGCTTTCTTCATGACTTATACAAGTTGCTCAGACTATGAGATTATTCAACTCCCGGATACCGGAGGAACACTTTGTGTGCTACCAAACGTTACAACGTAAAAGGGTGATTATAAAGGTGCTCTACAGGTGTCTCCGAAGGTATTTGTTGGGTTGGCATAGATCGAGATTAGGATTTGTCACTCCGTATTTCGGAGAGGTATCTCTGGGCCCTCTCGGTAATGCCCATCACTATAAGCCGGTGGAGAGGAGTCCTTGTCTTGATCACAAAGTCTTGTGAATCTTCCTCGTGTATACATCGGCTGTCTGAACTGGCCCATGAGTAAAGGGCCATGGGGGTTCTCGACCCAATCCAACTGATCGAGAGACGACATGGTGAGTACCCCCTAGTCCAGGTAACCGTCACCCATTTCACCGTAGGCGCTCCAACACAGGTCCGTTTCATCCGTTTTGTGGTACGCCACACCCCTCCCGATCAACAGGACACCGTTTGGACCGTAGGCACTCAAACAGAAGTCACTTTCCTCCGTTTTGTGGTACGCCAGACCCTTCCTGATGAATAGGACCCCGTATCGACCATACACGGTCGAACAGAAGGCTCGTTTCCTCCGTTCTGCAGTATGGTAGACCTTGTTTAGGCTGTTCCGTCGAAGCCGGTTGGCTCCCTATGAACATGACATATTCCGACCCAGCCGGTTGGATGCTGATGAACAAGACGAGATCGATGTACGCCTTCGAGACCATGTCCGTATGTACGTACGTAGCCATATTACTTTCTTGCAACGTGGTTGTACATATATGTACACTTTATAGACGGGACTGCGTGACATGCTACGTCCGCGGCTCTACTATGACATGTGCTGTTCCTTACTCGACCACAGTTCATCGTTGTAGGGAGACCGATCGACTAGGATGTATGTACACGTTCGCGACCAGACAGACAACGCTACGTACACTATGACCGGGTGGGTCCCAACTGCTCCTTGCATGTGAAGATATAGCTGGTGAGTCCCAGCTGTCAGGGGGAACCTTCTTTTTGTAGTATGGACACACTTCCTTATGTGCGAAGATGTAGCTGGTGGGTCCCAGCTATCAGGGGCGAAACGATTTTTTTCCCGCGAAATATGGTGGCCCGTCCGGTGGGTCCCTGCTGTCAGGTGGAGGAATCATTATTTTTGCGCGTAATAAGAGGCACTTTCTTGCTGCAGCCGTGGACCTAGCTGTCAGCCTCTCCATGTACAGTACTCTTCCGATGGAAGTCGTTCCTTGACCACAATAACCATGCCGCGCCGAGAGCACCAAGGCAGTGGACGATGGCGAGGCCTAGGAGGGGGACGAATCGGAGCCGGGGAAGATGCGACAGTGGATGCGCACGTGGAGAGGAGTATGAGGGTTGACTGGTTCGACTGTAGTGTGAGGCTGCGGTCGTCGCGGAATAACAGGGATTGTGGGTGACTAGAGGGATGGTCTGGCCAGCGGTTGGAGTAGGATGGGGCAGTGAGGCCTGCGCGGTAGCACAGCCGGCCACGGGTGACAGGAGTAGGCGACACGGTTCGTGATGGTTTGGGCGGCTGGAGCAAGAAGACCAGAGGTTGAAGAAGCACAACATCCGTTAGATCGCCATCGTACGGTCACTGCAACTAGAATCATTTATATTGACTAAGTTGACAAATCCATGCGTCCGCATCAACTTAGTAGGCCCAAAAGTGAGCCTCCAAATATGATGGGTCCCACCTAGCAGCGGGGCTCTTCATTTTTTTTGCGTAATAAGGAGGCACTTGCGTGTGAAGACATATAGCTGGTGGGTCCCAGTTGTTAGCGGCGGGAATGTTTTTGTCACGAAATACAGAGTCCCTTCCAGTGGGTCCCAGCTGTTAGCTGGAGGAATCATTATTTTGCGTGTAATAAGGATGCACTTCCTTGCTGCGGCCATGGACCCAGCTGTCAGCCTCTCCACGTATAGTCCTCTTCCGATGGAAGTCGTTCCTTGACCATTATGAGCACGCCGCATCGAGAGCACCAAGGTGGGGGACAACAGCGAGGCCGAGGAAGGGAATGACCAGGAGTTGGGAAAGACTCATCAGTTGTTTCCCACGCGGAGGGGAGTACGAGTGTTTACTGCTTCGACTGCAATGTGAGGCTGCTGTCGCCGGAGAATAATAGGAGGTCTGGGTGAGTAGAGGGATGGCTAGACCAGCGATGGGAGTATGGTGGGGCGGTGAGGCCTGTGCGGCAGCACAGCCGACCGCGGGAGGAGGGAGCAGGCAGTCCTGTCGCTGTTTGTTTGAGTGGCTCGAGCATGAAGAGCAAAGACTGAAGAAGCGTGACGGTCGTTGGATGGACATCCAACAGTCACCGCTCTCGCGTGTTGACTAAGTTGGCACGACGTTGCGTGCGCGTCAACCTTTTTTTAGGAAAGCATACGCGTCAACCTATAGTAGGCGCACAAGTCAGCCTCAAATCTGTGGAAAACATCATATAGCCCATCTGCCATTATTTCTACTAATTTACAACCCATTTGCTAATTCTTCAGGATTTTTTGAAGCCCATATTCTTATTGTTAGCATTACAACCCATATTTTGGCCACGGTAAAAACATTATACAAAATTTTGCATATTTCGATGCGGTCCGACTTGTTTTAATCCCGAAATTTCAAGTCACATTCAAACTAATTTAAAAAATAAATTCCTATCAATATAAAATCCAAATAATTGTCCACATAAAAATCAATGGAATTTAAAATCTCGAAATGAATTTTGTTTGAAACTAATTGTTGGTTTGATGTGTTTTAAAAATGTACATCCCATTTCTCATTGATAGCCCATTTTCTCATCTTGAAAGATTTGCAGCCCAGCAGGGCTGACAAAGCAAGTAGGCCTCGGTTGGGTATTCTGCAAAAGAATAAAAAACTGGGCTAGCCATTTTCAGAAAGAAAAAACTACTGGGCTGGTCTTGTGGTAAACATAAAAGAAAAGGCTGGCTAGATAGGCCAGAGTGCCCCGCACAGTCCAGTCGACACCCTGCTTCCGTCTCAAAAACAAAGATAACTGGGCAAGCTAGTTCCCTAAAAAAACTGGGCAAGCTACTGGGTCCGTCGACTCAGCCGCTCATTGTGCAATTCTCCCATTTATTGACTATGTTGACAATGGCATGGGACCCGGATGTCAGAAATCCATTAGGAGGAACCATTTTTCTGGCTTGAAATAAGGAGGCACTTGCTTGCATACTGCCATGACCTTGGTGGGTCCCCCTGTCATCCTCTCCACGTACACTCATCTCCTGATTGTGTACGCGTCAACCTAGTAGGCCCAGAAGTCAGCCTCTAAACCCGTGGCGGACAAATACAACCCATTTAAAAAATAACAGCCCATTCCATATGTTCACACGAGAAGTTCAACTTCCAGAGCAAAGTAACGGGTCTGATCAGATATAGAGTACCGAACTTCCACGATAACAACCATCATAGCCAAGTTAACTATCTACTCCCACCAATACTCTAGTGTACAAGTACTGACTTACTTCTAGCTAACTAGAAGATGTCGCCCGCCATCTGCGGTACACGCTAAATGTTGACACCGACGTCCTCCTCCTCGCCCCGGACTTGCCGGAGGTGCGATAGGGCGTGTTGCTCACGCGCGTTGGCACTTTCTATGTCGGCGTGGTCCACCAAAGCTTTGGCTTCTAAGTGGGAAGCCCACTTGACGAGCTAGTAGTAAAATTCGGCGTCACGCACGCGTGCATGCCTGACAGCCTCTAGGGCTATTTGTAGGGCGCCGGCCTCCACGTAGTCGGCCCAGTCGCGGGCGCTCTTCTCGCGACTCAAAGCGGCGGTGCGCTGCTGCTCCATGCCCCGCTGGCGGCGCAAATCGGTGATATGCTACTCCTCCACCAGGTGGTCATGCTCCAACAAGTCCTCATACTCCGCGTTGCCATCTAAAGACCCATAGAATGCCTCCTCCCTCCGTCTTCCTTATGGTGAATAACCAAACACTATCTTCAGTGGTGAGCGCCTCTAGCGTCGCCTATTGCTGACGGTCGGAGGAATGACGGATGTGGTGAGAGTGAGGGCAAGTGGCGAGCGACGTCGGACCGGTGGGGGTTGTGAGGGGAGCCGATAGGGTGAGTTGGGTGATGATGCTACCAGAGAACGCCGGTAACCAGTAATTATAGGCGGAAGGTAGGTGAAGCAACATGTCACGGGAAACACGACGGTCATCGGAATTCAATGCATAATCAGGCATGGCTTAGCGCGCCAACTTACCGTGGAAAACTGAAAAAACTGATGTGCCGTCCCGTCCCGTCAGTGGTGCATCCCGTCCATGCTGGGTCGCGCATCGGCATGACGGTCAAACGAGTGCACTCGAATCATCCAGATGAGTTACTCCCTCCTAGGCAAAAATTATTCCACCACTCATCATCTACCATGGTTGGTGAGATTTTTGAATTGAGCCCCGTAAACCAGAAAGGAGGTAGTACGTGCGTGATCCGCTATTTATTCGTGTAGGATCGAGTAGGTCAGATAGTGTACGTGTAGGATTGAGTAGGTTGGATAGTGTACGTGTAGGATCGCATTAGCTGATGAACGTTCGCTGGGAGATAAGGCATTTGCGAACATTTTTGTTGGCAGTTTCTTCAGATTCGCATGGCATTTTCTTCAGAATAGCTTGTCAGTTTCTTCAGAGGAAGGCATTTTTATTCCAAACCTCCCACCTTCAGATCTTGCGTCGCAACTAAAACTACCAGGAGCGTATTAGTAGGCTAGCTAGTGATCGATAAGTAACTTGTAAACACTAAGTGAGGAGAAATAAGGAACTGCTAGTAACTTGTAAACACTGAGACCACAGAAATCAGGATCATGTTGTGCACAATAGTAAGAGCCGATCCGTTTGAAATGTTCACACGAGACTCACAGGCCTGGCATTGTAATATGTTCACATTAGTAGCCCAAATTTACAACCAAGTAGTAACATGTTAATGCATCTCAATGATTCAAAAATCATATACAAATATGTAGCTACAAAATCAAAGATCAAGAAAAAACATCTGTTCTTCCTACTAACATGGATGCTTCTATGAGCCAGCATTCAGTACAGAGTGAAAGACAAATTTGTTTGTGAAGTCTACAATTCCTCTGGCAAACGTAAGTGGTTTCACCAACAACTGGAACCATGAGAATGAACCACACATGACGGAGGAACATCCACTGCAATATGAATTGGTCTTCTCTCAATCACACGGCGAGACTATTTTCGGAATACAATCTTTAACTTAGGCAAAATGATGCCCATTTTATAATCAGACCAAAGCAATGAAGCACCTAGTGTTATCTAATAAATAGTACACTACTACTTTTGAGCAGTCCATGAAGTGACTATCCAATCTTTTTGTGTCGATTTTCAAATGACACTTCATGCAGTGACTACTATTCTTTTGTGCAGTTCCACCAAAATTGCGGTCACTTAGTTTGTTTGCCAGATAGCAATGGGCAGACATCTGTATGCACAAATATTAATCAGTTAGTAAACATATACCCCACCTTGTATTTTTGCTTTAAACACGCCTCTTCTGCCTCATAGTGCCACCAATTGGATATAAAGGTTTGGAAGAAAACATGCTCCTAGTGTTGAACTATTTGGACTTTTTGGGCAGTTCCACTAAAATCGAGCATCCCTATTTGCATAGATATTGAAAGTGTGATTACTATAAAAGTGGCACTAGTTGAAGCATAGACTCACAAATATAAGCATTCCAATTTCTTAATGGGAAAAGACAGCAAGACTATTTCTAACCTCCAGTTTGAAGGAATAAATAAGGCAACAACGACTATTGTCAGGAAGGCATACATAATTTTTTCATAAAACTTGAACCATTCCTGACCTTTCCTCTTCTTTTAAGCATATTTTGTGCAGTTCAACTAAAATAAAATGCCATCACCGCCTAGATAATTCAGTGACACTGTACAAAAAGAAATGAATTAACATTACATCATGATGTCAGGTATGTAATCGATAGACATTAGAGACAAACATACGGACCTCCTCCAATAACATAATGAACATTAATTTTAACAAAGGTGTGACTAGCTTTACCGGGATAATTTGAGTGAACTCTACACCCTCTGTTCCTTAATATAAGACCTTTTCAGAGTTCAATTTAAAGTACCAAAATGTCTAGTATTTAGAAAAAAATGTAGTAGTTTTCTTGAGCACATACCTGGGAAAGCTTGCCACACTTTATATATATCCATACACTAATGCAACACCATTCGAGTAGTACAAATATACACTAATCCAGTGGCTAGTGCAACAGTAGAGTAGTTTTTTTATTACGGGGTATAATACAATGGTTTTACTGAATATATTTCCATAAGCTAGCACCTGAAGATTTCTGTAAGCATTAACAATACAAAATGTAAAGGTAACAAGTTTCAGCATTGGTATACTAGCTATGCAACAACATTAAACTAAATACAAAAGTGTGAAGGTAACTAGAATTATTAACTAATGACAGTATAAAAAATGGAAACCATGTACCTTCAAGGTAAATATTATTTCGAACTCGAGGGTAGTTGAAAAATTGGTATCCCAATCTTGATAATTGATCGAACATAAAAACTTGATCGAACATATCAAGAGAACAGCCGAAGGAGGACGTTCCCACTCTTGAGCTTTCCTCTTCTTTTCGTAATTTTTTGTGCAGTTTAAGCAAAATAAAATGACATCAATGCCTTGGCATTTTGGTGACACTGTACAATTTTTTTGACTTATCTCATGAAAGTGAGGTATGCAATCTATACGCATTAACAGTGCGCAAATCTGAAGGTAGTAACAAGTTTCATTATTGGTATACTGACTGTGCAACAACATTAGAATGCCTTAGCTAAAAAATCTATAATACATCCACAATCAACAGCTAACCCTGAAATAATCCAGTGACATTAAATGGCATTGCTTAAATTTATCGGTGGCATTAGAATGAGTGCGGCATTAGTTAATTGTGGCATCACTTTAGCAGTAGCATTGCTTGACTTTACCGCTGGCGTTATACTAACAGCAAAAAAGTGGCATAAGAGCATGGGAGGCCCATTCAGACAGTGGGCGCACCAGTACGGTGTACCTCCATGGACGGAAAAAGTGGTGCTCAGAGCAACAAGTATCCAGGCAGCATATGTGGATTACATCCCATTTTTGTTCTCTTTAGCCGCCTTTTTCCTATGCGAGGACAACAAAACGATCGACCTGCTCATTCTCTATTGCGTTGTCATGCCTTTCTACCCTTTTTCACCCTTTTTCAACCAAGAGACATGAGACTCGTTCCTTAGCTACTTATTTCCCCCTTCTCGACCTAGATGCGGGTTCGATGCCTAGTCTCTTCGACGGTACTTTCTCCCTTCCTTTCCTTATTGAACACAGTCATGGATTAGTCTACAAGAAGTAGGGTTTCCTTTAATAGTGCAAATTAAGGTTTTCGTCTGCATGACCAGCAGAGCAGAGGATAGCAAATTGGGAAGAAGGTGGAGTGGAGAAAGATCCACATGCAGCGACATGGCACATGGGGCAATAAAACAAGGGGATGGTTCGAAAAGAGTTAGCATACCTGAGGGTCAGCGAGAAGTGGCTTCGCTCGTGGTCGTCGTCCTCCGCACACACTACGGTAGCGAGCTTTGGGACGAAGGACATCCCATGCGGGCGCTAGGTTTGAGAGAACGACCTTGTCGACAGTGGGTAACCTCGCTCACGGACGGCGAGTGCGTCAACGTTGTACGTCCTTTTCTTCCCCAGCGGATGTATGACCACCGGTGAGGAGGGAGAGAGGCCGTCTTTTTTAGATCTGGAGAGAGGGTGATAGTGTTGAAAGTGCAACTAATCCCTGGGTGGTTTTGGTAATTCTTAACAACATATAGTTCATTGAACTAATGCTATTTCAAGATAATCATTTTAGAAAGTTTAATGATTGGCATGGCATGGACTAGAGATGTGGACCCCTCAAAATGCAAAGGACATATATTGGCAACAAGCTCAAGACTCTACATTTTCATTTTAGTGATCCAAGATCACATTGAGTCCATAGGGAAGCCAATACTATTAAAAGGGGATGAGGTGTTGCTTAATGGCTTACTTTCTCAAAATGCTTAGTAATATGCTCCAAAACTCTCAACCACTTTCTCATTTCCACTTATGTCCTAAACCTAAAATTCAAATTCGGCCCTACCGTTTGATCTATCCGGCGCCACCGAGTTTCATTCGACATAGCCACTGCCACAAACCCTAGTTAGTTCGGTCTCATCAATAGCGATCTTGGTCTCACCGAAATGGGATTGTAAACTCTCTGTTTCCTTTTTGTAACATTTCGGTCTCACCGAAATGAGAAAATCGGTCCCAGGGAGTCTGCATTGCAAACTGAAGTGAGCGAATCGGTCCCACCAAGTTTGCCTGACTAACCCTCTGTGTACCTATTGCTGAAATCGATCCAACCGAGTTTATGTGATCGGTCACACCGAGATTATGTTATGCCCTAACCCTAGCATATTGGTCCCACCGAGATGACTATATCGGTCCCACCGAAAATCCTAACATTCACATTTTTACCTGGATCGGTCTGACAAAGTTTGCTGATTCAGTCCCACTGAATTTGTGAATCTGTGTGTAACAGTTAGATTTTGTGTGGAGGCTATATATAACCCTCCACCCACTCTTCATTCGTGGAGAGAGCCATCGAAACAAACCTACACTTCCACTACTCATTTTCTGAGACATAACCACCTACTCATGTGTTGAGACCAATATATTCCAATCCTACCATATGAATCTTGATCTCTAGCCTTCCCCAAGTTGCTTTCCACTCAAATCATCTTTCCACCATAGCCAAATCTGTGAGAGAGAGAGTTGAGTGTTGGGGAGACTACCATTTGAAGCACAAGAGCAAGGAGTTCATCAACAACACACCATCTATTACCTTTTGGAGAGTGGTGTCTCCTAGATTGGTTAGGTGTCACTTGGGAGCCTCCGTCAAGATTGTGGAGTTGAACCAAGGAGTTTGTAAGGGCAAGGAGATCGCCTACTTCGTGAAGATCTACCCTAGTGAGGCAAGTCCTTCGTGGCTGATGGCCATGATGGGATAGACAAGTTTGCTTCTTCGTGGACCCTTCGTGGGTGGAGCCCTCCTTGGACTCGCACAACCATTACCCTCCATGGGTTTAAGTCTTTATCAACGTGGATGTATGATAGCACCACCTATCAGAACCACGCGAAAAATCTCTATGTCAACATTGCATTTGCTCCCTCCAAACTCCCCCCCCCATTTAGTTTCTTGCAAGTTGCATGCTTTAGTTTCCACTGCCCATATACTCTTTGCATGCTTGCTTGAATTGTATTGAGATTGCTTGACTTGTGCTAAGTTGCTAAAATCTGCCAACTAAAATTGGGAAAAGGTTAAGTTTTTATTTGGTCAAGTAGTCTAATCCCCCCTTTAGACATACTTTCGATCATACAAGTGGTATTAGAGCTTTGTTCTCCATTTTTCTTGATTTCCATAGCTTTGGTGATCATAGACTTGGTTTCACAACCTAGGAGAGTATGGTGTCTAGCGAGGGAAATTACCACCGTAGAGGTCCTTACTTTGATGGTACTAATTTTGCTAGTTGGAAACATAAGATGAAAATGTATATTCTTGGACATAACCCCACCATTTGGGCTAATGTGTGTATTGGCTTGCAAGGTGAATTCTTTGATGGGAGAGAACCAAACCGTGAAGCTACCGCGGAAGAATTGAAGATGTTGCAATACAATGCTCAATCTTGCGATATCCTCTTCAATGGATTGTGCCCTGAAGAATTCACCAAAATCACCCGTCTTGAGAATGCAAAGGAAATTTGGGATACTTTGATTGATATGCATGAAGGTATCGACTCCATCAAGCAATCCAAGTTGGATGTGCTCCAAAGTCAACTTGACATGTTCAAAATGAAGGATGGTGAAGGTGTCGCCGAAATGTACTCTAGGCTTGCTCTCATCACAAGTGATATTGCCAGCTTAGGAAGTGAAGAGATGACCGACAAATTCATCATCAAGAAGATCTGAGAGCCTTGGATGGAAAATATGATAGCGTGTGCACATTGATCCAAATGATGCCAAATTACAAAGATCTCAAGCCAACCGAAGTCATTGGAAGAATTGTTGCTCATGAGATGTCACTCAAAGACAAAGAAGAACTTCAAAACAAGTCTAGTGGTGCTTACAAAGCCGCATGTGATGCTCCTACATCATCAAATGAGAAACAAGCCTTCAATGAAGAATTGAGCTTAATGGTGAAGAACTTTAACAAATTCTACAAGAGTACAAGCAAGGAAAGAAGTTCCAAGTCAAGGTCCTACAATGACAAAAGATCTTCTAGTCGTGAGCAAAATTGCTACAATTCTAGAAGACCCAGACACTACTCCAATGAGTGTACGACTCCCTACAAAATAAGAGAAGACTCACCTAAAAGTAGAAGCAAAAGGGAAGAATCACCTCCAAGAGAGAGAAGGAGTAGAGATGATCGCTATGAACGAAGAACCTCTCGAAGAAGCAATGATTCGGAAAGGAAGGACAAGTCATCAAGGAGCTACACCAAACGAAGACATCTAGCTCATGTTGGTGAATGGGTATCTGGCTCCGACTCCGACCACCACTCCGAGAGAAGTTATCACTCCGACTCTGAATATACTCAAAATGAAGGTGTTGCCGATCTAGCACTTGTGTCAACCAACTCCTATGACATATTTGATTCACCAAATGAAGGAAATGGGAGATGCTTCATGGCTAAAGGCCCCAAGGTAACACACCCCGAGTATGTTGATTTCAATAGTGATGAAGATGACTTGCTAGGTGATGATGATTTACTTGTTGACAACTCTAGTGATGAATACTATGATGAAACGTCAATTAATCATGCTAATAAAGATAAAACGAATGATAATGATAAGAAGGACATTGAGCGTCTAACTAAAGAACTAAACACTCCGAAGTTAGCTCATGAAACTACTTTAGAAGATCATCGAGAACTTTTAAAAACTCATGAGAAGTTACGCTTCGAAAAGCTCAATCTTGAGCAAGAGCATGGGTTCTTAAAGGCGATCAATGATGATCTTCGGAAGAAAAGTTCTTCTTATATTGCAAAGCATTTACTCTTGTCCACTTACATGCCACAAGTAAAATCTAGCAACAAGAACAAGAAAGATTCTTCTTCTAGTAGTAACAATAATCATGCTAAATCTAATATTGTTGCTTCTAGTAGTTCTCTTGATTCCACTAATGATTTTCTTAGCCAAGTTACACTCGAGAAAGAAAATAGCTTATTGAAGGGAATTATAGAGAAAGGTGTTTACAAGAGCCTTGCCGGAAGTAAGCAATTTGAGGAAATTGTACGCAAGCAAGGAAGGCACTGGAAGAATCAAGGTGTTAGTTTTGAACAAAAGTTCAATGCCAATGGAGTTGAGTGGGAAGAAGATCAATACCCCAAGATGAAGTTTGTTCCTCAACAAGAGAAGTATGACCCTACTTCCTTCAAGGTGACACAAGCTCAAGATGATCTTCCACCACAAGACCACAAGCTAAAAGGCAAGGACAAGCTTCAAAAATAGATTGATGCATTTGAAGATGCTCTGAAGGCCTTGGTCAAGTGTCCCAAAACTACATCAAGTTCTACTTCATCAAGTACATCTACAACTCCAAGGATTACAATCAAGATGATGTGGATCCCAAAGAAGAAGTAGAGAGTTCTTGAGGGTGACTCCGCCAACATACTCACTCATATTTGTTTTGGCAAGGACAAGTGCAAACAACTTCCACATCTTGCACTAGTTCAAGGAGTCACAAACCCTCTTGTTGGTAAGACAAGGGACAAGGCAACCTAATGCTTTCATGGACATCATCATGTGTGTGCTTCACTCTATGTCTATGGATATCCTTGCTTGTTTAGGTATTGAAAGTGCAACTCACTCCAATGGGTTGCTTCAAATGATCTACATCAACAATGAGCATCCACATCTTCGATATCTACATGAAGTCATCATTGATAAAACCCAAGGTTAGTTGATCCCTCTTTGGGGGATATCACATCTAGGGGGAGCTTTACTCTAAGAATTCAGCTAAAGCAACTCTAATGGTGTGAACACAACAATGCTTTATGTAAAAGTGGTAACCCCACTTGTGCTTAAACGATGAGTATGACCTATGATCAAATATTCTCATTTGACTCCTAAGTCAATATACTCATATATAGACGACCTAGCCATCGCCAATTGCTTGATAGATGCTAGAGTGATTGTGCATGCTTTTCCACATATTTCATTTGCTATTTTATTTGTGAGCATGTTGGTTGCATACATTTCTCATTCAAGGACATCCATTTGTTGCTTTGATTGTTTGGAGTTTCTTCTTTTTGCCAAATGGATGGACAAGAATGCCTAAGAACTCCCTCTAGCTATCTATGCTTTTCTCTTCTCAAACTCTATTTGTCGGCGGTCAACGACACCTATGAGATCACAACAATCCCTACTACGGTTGCGGAGCGCGGGGTTGTGAGAAGAGCATGACTAGTAATCAGCACAAGGATCGTTTACCTAGGTTCGGGCCGCGAGGATGCGTAAAACCCTAGTCCTGCTTGGTGGATGTATTGAGTGTTCTTGAGCTCTTGAACTAGCTACGGGTGCTGCGAGGTTCCAAAGAGCTGAATCCTTTTCCAATGCTCCATGGGCCTCCTTTTATAGGCGAAAGGGGATGCCACAGTGGCACACAGGAGGTGGAAAGACCTACAGTGCTACGAGCTTATCGCTTGTATTACAGGACAGGACCCATTTAATGCGTGGCTTAGGTGTCCCTTCACTTTATCGAGGATGGGGGCGAGGCCCGTCCCGTCCGTCGCCACTCCTCCTCGCTTCAACACGTGCCCTGGCCAGAGATGCATGCGGTGCCATGTAGCCAGGCAAGTAGCTGAGGTGGCGTGGTGGTGGAGCCTCCACGAAGAGCTGTATGCTGCCATGCAGGTGCCTGCCCAGCTGGTTGGGCTGGCAGCTGCATGTGAACGGCGGTGGAGACTTGGCTAGTGCGGGCCTGGCAGTGGCCCCGCTGGCGCCCTTGGCATGGGTCTTGCCGGGTGGCCCGACGTGGGTCTTGCTGCGGCATGCTGTTGTCCCCGGCAAGGACCTTGCCGGGGGTCTTGTGGGCTTCCCCGGCAAGAACCCTGCCGAGGATCGTTGCCTTCCAATCCTCATCTGATCTTGAATATTCTTTATCTTCACAAAGATCTGCGTGCCACCATGGAGGTGCCTCCCGAGCCCTGCCCCAACGTGTTTGTTGGCGTCGGAGGTCGTGGGCTCGAGGGTGGCTTGCTCTGCTGGTGTGGGCGACCTGCCCCGGCATGGGTCTTGCCGGGGAAACCTGCTTCGTGCATCCAATCTCTGTGGCCTTGTTCCTTGGTGTTGCTTTGTTTGTCTTGTGCCTTCAGCTTCTCTCCGGCTTCCCTTCTTTGCCCTGCTCCTGGCGTGTGGCTCTGACTGCCCGCGCACAAGTAAAGGGGTCAAAAGGAGAGCCCCTACTTTTGTACACGGACACTATTCATGTTACGTCATAAAGTTTGATCTAAGTCAAATTCAAACCCTCTTTGTGAGGAGCACTCAGAGTCCTGTTTTGTCATAGACTTAAAACTTCCAAAACCTCTCTGTGTATTTCGGTCTGACCGACTCCTCCATTTCGGTCACACCGAGTTCACTATGTTGATCAAGTTTTCAATCTCGGTGCAACCGATTAGAACCTTTCGGTCTCACCAAGTTGCAGTAACTGCTTGCGATTCTGTGTCTCGGTGCCACCGAGTTGTTCCACTCGGTCACACTGACAGTGTCAGGATATATATACTAACGGGCCAGATTTTGGAAATCACTTCAAAACCTCTTCGCCTGCGCATGTCCTGCAGTGCCTCTCGGATCTCCGGATCGTCACCTCGAAGCCAGCGACCACACACCACCGGTCTACGCCGCCGTCAAAGGATTTCTACGCTGCCATTATCGCCGTAGCAAACTCACCGCCGAACTAGGGTATGAGTTTGACCCCTTGTGCATTCTCTTTAATTCCGATTCTAGCACAATGTCAATGCCATGTTCTTTACCACGTATGAGGTCGATCCATCCACAGAGAACCTCCATTAGACTAGATTTGAATTGAAAATTTAGGGTTAGGTTTCCGCCGGACTCATCTCGGACCGACCGACTTGTAGGAATCGGTTCCACAGATTTGGATTAGGCCAAAGCACAAGTGATTTTCGGTCTGACCGATAGTTGCAAATTGGTGTGACCAATACCAGGACTTTGTGAAACCCTAGAAAACTCGGAGTCATTGAACTGTGTCTCGATCTGACCGATTGAACATGTTTAGACTCCAAAGTTGCTTTGGTGTCACCGAGTTTTACAAATCGGTAGCTCCGAAATGCTTCCTGTAGAAAACTAATACTAAGTTTTTAACTCATTCTTTTTGCAAAAACTCTGTACTTTGTGATGCTCATCTACTCTACCTCATCTATATCTATTCACAGGGTCTGCTGTCAGTTTCCTTTGCCAGGATGTCTGACCAGAATGACAGCCAGAACAAATCAGAAGAGCAAGTGAACAAAAGTGAGGGCACTAGTCCCTCTAGCAGCTCTGATGATGGCAGGAGGAGCACTCCAAGCGATTTGTCCAAGGCAACTACAAGGACAAGGAAGAAGAGAACCACAGACTTAGAGGATGAGGACTATGTGAATGCTGAGGAGGAAGTAAGCTCCAAGAAGAAAGTCCTGAAAAAGGAATATGGAATTGCTACTGGAGCAAAACCTGGTATGCACAAGAAGGCACCTGCCAGGAGAGTTCCTATGTCAAAGCCAGAACCTCCACTCAGGAAATGGTCGCTGGAAGCGGAAATACCCTGAATATTTGGTGGATAAGAAGGATGGCGAAGTGAACAAGGGTATATTTGATATACATGTTATTGATGTGTACCTTACTAGTGTTTATAGTAGCCCCTGTGTATTTGATACTTGTTCGGTTGCTAAGATTAGTAACTCGAAATGGGAGCTACAGAATAAATAGAGACTACTTGAGGGTGAAGTGGCTATGTGTGTTGGAAGTAGTTCCAAGATTGATATGATCATCATCGCACACTCCCTATACTTTCGAGATTAGTGTTGAACCTAAATAAATGTTGTTTGGTGTTTGCATTGAGCAGAAATATGATTAGATCATGTTTATTGCGATACGGTTATTCATCTAAGACAAAGAATAAATTGTTATTCTTTTTACATGAATACAACCTTCTATGGTCATACACCCAATGTAGATGGTTTATTGAATCTTGATCGTAGTGATACAGATATTCATAATATCGATGCCAAAAGCTGCAAAGTTGATAATGATAATGCAACATATTTGTGGCACTGCCGTTTTGGTCATATCGGTGTAAATCGCATGAAGAAACTCCATAAAGATGGACTTTTCGAATCACTTGATTATGAATCATTTGATGCTTGCGAACCGTGCCTTATGGGCAAGATGACTAAGACTCCGTTCTCCGGAACAATGGAACGAGCTAATAATTTATTGGAAATAATACATACCGATGTATGCGGTCTGATGAGTGTTGATGCTCGTGGCAGGTATCGTTATTATTTGACCTTCACAGATGATTTGAGTTGATATGGGTATATCTACTTAATGAAACTCAAGTCTAAAACATTTGAAAAGTTCAAAGAATTTCAGAGTGAAGTGGAGAATCATCGTAACAAGAAAATAAATTTTCTACGATCTGATCATGGAGGAGATTATTTGAGTTACGAGTTTGGCCTTCATCTAAAACAATGTGGAATAGCTTCACAGCTCACGCCACATGGAACACCACAGCGTAATGGTGTGTCCGAATGTCGTAACCTCACTTTATTGGATATTGTGCAATCTATGATGTCTCTTACTGGGTTACCACTATCGTTTTGGGGTTATGCATTAGAGACAACTACATTCACTTTAAATAGGGCACTATCAAAATCCATTGAGACGATGCCTTATGAACTGTGGTTTGGCAAGAAACCAAAGGTGTCATTTCTTAAAATTTGGGTCTGCGATGCTTATGTGAAAAAGCTTCAACCTGATAAGCTCGCACCCAAATCAGAGAAGTGCATATTCATAGGATACCCAGAGGAAACTGTTCGGTACACCTTCTATCACAGATCCGAAGGCAAGATATTGGTTGCTAAGAATGGATCCTTTCTAGAGAAGGAGTTTCTCTCTAAAGAAGTGAATGGGAGGAGAGTAGAGCTTGATGAGGTAATTGTAACTTCTCCCAAATTGGAAAGTAGTTCATCACAAAAATCAGTTCTAGTGATTCCTACACCAATTAGTGAGGAAGCTAATGATGATGATCATGAAACTTCGGATCAAGTTACTACAAAACCTCGTAGGTCTTCCAGAGTACAGTCTGCACTAGAGTGGTACAGTAATCCTATTCTGGAAGTCATGTTACTGGACCATGATGAACCTACAAACTATGAGGAAGCGATGATGAGCCCAGATTCCGTGAAATGGCTTGAGGCCATGAAGTCTGAGATGCGATCCATGTATGAGAACAAAGTGTGGACTTTGGTGGATTTGCCCGATGATCGGCAGACCATACAAAATAAATGGATCTTCAAGAGGAAGACGGATGATGACAGTAGTGTTACTATCTATAAAGCTCGACTTGTTGCGAAAGGTTTTCGACAAGTTCAAGGAGTTGACTATGATGAGACTTCTGTTGGGGAACGTAGCAGAAATTCAAAATTTTCCTACGCGTCACCAAGATCTATCTATGGAGAGACCAGCAACGAGTAGAAAGGAGATTGCATCTACATACCCTTGTAGATCGCTAAGCGGAAGCGTTCAAGTGAACGGGGTTGATGGAGTCGTACTCGTCGGGATTCAGATCACCAATGATCAAGTGCCGAACGGACGACACCTCCGCGTTCAACACACGTACAGCCCGGTGACGTCTCCCACGCCTTGATCCAGCAAGGAGAGAGGGAGAGGTTGAGGAAGACTCCATCCAACAGCAGCACAACGGCGTGGTGGTGGTGGAGGAGCGTGGCAATCCCGCAGGGCTTCGCCAAGCACCATGGGAGAAGAGGAGGAGGGAGAGGGGCAGGGCTGCACCAACGAGAGATCAAATCATGTGTTATGGGCAGCCCCTAGGCCTCATATATATAGGGGAAGGGGAGGGCTGCGCCCCCTTTAGGGTTTCCCACCCCAAAGGGGCGGCGGCCAGCCTCCAGATGGCATCTGGTGCGGCGGCCAAGAGGGGGGGAGGAGTCCATCCTCCCCAAGGCACCTCGGAGGTGCCTTCCCCCTTGAGGACTCTTCCCTCTAGGGTTCCCTAGGCGCATGGGCCTCTTGGGGCTGGTGCCCTTGGCCCATGTAGGCCAAGGCGCACCCCCCACAGCCCATGTGGCCCCCCGGGGCAGGTGGCCCCACCCGGTGGGCCCCCGGGACCCTTCCGGTGGTCCCGGTACAATACCGATAAACCCCGAAACTCTTCCGGTGTCCAAAACAGGACTTCCCATATATAAATCTTTACCTCCGGACCATTCCGGAACTCCTCGTGACGTCCGGGATCTCATCCGGGACTCCGAACAACATTCGGTAACCACATACAAGCTTCCTTTATAACCCTAGCGTCATCGAACCTTAAGTGTGTAGACCCTACGGGTTCGGGAGACATGCAGACATGACCGAGACGTTCTCCGGTCAATAACCAACAGCGGGATCTGGATACCCATGTTGGCTCCCACATGTTCCACGATGATCTCATCGGATGAACCACGATGTCAAGGACTTAATCAATCCCGTATTCAATTCCCTTTGTCTATCGGTATGTTACTTGCCCGAGACTCGATCGTCGGTATCCAATACCTTGTTCAATCTTGTTACCGGCAAGTCACTTTACTCGTTCCGTAACACATCATCCCGTGATCAACTCCTTGGTCACATTGCGCATATGATGATGTCCTACCGAGTGGGCCCAGAGATACCTCTCCGTTTACACGGAGTGACAAATCCCAGTCTCGATCCGCATAAAACAATAGATACTTTCGGAGATACCTGTAGTGCACCTTTATAGTCACCCAGTTACGTTGTGACGTTTGATACACCCAAAGCACTCCTACGGTATCCAGGAGTTACACGCTCTCATGGTCAAAGGAAGAGATACTTGACATTGGCAAAGCTCTAGCAAACGAACTACACGATCTTTGTGTTATGCTTAGGATTGGGTCTTGTCCATCACATCATTCTCCTAATGATGTGATCCCGTTATCAACGACATCCAATGTCCATAGCCAGGAAACCATGACTATCTGTTGATCACAACGAGCTAGTCAACTAGAGGCTCACTAGGGACATATTGTGGTCTATGTATTCACACGTGTATTACGATTTCCGGATAATACAGTTATAGCATGAATAAAAGACTATTATCATGAACAAAGAAATATAATAATAACTTATTTATTATTGCCTCTAGGGCATATTTCCAACAGTCTCCCACTTGCACTAGAGTCAATAATCTAGTTCACATCGCCATGTGATTAACACTCACAGGTCACATCGCCATGTGACTAATACCCAAGAGTTTACTAGAGTCAGTAGTCTAGTTCACATCACTATGTGATTAACACTTAATGAGTTTTATGTTTGATCATGTTGCTTGTGAGAGAGGTTTTAGTCAACGGGTCTGAACCTTTCAGATCCGTGTGTGCTTTACAGATCTCCATGTCATCTCCTAGATGCAGCTACCACGCTCTATTTGGAGCTATTCCAAACAACTGTTCTACTTGGAGCTATTCTAAATTATTGCTCCATTATATGTATCCGGTCTCTCTACTCAGAGCTATCCGGATAGGTGTCAAGCTTGCATCGTCGTAACCTTTACGACGAACTCTTTTACCACCTCCATAATCGAGAAAATTCCTTAGTCCACTAGTTACTAAGGATAACTTTGACCGCTGTCCTGTGAGCCATTCTTGGATCACTCTTGTACCCCTTGACTGACTCATGGCAAGGCACACTTCAGGTGCGGTACACAGCATAGCATACTGAAGAGCCTACGTCTTAAGCATAGGGGACGACCTTCGTCCTTTCTCTCTATTCTGCCGTGGTCGAGCTTTAAGTCTTAACTTCGTACCTTACAACTCAGGCAAGAACTCCTTCTTTGACTGGTCCATCTTGAACACCTTCAAGATCATGTCAAGGTATGTGCTCATTTGAAAGTATTATTAAGCATTTTGATCTATCCTTATAGATCTTGATGCTCAATGTTCAAGTAGTTTAATCCAGGCTTTCCAGAAATTCTACGTCATTTCTGATCAACAATATGTCAACAACATATACTCATCAGAAATTCTATAGTGCTCCCACTCACTTCTTTGGAAATACAAGTTTCTCATAAACTTTGTATAAATCCAAAATCTTTGATCATCTCATCAAAGCGTACATTCCAACTCCGAGATGCTTACTCCAGTCCTTAGAAGGATCGCTGGAGCTAGCATACCTTTTAGCATCCTTAGGATCGACAAAACTTTTCTGATTGTATTGCATACAACCTTTCCTTACGAAAACTAGTAAGGAAACTTGTCTTGACATCCATCTGCCAGATTTCATAAATGCAGCTAATGCTAACATGATTCCGACGGACTTTAAGCATCGCTACGAGTGAGAAAATCTCATCGTAGTCAACTCCTTGAACTTGTCGGAAAACACTTCGCCACAAGTCGAGCTTCATAGATGGTGACATTACCATCCACGTCCGTCTTCTTCTTAAAAGAACCATTTATCTCAATGGATTGCCGATCATCGGGCAAGTCCATCAAAGTCCATGCTTTGTTCTAATATATGGATACTATCTCGGATTTCATGGCTTCTAACCATTTGTCGGAATTCGGGCCCACCATCGCTTCTCCATAGCTCGTAGGTTCATTGTTGTCTAGCAACATGACCTTCAAGACAGGATCACCTTACCACTCCGAAGTAGTATGTGTCCTTGTCGTCCTACGAGGTTCGGTAGTGACTTGATCCGAAACTTCATGATCACTATCATAAGCTTCCACTTCAATTGGTGTAGGTGCCACAGGAACAACTTCCTTTGCCCTGCCACATACTAGTTGAAGAGACGGTTCAATAACCTCATCAGGTTTCCACCATCCTCCCACTCAATTCTTTCGAGAGAAACTTTTCCTCGAGAAAGGACCCGATTCTAGAAACAATCCATATTGCTTTCGGATCTGAATTAGGAGGTATACCCAACTGTTTTGGGTTTCCTATGAAGATGCATTTTTATCCGCTTTGGGTTCGAGCTTAATCCTGAAACTTTTTCACATAAGCGTCGCAGCCCCAAACCTTTAAGAAACGACAACTTAGGTTTCTCTAAACCATAATTCATACGATGTCATCTCATCGGAATTACGTGGTGCCCTATATAAAGTGAATGTGGTTGTCTCTAATGCCTAACCCATGAACGATAGTGGTAATTTGATAAGAGACATCATGGTACGCACCATATCCAATAGGGTGCAACTATGATGTTCGGACACACCATCACACTATGGTGTTCCAGGCGGTATTAATTGTGAAACATTTTCCACAATGTCTTAATTGTGTGCCAAAACTCGTAACTCAGATATTCATCTCTATGATCATATCATAGACATTTTATCCTCTTGTCACAATGATCTTCTACTTCACTCTGAAATTACTTGAATCATTCAATAATTCAGACTTGTGTTTCATCAAGTAAATATTCTCAACATCTACTCGAATCATCTGTGAAGTAAGAACATAACGATGTTCACTACATGCCTCAGCACTCATTGGACTGCACACATCAAAATGTGTTACTTCCTACAAGTTGCTATCTTGTTCCATCTTACTGAAAACGAGGCTTTTCAGTCATCTTGCCCATGTGGTATGATTTGCATATCTCAAGTGATTCAAAATCAAGTGAGTTCAAACGGTCCATTTGCATGGAGTTTCTTCATGCATATATACCAATAGACATGGTTCGCATGTCTCAAACTTTTCAAAACGAGTGAGTCCAAAGATCCATCAATATGGAGCTTCTTCATGCGTTTTATACCATTATGACTTACATGGCAGTGCCACAAGTAAGTGGTACTATCATTACTATCTTATATCTTTTGGCATGAAAATGTGTATCACTACGATCGAGATTCAATAAACCATTCAGGTTTAATACTAATCTTGATGGTAGAGGGAGCGTGCGATGTTTGATCACATCAAACTTGGAAACACTTCCAACACGTATCGTCAGCTCACCTTTAGCTAGTCTTCGTTTTATTCCGTAGCTTTTATTTCGAGTTACTAACACTTAGCAACCGAACCGGTATCTAATACCCTGGTGCTACTAGGAGTACTAGTAAAGTACACATTAACATAATGTATATCCAATATACTTCTATTGACCTTGCCAGCCTTCTCATCTACCAAGTATCTAGGGTAATCTTGCTCCAGTGGTTGTTCCCCTTATTACAGAAGCACTTAGTCTCGGGTTTGGGTTCAACCTCGGGTTTCTTCATTGGTGCAGCAGCTGATTTGCCGTTTCATGAAGTATCCCTTTGTTCCCTTGCCCTTCTTGAAACTAGTGGTTTCACCAACCATCAACAATTGATGCTCCTTCTTAATTTCTACTTTCGCGGTGTCAATCATCGCGAATACCTCAAGGATCATCATATCTATCCCTGATATGTTATAGTTCATCACGAAGCTCTAGCAGCTTGGTGGCAATGACTTTGGGAAAACATCACTATCTCATTTGGAAGATCAATTCCCACTCGATTCAAGTGATTGCTGCACTCAGACAATCTGAGCACAAGCACAACAATTGAGCTTTTCTCCCTTAGTTTGTAGGCTAAGAAAATCGTCGGAGGTCTTATACCTCTTGACGTGGGCACGAGCCTGAAATCCCAATTTCAGCCCTCGAAACATCTCATATGTTTCGCGATGTTTCAAAACATCTTTGGTGCCTCAATTCTAAACCGTTTAACTGAACTATCATGTAGTTATCAAGACGTGTATGTCCGATGTTCACAACATCCACAATCGACATTTGGGGTTCAGCACACTGAGCAGTGCATTAAGGACATAAGCTTTCTACTGTCCGCATAATTGCTACTTTCAACTTTCAACTATATTTTCTCTAGGAACATATCTAAAACTGTAGAACTAAAGCGCGAGCTACGACATAATTTGCAAAAGGTCTTTTGACTATGTTCAAGATAATTAAGTTCATCTTATGAACTCCCACTTAGATAGACATCCCTATGGTCATCTAAGTGATCACATGATCCGAGTCAACTAGGCCGTGTCCGATCATCACGTGAGACGGACTAGTCATCATCGGTGAACATCTTCATGTTGATCGTATCTACCATACGACTCATGCTCGACCTTTCGGTCTCCGTGTTCCGAGGCCATGTCTGCACATGCTAGGCTCGTCAAGTTAACACTAAGTGTTTTCGCTGTGTAAAACCGTCTTACACCCGTTGTATGTGAACGTAAGAATCCATCACACCCGATCATCACGTGGTGCTTAGAAGCGACGAACTGTAGCAACGGTGCACAGTTAGGGGAGAACACTTCTTGAAATTTTGTAAGGGATCATCTTATTTACTACCGTCGTCCTAAGTAAACAAGATGCATAAACATGATAAACATCACATGCAATCAAATAGAGTAGTGACATGATATGGCCAATATCATATAGCTCCTTTGATCTTCATCTTCGGGGCTCCATGATCATCTTGTCACCGGCATGACACCATGATCTCCATCATCATGATCTCCATCATCGTGTCTTCATGAAGTTGTCACTCCAATGACTACTTCTACTTCTATGACTAACGCGTTTAGCAATAAAGTAAAGTAGTTTACATGGCGTTCTTCAATGACACACATGTCATACAAAAAATAAAGACAACTCCTATGGCTCCTGCCGGTTGTCATACTCATCGACATGCAAGTCGTGAATCCTATTACAAGAACATGATCAATCTCATACATCACATATATCATTCATCACATCCTTTTGGCCATATCACATCACATAGCATACCCTGCAAAAACAAGTTAGACGTCCTCTAATTGTTGTTGCATGTTTTACGTGTCTGCTATGGGTTTCTAGCAAGAACGTTTCTTACCTACGCAAGACCACAACGTGATATGCCAATTGCTATTTACCCTTCATAAGGACCCTTTTCATCGAATCCGTTCCGACTAAAGTGGGAGAGACTGGCACCCGCTAGCCACCTTATGCACCAAGTGCATGTCAATCGGTGGAACCTGTCTCACGTAAGAGTACGTGTAAGGTCGGTCCGGGCCGCTTCATCCCACAATACCGTCGAAACAAGATTGGACTAGTAACGGTAAGCATATTGAACAACATCAACGCCCACAACTACTTTGTGTTCTACTCGTGCAAAGAATCTACGCAATAGACCTAGCTCATGATGCCACTGTTGGGGAACGTAGCAGAAATTCAAAATTTTCCTACGCGTCACCAAGATCTATCTATGGAGAGACCAGCAACGAGTAGAAAGGAGAGTGCATCTACATACCCTTGTAGATCGCTAAGCGGAAGCGTTCAAGTGAACGGGGTTGATGGAGTCGTACTCGTCGTGATTCAGATCACCGATGATCAAGTGCCGAACGGACGGCACCTCCGCGTTCAACACACGTACAGCCCGGTGACGTCTCCCACGCCTTGATCCAGCAAGGAGAGAGGGAGAGGTTGAGGAAGACTCCATCCAACAGCAGCACAACGGCGTGATGGTGGTGGAGGAGCGTGGCAATCCCGCAGGGCTTCGCCAAGCACCATGGGAGAAGAGGAGGAGGGAGAGGGGCAGGGCTGCACCAACGAGAGATCAAATCATGTGTTATGGGCAGCCCCTAGGCCTCATATATATAGGGGAAGGGGAGGGCTGCGCCCCCTTTAGGGTTTCCCACCCCAAAGGGGCGGCGGCCAGCCTCCAGATGGCATCTGGTGCGGCGGCCAAGAGGGGGGGGAGGAGTCCATCCTCCCCAAGGCACCTCGGAGGTGCCTTCCCTTTCGAGGACTCTTCCCTCTAGGGTTCCCTAGGCGCATGGGCCTCTTGGGGCTGGTGCCCTTGGCCCATGTAGGCCAAGGCGCACCCCCTACAGCCCATGTGGCCCCCCCGGGCAGGTGGCCCCACCCGGTGGACCCCCGGGACCCTTCCGGTGGTCCCGGTACAATACCGATGACCCCGAAACTTGTCCCGATGGCCGAAACAGGACTTCCTATATATAAATCTTTACCTCCGGACCATTCCGGAACTCCTCGTGACGTCCGGGATCTCATCCGGGACTCCGAACAACATTCGGTAACCACATACAAGCTTCCTTTATAACCCTAGCGTCATCGAACCTTAAGTGTGTAGACCCTACGGGTTCGGGAGACCTGCAGACATGACCGAGACGTTCTCCGGGCAATAACCAACAGCGGGATCTGGATACCCATGTTGGCTCCCACATGTTCCACGATGATCTCATTGGATGAACCACGATGTCAAGGACTCAATCGATCCCATATACAATTCCCTTTGTCTAGCGGTATTTTACTTGCCCGAGATTCGATCGTCGGTATACCGATACCTTGTTCAATCTCGTTACCGGCAAGTCACTTTACTCGTTCCGTAACACATCATCCCGTGATCAACTCCTTGGTCACATTGCGCATATGATGATGTCCTACCGAGTGGGCCCAGAGATACCTCTCCGTTTACACGGAGTGACAAATCCCAGTCTCGATCCGCATAAAACAATAGATACTTTCGGAGATACCTGTAGTGCACCTTTATAGTCACTCAGTTACGTTGTGACGTTTGATACACCCAAAGCACTCCTACGGTATCCAGGAGTTACACGATCTCATGGTCAAAGGAAGAGATACTTGACATTGGCAAAGCTCTAGCAAACGAACTACACGATCTTTGTGCTATGCTTAGGATTGGGTCTTGTCCATCACATCATTCTCCTAATGATGTGATCCCGTTATCAACGACATCCAATGTCCATAGCCAGGAAACCATGACTATCTGTTGATCACAACGAGCTAGTCAACTAGAGGCTCACTAGGGACATATTGTGGTCTATGTATTCACACGTGTATTACGATTTCCAGATAATACAGTTATAGCATGAATAAAAGACTATTATCATGAACAAAGAAATATAATAATAACTTATTTATTATTGCCTCTAGGGCATATTTCCAACAACTTCCTCAACTGTAGCGATGCTTAAATTCTTCCAAATCATGTTAGTAGTTGCCATATTTTATGAAATCTGGCAGATGGATGTCAAAACTACATTCCTGAATAGATTTTTGGAAGAAGAGTTGTATATGATACAACTAGAAGGTTTTGTCGATCCAAAGGGTGCTAACAAAGTGTGCAAGCTCCAGTGATCCATTTATGGACTGGTGCAAGCCCCTCGGAGTTGGAATAAACGCTTTGATAATGTGATCAAAGCATATGGTTGTATACAGACTTTTGGAGAAGCCTGTATTTACAACAAAGTGGGTGGGAGCTCTGTAGCATTTCTAATATTATATGTGGATGACATATTGTTGATTGGAAATGTTATAGAATTTCTGGATAGCATAAGGGACACTTGAATAAGAGTTATTCAAAGAAAGACCTCAGTGAAAGCTGCTTACATATTGGGTATCAAGATTTATAAAATAGATCAAGACACTTGATAATATTTTTTAATGAGTATATACCTTGATAAAGTTTTGAATAAGTTCAAAATTGATCAGTCAACGAAAGGGTTCTTGCCTGTATTACAAGGTGTAAAGTTGAGTAAGACTCAAAGCCCGACCACGGCAGAAAATAGAAAGAGAATGAAAGTCATTCCCTATGCCACAGTCATAGGTTCTATAAAAGTATGATGTGCTGTGTACCAGACCTGTTGTGTACCCTGCCCTGAGTTTAGCAAGGGAGTACAATTTTGATCTAGGAGTTGATCACTGTACAACGGTCAAAATTATACTTAGTGAGGACTAAGGAAATATTTCTCGATTATGGAGGTGATAAAAGAGCTCGTTGTTAAGAGTTACATCGATGCAAGCTTTTACACTGATCCAGATGACTCTAAGTCTCAATCTAGATACATATTGAAAGTGGGAGAAATTAGCTAGAGTAGCTCTGTGTAGAGCATTGTAGACATAGAATATTTGCAAAATACATACGACTCTGAATTTGACAGACCCGTTGACTAAACTTCTCTCACGAGCAAAACATGATCACACCTTAGTACTCTTTGGTGTTAATCACATACTGGTGTGAACTAGATTATTGACTCTAGTAAACCCTTTGGGTGTTGGTCACATGGCGATGTGAGCTATGGGTGTTGATCACATACAAATGTGAATATTTGTGTTAAATCACATGGTGATGTTAACTAGATTATTGACTCTAGTGCAAGTGGGAGACTGAAGGAAATATGCCCTAGAGGCAATAATAAAGTTATTATTTATTTCCTTATTTCATGATAAATGTTTGTTATTCATGCTAGAATTGTATTAACCGGAAACTTAGTACATGTGTGAATACATAGACAAAACATATTGTCCCTAGTATGCCTCTACTTGACTAGCTCATTTATCAAAGATGGTTATGTTTCCTAACCATAGACATATGCGGTCATTTGATGAACGTGATCACATCATTAGGAGAATGATGTGATGGACATGACCCATCCGTTAGCTTAGCATTATGATCATTTTAGTTTCATTGCTACTGCTTTCTTCATGACTTATGCAAGTTCCTCAGACTATGAGATTATTCAACCCCCGGATACCGGAGGAACACTTTGTGTACTACCAAACGTCACAATGTAAAAGGGTGATTATAATGGTGCTCTATAGGTGTCTCTGAAGGTGTTTGTTGGGTTGGCATAGATCGAGATTAGGATTTGTCACTCCGTGTTTCGGAGAGGTATCTCTGGGCCCTCTCGGTAATGCACATCACTATAAGCCTTGCAAGCAATGTGACTAATGAGTTAGTTGCGGGATGATGCATTACGGAATGAGTAAAGAGACTTGCCGGTAATGAGATTGAACTAGGTATGATGATACCGACGATCAAATCTCGGGCAAGTAACATACCGATGACAAAGGGAACAACGCATGTTATTATGCGGTTTGACCGATAAAGATCTTCATAGATTATGTAGGAGCCAATATGAGCATCCAGGTTCTGCTATTGGTTATTAACCAGAGATGTGTCTCAGTCATGTCTACATAGTTCTCGAACCCGTAGGGTCCGCACACTTAATGTTCGATGACGATTTGTATTATGAGTTATGTGATTTGATGTACCGAAGTTTGTTCAGAGTCCCGGATGAGATCACGGACATGACGAGGAGTCTCGAAATGGTCGAGAGGTAAAGATTCATATATTGGAAGGTTGCATTTGGACATTGGAATGGTTCCGAGTGATTCGGGCATTTTTCCGGAGTACCGGGAGGTTACCGGAACCCCTCGGGAGAAGTATTCGGCCTAGTGGGCCTTATTGGAGGACATAAGAAAGGACCACATGAGAGGGGAGCCCCTCCCCTTTCCCAAACCGAATTGGACTAGTGGAGGGGGCCGGCCCCCCTCTTTCCTTCCCCCTCTCTCTCCCTTACCTTTCCGTTCGGTGGAAGAAAGGAAGGGGGGGGGGGGCGAATCCTACTTGGACTAGGAGTCGAAGTAGGACTCCCCCCTGGCGCGCCCAAACCTGGCCAGCCTCCTCTCTCCCTCACTCCTTTATATACGTGTCCAGGGGGCACCCCAATAGCACAACAGGCAACACTACAAAAAAAAGACACATCCGTGACATTTTGGGCCGAACGAATATTTTTTCTGTCATACATATGACACTTCTATGACGATAATTGTGACAAAACCCGGTATCATCATAGATGCGTTGGGCTCCTACATCTATGACAAAAAATCATGACAGAAAATGGGCTTTTCGTCCTGGGCGGGCCAGAGACGCAGCTGCATGACATTCTTTGGGCCGTCCATGACGGAAAAAACCATGGTAGAAGCGAGGCGGAGGAAAATTTCAGGGAGTTCCCGGTTACGGTGGGAGGTAGGGGGCTGAGCGATGCACATATCTCTTGTACATGTATGCGCGTGTGTACGAGGCGTTGGCTCTAACTGAACCCGAGCGAGGCATTGGGCTCTAACTGAACCCGAGCGATTGCACTGCAGGCTACACGTTACTGAACCCGAGCGATCGATTCCTTCGCTACTGCTGCTAACTGAAGCCGATCAATGATGCCTCTCTGGATGGACAGTG
>NC_041381.1:385772126-385790823 GCF_002162155.2 Triticum dicoccoides
CCCGTGGCGTTGCCTCTGGATGAACAGGACCCCGTGGTGTGGAGGGCTAGATGAACAGGACAACCCTGTGGAGGGGTGGATGAACAGTAGCCCATGGAGGGGTGGTTCAACAGGAGCCCATGGAGAGGGGTGGTTGAATAGTAGCCGGTGGACTAGCGCACGGTGGAGGCTGGATGAACAGGAGCCCGTGGATGAACAGTCGCAGGTGGAGGCTGGAGGAGGTCGACGGTGGAGATGAACAGTATCCCATGGAGTCCCCTTTTTGCGGTATGCCACACCCCTCCTGATGAATAGGACCCCCATTTCGACCGTAGCGCTCCAACACAAGTCTGTTTCGTCCGTTTTGCGGTACGCCACACCCCTCCCGATCAATAGGACCCCCGTTTCGACCGTAGCACTCCAACACAAGTCCGTTTCATCCGTTTTGCGATACGCCACACCCCTCCCGATCAACAGGACCCCCGTTTCGACCGTAGGAGGCCCGTTTCCTCTGTTTTGCGGTATGACAGACCCCTCCCGATGAACAGGATCCCGTTTCAAACATGGCCGGTCGAACACAAGGCTGTTTCCTCCGTTCTGCGGTACGCCAGGCCTCGTTTCCATCGCCTGTTCCGTCCAAGCACTCCCGATGAACACGATGATGCATTCCGTTCCGACCCAGCTGGTTGGCTCCCCATGAACACAACGATGATGATGTTTCTTCGTTCCGCCCCAGCCAATGTACACGAGCCCTGGCCGTACGTATATATGCGCGAGTAGGCATTCGAGACCCCGCCCGTATGTACACATACGTGGCCGTATTTTCTTTCTTGCACCCTGGCCGCTGTACGTACGTGTACATGCTTCGTGCGCGCCTCTACTATGACACGTGCGCGCCTCTACTGCAACACATGCGCGCCTCTACATGCACCAGTATGTACGTACACATTCGCGACCAAAATGACAACGCTACGTACGCTTCGACTAGGTGGGTCCTGACTGTCAGGCAATTCCTTGCGTGCGAAGATGTAGCTGGTGGGTCCCAGCAGTCAGGGGGGCGAATCATTTTGTTTTTTTGCCCGGACGCACTTCCTTGCGTGCGAAGGTGTAGCTGGTGGGTCCCAGCAGTCAGCTGGCGAATCGTTTTTTTTGCCCAGACGCACTTCCTTGCGTGCGAAGGTGTAGCTGGTAGGTCCCATCAGTCAGGGGGGAAATGTTTTTTTTTCGCAAAATACAGTGGCCCGTCCGGTGGGTCCCCGCTGTCAGGTGGAGGAATAATTATTTTGCGCATAATAAGGAGGCACTTCCTTGCGGCCGCCGTGGACCCAGCTGTCAGCCTATCCACGTACAATACTCTTTTGATGGAAGTCGGTCGTTGACCACATTGACCATGCCGGGCCGAGAGCACCAGGGCGGTGGATGACGGCGAGGCCTAGGAAGGGGATGACGTGGAGCCGAGGAAGACGTGATAGTGGATGCCCATGCGGAGAGGAGTACGACTGTACGAGGGTTTACTGATTTGTCTGCCATCCCCGGAGAATAATAGCAGGTGTGAGTCAGTAGAGGGATGGCTAGGCCAGCGATGGGAGTACGGTGGGTCGGTGAGGCCTGCGCGGCAGCACAGCCAGCCGCGGGGAGGAGGGAGCAGGCAGTCCCGCCGGCGCTTGTTTGAGCGGCTGGAGCATGAAGAGCAAAGATTGAAGAAGCACGACACCTTTGGATGGATATCCAACAGTCACTCCTCTCATGTGTTGACTAAGTTGACAGGGCGTTGCGTGTGCGTCAACCTTTTTTTATGAAAGCATACGCGTCAACCTGTAGTAGGCACACAAGTCAGCCTCAAATCTGTGGAAAACAACAGACAGCCCATCTGCCATTATTTCTAATAATGTACAACCCATTTGCTAATTCTTAAGAATTTTTTGGAGCCCATCTTCTTTTTGTTAGCATTACACCCCATATTGTGGCCACGGTTAAAAAGTATACAAAATTTTGCATATTTCGGTGCGGTCAGCTATTTTTAATCCAGAAATATCGTTTCACATTCAAACTATTTTGAAAAATAATTTATATAAATATAAAATCCAAATAATTGTCCACGCATAAAAATCAATGGAATTTAAATCTTGTAATGAAAAAATTGAAACTAATTCCCGGTTTGATGTGTTTTAAAAATGTACAGCCCATTTCTGGGCAAACCGAATGAAACTCTCCTTGTCTTGAAAGATTTGCAGCCCAGCAGGGCCGATAAAGCAAGTAGGCCTTGTTTGGGTATTTCTTTTAAAAAAATAGAACTGGGCTAGCCATTTTCAGCAAGAAAAAAACACAACTGGGCTCATGATGTGGTAAATATAAATAAAACCCTGGCTAGACGGGCCACGGTCCCTGCACAACCCCATTGTTACCCTGATCCGTCGCTAAAACTAGTATAAATAACAACTGCTTGTTCCTAAAAAAAATTGCGCGACCTGCTGGGTCCCTGGTGTCAGCCGCTCGTAGTGTAATTCTCTCATTTATTGACTACGTTGACAATGGCGTGAGCCCCAGATGTCCAACCATTAGGAGGAACCATATTTTTGGGCTTGTAATATAGAGGCACTTGCTTGCGTACTGCCATGACGCTGGTGGGTCCCTACTGTCATCCTCTCCACGTACAGTCATCTCCTTGTTCCTCTCGGTTGTTGATGACGTTTACAACACAAGAGGGCGGCGCACCGCGCATGGCGAGCGGACCAAGGCCGCAAGGCGGAGGACAACGACGAGGCCTCAAACGGAACGAACAGGAGCAGTGCAAGATGCGTCGGTCTAGTCGCAGGCAGAGGGGAGTACGAGGGTTGACTGGTTCGGGTGTGGGTGCGTGTTGGGGCTAACATCGCCGGAGAATAACATGATGTGTGGGGGAATAGAGGGAGGGAATGGCCTACGTTGGAGGGTACGTATGGTAGGGCTGCGGAGGCGCAGCCAGCCATGGGATGCGGGAGCAGGCGGAGCCGACGGGGTGGTTCGGTTTGGGCGGCTGGAGGAAGAAGACAAGAGATAGAAGATACACGAAAGATGTTGGATGTCAATCCAACGGCTGGTAGGCAGAATTGTTTGTTGACTGGCTAGGCTATTTCCTCGCGGGTCCCAAATGTCAAAATCCAAATCTATCTCGGTCATGCAGCGTTTCCTATGAAAATTACAACCCATTTGATGTGCTAGTTTGAAATAAGTTTGTGGGTGCTGGTGGGGGCTAATCACTTGGCTTCTGTAATGCACAGTGAGCTCAAGCAGTCGGCAAGAGTGATGTTATGTCCCTTGGTTGGGATTTGTTACAATATTTCACTCTAAATTAAATGAATGGCAAGCCATGCCTTATTTCAAAGAAAATATGACAGTCACAGCCGAGTTGAAAAGGGAAGGAACATCTAACTCCAGCTTACAAACTATACAAAAGCACGAGGGTTAATTATTCATCAAGTTTACAAAAAAAACCAGGTTGAAAAGGGTAACAACATCTAACTCCAGCACTGTTTTCGGCAGTCATAGTCAAATGGATCGGTCAGGTCCATAGAATGAACATCCTGGGTCGTAAAATTTACTGGATTATGACCACAATATGTTGTAAATAGAAGGCCGGCACGTTCAGATGCTCTTTTTCCCACCTGAAACTCCTTTTTTTTGCTCTTCGACATACCCATCCGTCAAAACCATGCTGCTGATAAACTTAAGCCTGATGGACAATAGTAACCTCGCATTCAGCAGGAAGAATGTGACAAATCTAGTGTTTGCACGGTTGGCTACATATCGTTCTAGCGTTATTGTCTTCAATCGAATCTCATGAGAAGTGAGAAAATCCTGATGCTTACGAATCCACCTATTGGTTATAACTTTCTTACCCCGTCCTATTGCCTAAATAGACATGAAGATTGAAAACAGTTAAGGTCTAAAAAAGAGTGTCGAAAGAGCAACAGCTGAACGGTTAATTCTAGTACACTATATGCGGTCTTCCAATGTGCGTGTGAAATTATCACCTTTATATACAACTTCTCCAGACATGGAAAGCATTGCAGCAAGCCAATAATCTTGTTCAGATCAAAACTAATCATTTGGATATATAAAATCTTGACAGAATCTAGCACCATTGATAGGCCATCCATGGAGAAACTCTTCATTGAGCATAGAACATAATATTCGTACAAAATGTGTACTCCAAGATGATATATAACTTATGGGAAGAAATTTAAAATGCAGTTTATGGATACAAGTGTAGATGATAATATAAAGTACCTGAAGAACTGTGGAGCCAAACACCATATTGAAATGAGCACATAGATCATGTATTACACCCAAGGTCTCCAGTTTAGGTGCAGAGAGGACGGTTATTTGCAACGGTGAATAACTAGAATCAAGGATCAACCTTTGAAGTGAAGGGGCATCTTGGATGATGAGCTGCCTTCCGTCAAAAGAAATTCCAATTCTTACAAGGTTAGGCTACTTTATTTGGAGACAACCGATTCTAACTATGAAAACAAGCACCAAGCACTCTAGGGCAGGGCAACTGGAGTTAATGATGCTGTGCAATGAGGCCTCCGATATATGAACCCTCACAAGTGAAAGTTTCTTGAGAAATGGGAGTCGAAGGTTTAGTACCAGATTGTCTGGTAGGTAGCACAATGCAAAGGTGGCGGTGTGGAGAGAGGAGGAAAACCGCAAGATGGACATCGGTGCTGAGGGCACAAGTTCATGGCGTTCGGTGTGGTATGTGATTTCCAGGAGAATAGTAGAACTCAAGCAGCTATAGTTCTGTGAATTTAGAGGATTTCAGCCAGGCGTCCACCATGCAGGGCATGGTATGCTTTCTCAGGTAGCATGACGGGATGCAGAGGCTTTGAACGGAGCCCTGGTGGGAGGAGATGATGGCTCTGGGGATTTCAAAATCATTGAAGAGAGATAGCTGACGACAGTCGAGATTAAGGGGCACGGCACGCCATAGAGGGCGTCATTGAATTGAGAGGACTTGGGTGCGGCAGCAATCCTTGGTGGGGAGAAGCAAGATGATCTCCCCAAGGACGGCGTCCGGGAGATCGCTGATGCAGTCCACCCGAGATTCTATGGGTTCCTGGGATCCGGTGGGGGCGGAGTCGCCGCTTCTCCCCGCGCTGCCGGGTGCGGGATCTACAACAGGCGTCGCCGCTGGCGGGAGCCTCATTTTCTTCGCGTTGGGGTCAGTCGACTCCATTTTCCTCGAGGGCGTCGCGTCGTGCTCACGGATTTGAGCAGAGTAACGAATGATGAGCCTAGTTGTAGTGCGAGTGAAGAAGAAGGGGAGATGAGGTTTTTTCTGTAGTAGTGAGGAAGAAGGGGAGCTGGGGTTTTCTGTAGGAGTGAGGTGAGGAATTTGGGGGTACGAGTGGAGCGAGCTGATGTGAGGTGGGTGGGAGCGAGGAGGAAGAAGAGCACCCAGGTTTTTTTGGGGGGCGGTGTGCCGGGTGTGGGTAGCACCTCTCATTCAGTAAATATAGGGCTTTTGAATTGATTTTACTATTTACTAGTGTGGACAGGCTGTTTTGTCTTGGTCCCAGAGAAACAATTACTACTAGTACAGTGGAGACACTCTACAGCTACCCAGAAATACAATTACCACTAGTACAGTGGAGACACTTTACCGCTTCTTGCTCCTCCTAGGTCATTGAAGCGTCTCCCTCTACTGAATGCCATTATACTTTTGTTCACCGACATGCGGGCCATGTAGCGCGCGGGCCCAAATGCCATCCACCAAATTAGAAGGCAGTATGTAGGAGGAGATTCACCCCGGTCGTACCACAGCAGTAACGAGCCGTCATATCACAAAACCCCACCCTCAGTCTAAGTTTGACGGACGAATCAACCATCATTTCACTCTTTGCTGAATCCCCTTCTCCCTCACCGTCTTCAAGAAAGGCAACACTCGCATCTGCCACTGTTCTTCTCTCCCAACAAAGGGAAGGTAAGCGGATCCGTGATGTTGGTATATTTTCATTCAAAGAAAAAAAAGAACTTTTGCAAAGTAGTAACCGATCCTCACTCTCTTTTTTGTTTCATTGTCATTTCGATTGTATTTTCCTTTCAGTGGTCTCCTAGTATTCGTCAGTTTCATGATGGACCAAGGAGAACCAGGCAAAGATCTGCCGATATTGGAGCAGACGCGGGAGGCTGATCCCCATGAGACAGAGAGCTCCAAGAAGATGGAGGCAGCCACCGAGCCGACCCCAGATACGCTCACGTCCGGTACTGAGATGATCAACACCCCGTTTGAGGTTACAGCCCCCGTGGCACTACGCGAGCAGTTTTCCCCCTTCGAGGATGTGTCCCCCCCCCCGCTGAGCTGCCCAAGGTGATTTTCTTCTTTCCCGATCTCGATTGTGGTTTTTCATCTAAGTATGTGGTGATTAATAATGCAAAATTTTATTAGCTTCGATGCCATGCTATACATAGTGGTTTAAATAACTTATGTTTCTTATACTGAAAAGTAATTCAGAATTTGTTTTTGTTTCAATTAGAACCCTGATGCAGACAAGGATTGTGTGGTTGTACATGTCACTCGCTATGAGGCGGATGACCTGAATATACGCACTGGGAAAACAGAGTTCTTAGGCTGTTGAATCCTGGAAGCCATTTGCGGTTATACCAATGAAGAGTTGTATTCCAACCTCACTGTTGTCAGGCGTGTTGTCCAGGGTGTACTGAAGCACAAGAAGTTCAAAGCTACTCTTTCGTTTATGAGGCATACTGTTCTTGTCAAGATTACGCAGGAAGATGACATGGCATGCCTCCACAAACAGGTTTATCAGTGGCAAGGCCACATGGTTGTCTTCATGAAGGTTCATAGGATTGAGCTGCTGCAGGACGTCCTCGATGATGTTCATGGCAAGGTCTGTCTTGTGTCCATCCCAAATTAGATCGAGGCATGAAATAGTTGCCCCAGCTAGTGTTTAATAGTAGTTTGGATTGTGTCTAATTATCCGAACCTTGCCTGTTATCGACCCCTCTGGGGCTAGTACTCTGTTTGAATCCGTCTATGGGAACTGCTGCTAATTTTGTGTGCCCGTGAATCATGTGAGAACCATCGTAATTGTTGCCAAAACAGATGCGTCCTCACTAGTTTTTTCATGAATATGGCATGGTAAGACATAAGTTGTCACGGTTTATCATACGAGCAGTGTGTGTTTTGATGAAATAGAGAACTCGTTCGAGAACTGTGCGCCGACGTATACATAAGTACTTGTAAACACTATTGGTGCTACCCCACTTGTAAGTAGTTGTGCAAAACAGGGCACATTGGCTCAGCTCGCTTCAACACTAGGCTATCGACCAGCTAACAATCAACAATCTGCTGTCTGACATATAAGCAACTATGTATCTTGTTACAGTGGTTCATGCGGTTAATTGAGGCCACAATGTAATAAATTCCAAACGTTCACATGCTAGTATAGCGCTCATGTGGAACACTCACATTAAACTCGTCTTCAGAAAAAACTTGAAAAGCATAAGTTAAGCAATTTTATACATCTCAATGATTCATAGAACATAACAAACATATACTAGTTCACAGCAAAAGACAAAGTTGTGAGAAGGTTTACAAATCAGGAAAAAACAAGCAAGGCTTCTCTAAGCAAAGGGCCTCCCGACAGGCTTAAATTTCCTGGAGTTCACTCTGGTTTTTTCTTGTTGCCACCATCCAGGGTTAGGTTCTCTTATTCTAGAATAACCAATTATAATTGTGGTCTCAGCTGGAATGCTGAACTGAACCATGCAGTGTACTGACCAGTTGAAATGCTTGTGCATTCCACTAAATTTAAGCATCGTTATTTGCAGAAATAAGCAGACCACAATGCCTCTTGTCTGCGCACCTGTCCAAAAAACCGCCGTGTAGCCGTGCCAGCTAGTCCTCGGTCCGTGGAAGAACTGGTAGAAAGTGCATTCCGGACTAGGATGCAGTTGTTTTTGCTCGTCCCTGCACTACAATTAGGAAGTAAAACGTATGAATCAACTTATTTTAGATTGCGTTGGTCATTCTACCTTAGTTACTACCAATGTAGGAATACCTTGAAGACTGGAGGTTAGACAACGACAACGAGGGATAACCAGCTCATTTTGTGCAGTTGTACTAAAACTGAGGTGTGTGCTTTTGATTGCGCAGATAGAAATAATACGGAGACCGACATCCCGAAAGAATATGGAGACAGACATCCCTGTTTGCGCAAATACGAAATATGGTTATTTAAATAGTGATAGATATTTGCAGTGGCGTATGATTAACAACAGCATCTATTGTGTTATAATTGGCACTAGATTGACAGTATGAAGAGTCCTTAAGTAAGTAGCATCACATCACATCAACAATGCCAATAGATTAACATGCAGAACAATACCATTAGTATTACTGTCATGAGAGTAGCACATGGTCAGTAAATGTGCAATCAAATTTGTGCAGTTCCACTGGGATGAAGCAATGTTAGCAGTGTGAGAGTATAGTGTAACTGCAAAAACACAATTCATGGGAAATAAAGCAAGACGGAAGCACTTCATAAAATAGTGGTGGCAATGCTTCAATTTATCGACGGCACTAGACCATTACTTATAGTGAAATTAGGTGGCATTGCTTAATGCTTCATGTGATTTTACATGAACGGTAGCGATATGGGCGTAGGGACAACAGGGGCATAAAGTGGTGAGACAGATGTGGCTGCCGAGAGCGGCAAACACTCAGGCAGCATGTTTGCATTTGTCCCATTTTTTATCTCCTCGGTGACATTTTCCTATGTTAGCACAGGAAATCTAGACCTGCTCATTCTCATTTGCGTTGTCCCCCAACACCCGTCACTTTCTTTCCTTATTCAACCAAGAGATAGGTCCACTTCCCCCCACCCTTCGCCATCCACCATGCTTTCTTCGTCTTTTCAACCAAGAGACCGGTTGGGTAGCCAGTGTCTACTACTTTCCCCCGTTTCCTCTTAGAACCAAGTCCCAGATTCATGCTACAGCTTTCCCACTTTCTTCCCTGTTTGAACCAACTCTTAGAGTCGACTGTACGAACTAGCGTTACCTCTAATAACAGTAAAAGTCTAGGTGACTTTGGAAAAGCGGACGAAACTAGAAAAAGATCCACACGAAGGGAGCTGGGGAAGTAGAGCAAGGCAGGTTTCGAAGGAATATATACCTGAGGGTCGTCGGCATGTGGCAAAGACGGCGGCGGGAGGCCGCATCTTGGCCACAATACCGCAGGGAGGAAGATGGGGTCGAAGGCACTCCTGAGCCGGCGCTCTCTCGGAGAGAACGGCACGGCCGCCGATCGGGGCGTGCGGGCAACCGTTGGTCTCCTCCCTCGCCACCGACGACAGCATGAACGATGCACCTACACCCGTGCCCCGGTCGAGGTTGTCTAGCCGGATTTGTGACCAGCCGTAAGCTGCGAGAGAGTGTGGCCACCTATGTCTTGCTTAGATCTGGAGAGCATGAGAGAGTGAACGAGAGGAACCCTAGTAAAGCAAGCGCTAAGGCTCCTGCTTATATATATATATATATATATATATATATATAGTGGACTGATTTTGTTGTACCAGCTTCAAAAAAATGCGCTCCTACATGTACCAGTGAGTGGGTGTGACAGAAGTAGTGCGTGCATGCACCACTTCTCTTGGTGAGAGTACAATATTCTATGCCCAAAGAATGTTCGCCGCAAGAGTAATAGTATAAGTGTGTGACGTGTGACATAAAATAAAATGTGCGCGACATCTTTTGTTTTTTAGAAGTTCTCAGGGTAGGGTGTGAAGAGCACATATGTGCGTGTCGTCTACGTGTAGATAGACGGTGGGTGCGACGTGCGAGTCTGCGAGAGGACTCGGGAGAGTCGTGACTCGTGAGGGTGCGTGTGCGTGAGAGGGAGGGGGGCACATATTAATGCAATGCATGTGTCCGTAAATCATTATCCGACAAACATTCGCCACAAGCCTTTTCCTGACGAACGCTGTAAGAACCGTTAGATCGGCATCCGACAGTGTCAGTTTTGCCATGTCATTTAATAGAACAGACACTCCTCCTACACACAAATCTTCCACGTGAGTGTTAGCAACTGCCGTATGCTCCCTCCGTTCCAAAATGCAGTGCATATAGCTTTATTGAAAATTCGAACCTCGCAAACTTTTACCGAGTTTTCTTGTACCAAATTGCACATGTAGAATACCCTGTATATATCATTTCATTCATATTCGAGAGGTAACTATAAACATGGGGGAGGAGTCTACAAAATAAGACCATCGTATCACCCGCATCAATTTCAACCATCCTTTGGTGTCAAGGAATATCATAGGAACTCTATATGATATGATTTATATTGGATTTTTTCCTTTAGAGCCAATTGGTTCATAGGAATAGATTCATATACTCCACACTTCAAAGGAAATAAACATGATATCATTTCTATAGCTTTAGTGCAACTTGGTTCAAATGATTGGATTCCTATACTCCCTTAATTTCAAAGGAAAATAAACATTAGCGTATATTCAATAGAAAAGTTCCTATGATCTGAACCAAATTACATATCTTTTCTAATCCCTTCTCATAGGAATTGAGATACATGTCATCTCTAGATTCAATAGAAAAGTTCCTATGATGTGAACCAAATGACATCTCTTTTCCAATCCCTACTCATAGGAATTGAGATGCTCCATGTCATCTCTTTCCCTGCAACTTCCATGTATACATCTTCTATTCCTAAATAGATAGTACAACCCACTAGTAGCTTTTTTCCAAAACATGCAACTATGGCACAAGAACTATATAGTGTGCCAATAACTTTGAAAGATGGTCGCTGGATGAAGCTAATCCAACAGTGCAGGGATGGTGAATTCAAGCACTACTGGCCGTTGGATATCATCAACATTCCACCAGATCTGTCACATGTACAATTTAGAAGACTCCATGGTTGAACTTAAGCATAATGCACAAACCACAAAACACAAGCACTTCTCCTTTGTTCTAGAATCTTCTATATCATAATTGTTTTTTTCTAAATGAATTGCCATTATTTATTTTTTACATTATGCTTTACAATGCACAACCCCATGAATCTTAACATTTTTATAAAACTAATTGATTTTGAATGAGATGAACTATAAGAACTAAACGAACATCTACATCATGCATATATGACTCAAAGCTTTACATGCTATAGTGTGTATTTATTCATAATTTGGTTTCAAAATCTCATGCGTTCAATGCATCATTACCTCTCGGTCGAACCTACGTCCACAATTTTTTGTACGTACTATATCTCCACTGGTCCCCGAACCGAAAATGTTGCCTCGTTCCCGTAAAACCAAACGGCCCACACATGCGTCGACTCGAACCCGTTTACTACGACGTGGCCCCGCACGCCATAGTAGTCCTACAAACACTACCGCCGCACTCATCATTGGTTTTCTTCAAGAGGACGAGGGAGAAGCCGATTTGTAGTGGAGGCGCTTTCAAAAAAAGGATATGTAGTGGAGACCCCAACCCTAGGGTGCCCTAGGTAGCTGCCGCACGCATCATTGTTTTCTCTTTTCTTTATGCTCTTGCGCCCTAGAGTGAAATGATGGTTGCTTCGTCCGTCCAGCTTAATGCGGGCCCTAGAGTGAAATGATGGTTGCTTCGTCCGTCCAGGTTAATGCGGGAAAGGTGGGGCTTTGTGATTTGACCCCTCGTCACTCATTTTCTACTACTGCGGCGCTACGACCGGGGTGCCTCCAGTTTGAACTGCTGCTCCGAACTGTAATTTGGTGCACCGCACGTGGAACAAGACGGTGGATGAGCCACATGTCAGCCAAAGGGGTCCTGCTAAGTGTGTTTCCATTTCGTGTGTGGACTGACCCTGCTTGAGTTGCTACGCCAACACGACAGGAGCAGCCTACCACTTGGTTTTTCTCCTTGGTGAATCCCGACTATATTGATCTAAAAAGATACGTGATGAACTACCCTCTCCGTCTTGGTTTTTTATTTTTCGGCGTCTCGGTTTATAGGGTGTGCACGTAGTTCTAGGTCATCCATTTGACTAACTAAATATGAGTTACTAGTATGTCACAAAAGGTACTACTATATCATTGGATTCTTAAGCGGATGTAGTTGTATTTAAAAGTTGAGGGCGGGGCTTTTCCTGCGCGGTAGGCGGGGCAGTTCCGCCTAGTCGGTTCGACAGAGACGTGAGAAGACGAGGGAGTAGGCTACTGCAAACGTAGGGCTGTGTGATTTGACAGCGAGTTACTGCTGGACAGGTGGGGCCCCGTGATTTGACTTGCCATTATCATTTTAACTGCGGCGGTATGACTGGCGTGAGTCTCCCGATTCCTGACCACCTCCATATAGGTGCCTCTCCCAATGCTCCACCATGTAGTTGAGGCTGGCTCTTGCATGAGAGCCTACTTCTCCACTTTTTCCTTGCCTCTTTCCTCCACACATGCAAAAATGCCATGTAAAGCGGGCTTATAGCCCACTATTGTAGTACTTACTTACTGTTACAGGTGCTAAGCTTGCCACATCGGCGTAAAGTCTGATGTGGCAAGTTTGGTGACCCAAGGAAGAAATGGTGCAAGCGCGTGTACCTAGGTGAAAAGACAATTTTGAGTCAATAGCTAATTAAATGCAGCAAACTTAGCAACACCATTTCATTGGAAGAGGCCACTCCTTGGCAAATGCAATAAATACTAGTACTCCCTCTGTCCTAGTGTCAAAAACGTTCTTATATTATGGGACGGAGGGAGTATGAAGAAAGAGATAGAGAGGAGTAAAAAATACACTTATAGCTAACCTTATAGCTAACCTTGTTGTAGTATGAGTGACTAAGTGATGAATATGTATGACATGCCAACATCAGATAGCCTAACACACCGTGTTAAATCTCCAAGGGCACGACTGCGCGAGCGACGCGACGGTCGTGGTAGGCGCGACCATGATACGGGCTGCTGGCAGCCCTTGGATCTGAGATCAAATGGTCGCATGCTAAGTTGCTGAAAATTTGCAGAATAACCCTCCAGGATAGGATATTCACCCATAGGTCTAGAATCATGCCATGCAACTGTTCGGTATCAGATCCAAGGGCTCTCGGAAGCCTGTATCATGGGAGAATGGAAAGCCACTACCCTGCGGTTCGCACGCTGGCAGTTCGCTCCTACTCGTCCCCGCACGTCCTTCAATACTACGGTGGTTCGCTCCTAGTTGTCCCGTCCATTCACATTATGGCAGTTCCACTAATCCTAACCCTCCTCCCAAATCCATTTCGTCCCAAATCTCCACGATCGGCGGTGAGTACAAGGTTAGAACCATCATCGGTGATGAGTTCGACGTCATCTACACCCGTTCTTCCGCGACGGTGAAAGGATGCCTTTCTCGCTTCAGACGCATGTTCGAAGACTCAGATGATGAGCGGGTCGATGGGCTAGATGTTGAGTACACCACAGTCCTAGGACGAGAGAAGGATCTAAAGTACGAAGAGAGGAAGAAGCCCGCCGTGATCCAGGTTTGTGTGCATGAGTTATGGTTGGTCTACCACATATGCCATGCCGACGTTGAATGCCTGGATTTTAAGAACTTCCTCGAGAGCAACCTAGTCAAATTCGTTACTGTAGACTTTGGTAACGGCAAAGAAGTCCTGCATCGGATAGGCCTTGTTGTAGGCAACCCCTTCGACCTCTAGAAGAATCGACTGCTGCCCTCCGGTGGCCAGCCTTCAATGCTGACCCTGGTAGGAGCCATGGTTCATCCTTCGTACGGTAAACCGGAGAAACCTCATTACACGTTTCATCGTCATGCATGGCAGCGGAATGTACTAGATATAGACCGCATCCACTATGCTGCAATGGATGGCTACCTTTGTTTCAATATCTACAAGGGTTGGATGAAGAGCAAGAGCCAAGTGTGCGGTTCAAGCAAAGAAGTATCGGCCAAGAGGAAGAGGGACAAGGACGAAGCCGAGGACGTGGAAGAGGACTCCTCCGAGTGAGTAAGGTGTCAGTATTGTTGCTCATGGTGGTTCTAATGTAGTGTCTATCGGATTAGTTGCATAGTTTAATTTTAGGTGTCCTTAGTTGAATTTGAGGGGTGTGTTGTGCTGAGCCCCAGCAGAACTATGTTATGTTTCTTCTCGTTACTTTAACTCCTAAGTATGATACATACTACTAGTATTTCTTTAATAGAATTTAGCACCCCAATTAAGCACATACTAGCTTTTTTAATAGTACTATATGCATAATTTGGCAACGAGCACTCTCTATATGTACCACCTTTTTTTAATTTCAATTTTTGCTCCACGGCACAATCCATCGATAGTACTACTGTAAAAAATATACATTTTTTAAAAGGATGGAGTATTGTTCATCACATATATAGCCAGTTAAATTCTCAACCTAGAACGACATGCATGCCATGTAGTAAACCGATACGGAGGAAGTATGGTAAAAATGAGGTGATTTTACCGAGCGATCGGCGGGGGAGCATGGCCTGTCATGCGGTCCCACGTATCATGATGTACCAAGGCGATGCGCGTGTCCCTCTTGAGGTAGAAGCAATACTACGTGGTTTGAGATGATGGCAAACCGAAGTGTGAAATAGTGGTTGCTTCGTCCGTCTGGGAAGGTGCAGCATTGTGATTTGACGTCTCATTGCTCATTACTACTACTGGGCCGGTACGAGTGGGGTGCGTCCCCCTACTGTTCTACACTGTTATTTGGTGCTTGACACGTTGACCCGGTTGCTATATGTCCCACATGTCGGCGATAGGAAGTACATAATTCATGAAAGGGAGCGTCGACGGAGGAGTATACTACAGAATTCATGAAAGGGAGCGACTTAGTTTTGGAAAAAATCTGTTTTTTCGGAGTACGTACCCAATAGGGTTTATAGGGCTCATCTAAAGAACATTCGTTTGTCTGTTTGATAAGTCTCAATTCTACTATACTAGTAGTAGTACCATTACATGTTGGATTTCGAGGTGCGTTAGATCACCCGATGCAAGCAGTGTCAAGAGGAAACTAACCAATGCATGTACAAGTTCATGGAAATTTAGCGGTCATTCATGCATTCGTTCTAATTAATGCCTCGGTAAACATAACTTCTTGAGAAAAACAAGCGTACTAGTTACTTGTGCAAACTATGAAATTAATTCAACCACTCACCGTCTACCTTGGTTGGAGAGATTTCGAAATTGAGCCATAAACTGGAAAGGAGGGAGTAGTAACTTTTGTCTCGATTACTATTTGTGGCCTTGTATAGATGCAAAATGTATTTTTTATAGTGGCCTTGTATAAGTAAATGGAGGGAGTACTAACCAAGGTTCATAGTAGGGACGAGGAGTAAACGGAGGGAGTAGTACTCCCTCCGTCTAGGTGTGTGGTCGTCTTAAGAAAACCAAATAATCCCAAAACACTTAGGCACGGTGCATTAAATTCTACCTCGTTATTGTTTCTTGACATATCAACCAATAATAGATGTGGGGTGTGCATGTTTTTAATGACTTGAGACTACCAAACACGACATGCAGTTGTTAGTTCATTGTATGCAATGCTATTAATTAGCAAATGAACATTATGTTCTCTCGTTTTCTCCTCCTCCTTGGTCACGGTGCACAACCTAAGATGACTTACTCACCTAGACGTAGGGAGTAAAATTTTCTCCTCGTGCTGCGAGCCACCGCGTGCGTGGGCGAGGGAGCGGGCGTAAGGCGTACAGTAGTAGGAGTACTACTACTACTACTCGTAAGCAAGCTTCACCTCATCCAGCGAGCCACCGCGCTCGTGGGCGGGGGAGACGGCGTACTAAGCAAGCTTCTCCTCGTTCTGCGAGTTGACGGGACACATCAAAAGTACTCTAGTGTATAGAGCCTTGCCTCTAAGGTATGCCCCACATGGTTTGTCTCTTTTTTTAACATAACACATCAAGTCGCAATTTGTTAGTTCACCCGTGGTAGACGATCCTCCCTCCACCAAGTGGACAACCAGTACATGTGCCAAATTACACGTGGGCTGCCTTTTTCGTACAGAAATGAGCTCCACCATGTACCCACGCGGGTGTGGTTGGGAAAGAGACGGGAGTACGTGCGCCGTGCGTGCACCTCTTCTCTTCGGGCACGTCCCCCACCTACGTAGTGTGTGTGAGAGAGATACAAACCTAGACATAATGCACCATCCATCCCCATGCCTCCGCCTAGTCCGACCACCAGTCACCACCACGCCCCACTCCTCCACACCTTATCTCTCATCTTTCTCCCTCCATTTTTATATACAAGGGGCCACAATCAAAATTACAATTTGCAGATATACAAGGCCAATAACACTAATAGATGCAATATTAATGGTGTTGCCTCGTGGTACTAGCAAAGGAGGACATTAATTATCCCTTGCATGCATGCGGGAGTTTGTAAAAAAATGCATCTTGATGTTTCGTGCAATGCACGGGCATCTTGCTAGTCCATGAAAACAACACATGGCAAAATTCCACGACGAACGAGGGATTTGAATCTGTTGGGAGGGGCTGTTTGGATCTTGCCCGGGGTAGCCAAAATATTGGCGACCCTTTTGTCCACCGATGCCTTTGCCACCGATGAACGAGGAATGGATCGGGTGCTCATGCTGTCATGCATCCTCCAGCGCGCAAGTTGGAGACGAGCTCACATGAGCTGTGTTTTTTGTCCCACAACGCCGCCCGCAGACCGACCGGCGACCCGCAAATTACGCCATCCAACCGGACGAAATTCACGCAAACACGTAGACAAACTGATATTTCATATAAACAACGATGGAAATCATATAAAATACCGGATTTTCATACAAACATGACGTATTTCATTACATTCAAATGAACTACGTGGTGCTAGTTCTGGACAGCACATGTATATAATACCTGGCCTAAATGGTCGCCCGCCGATCGATTTGTGTTCCTCATGTCCGGCAGCACGATCACCGGACTGCCGGGAGCCCCGGAGGTATATGCTTCAGCGCAAAGGACGGCTCGCTTCCCCACTGCCCAACTGATATTATTGGCTGGTGCCAAAGATGATGGTGGCCTGCACCGGTTCGAGTTCATCACTAGCCACTACTTCGCCATGGCCGACACCGGCTCGAGTTCATCCTAACATTCCCCTCTTCCATGGAGCCCATGCAGGGTCGACGAAGGTCCTCGCAACAAAAGGATCTTGCAAGACACCTACTGTGCACGCCGGCGTTGCCTCCACGGTGGCGTTCATGGGACCCAAGCGGCGGCGGCCTCCCGTGTTCTACTTCTCTTTGATGATGGCGGCGGACGCGGAGGCGCTGGCCACCGACTCGTCGCTCTCCGCGCACCCGGCTTCTGTCGCTGCTTGCATGGCGCGGCCGCCGGCATGGGAGTCTCAGCCACAGAAACGGGAGACGCGGTACGAGGTGGCGGCGTGGACGGCAGCAACAACGCCCGTGCGCCGCTCCTTGTCGAGCTGGCCTAGAGCGGCGAGTTGCTGAAGCGCGCGCCAGCTTGGGGCGGCAACTGGCTCCATTGGGCAAGGGGAGGGAGGTGGATCAGTGAGCTGCATAGCTCGTATCCGGCGGGCTACCCAGCCGGCTTGGATGCGGAATAACTACTCTTCGTAAGCCATTGTAAGAGTGGACAAAATGGTGGAGGAGATAGGGGAGCAGCGGAGGAAAGCGATTCTTGTCCGGGGTTTGGCCTCGTTTAAATAGGAGATTAAATAGACTGCGGACAGGAGGAGCTCGGCCGGCTTTGCGTTTAACACCGGCCCAGTCATGAACGGACGTGTGTCCAGAGTGGGTTTCTCGGCTTCCACACGGGCGGGTTTCATGGAGGCGTTTGAATGTGGCACGGAGGTGTGTTCAGTTGGGCGTGCATCGAGTGGCTCTCTCGACTCTGACCTAGGACACCGCGCCATTCTTCCACTGACATGTGGGCTCTTTGGGTGCATGGCCTGCATGTCAGTGACCCAACGCAGGCAGCACACAACAGAGGAACCTTTGGAGGGCCAGGGCGGTCAAAAGCAGGCATTTCATAAACCGATGATTGTTCATTGAGTGTGACGTCATCTTTGTCATGTAGATAAGCCTACTATGTTGATAGCCCGTTCGATACGTTGTGATTCATAAAGACCGTTGCAAACATCAATGTTCTGCTTATCACAGATAAGATTGATTAATACCCGTAACAATCCATGTCCTTAACAAAGGGTGCACACACGTATAGGTTGAGCGTGTGTCTTGCGTCGTGTTCTGTGTGCATGCAGGCGTGCGAGTGTTGTGTGCGTGCAAGGGTATGTTTAAGTGTAGCATGCATGGGTGCGTACGTGCGTGTGTTTGTGAGTGCATGTGTACATGTGAGTGTTGCACGCCACCATGCGTGCGTGTGTACGTGTTAGTGTTGCACGCCTGCATGTGTGCTTGTCTTGCGTGTGTGCATGTGTACGTTATGTGTACGTGTCAGTGTTGCACGCCTGCATGCGTGTGTGTCTTGCGTGTGTGCATGTGTACGTGCGGGGTGAGGCTACACGTCAGTCGACTGACTTTTTCATCTCTGGTCATTAGATTTTCCAGCCGTTGGATACGAAATCAAGGGCCTCCAGTTTATCATCAAACTCCACCCCCCCTGAGCTGCCAGCCCGCGCCGCCCGCGGCCGGCCCGCGCCACCACGCCGGCCCGCCCTCCACGAAACCACTTCCCACCGCCGGTCTGCCGCTGCACCGGCCAT
>NC_041381.1:385791075-385792533 GCF_002162155.2 Triticum dicoccoides
ATCCCCACCCCACCGCCCAATGAACGCCCCCCCAACCACCGGTGACTACCAACCAGAGGTCTCACGACTTCGAATACCCACCGACCACTAATTTATTACCATTTCTGTCCTTCATATATGCGCTAACGGGTGGGCCCTATGGTAATGTGCGCTGCTGAATGTGGACCGTTTGACTAGTCGATTGATCGTGTTATCAAAAAATTACGGAGCTGTATGGTGAGCCAGTGACCGTATGATCACCCTAAAATGTACTCCTATTTTATTAACACAGTACAGACTCAAACTACCATTTCTTTCTTTCATATACGGGCTGACAGGTGGGCCCCACGGTTACGCGCCCCGATGGTGCAACACTAGTTGCGCCGCGTGGAACGTTTGACTGGTCAATTGATTGGGTCATCAACAAAATACGGAGTTGTACGGGTGAGCCAGTGACCATATAATCATGACATGTATTTGTTTAACACGGTACAGACGCAAGGGCTCATATATACGCGCAAGCATGCACCGCTATAAGCGCACACACGCGAACCCTACCCCTACGAGCACCTACGAGAGAGTGGGCCAGCATATATGATCTTGAGATTTTAGGAAGTCACCATAGGTGCCTCGTAGTCGCGTGGAACGTCTCCTCCCACTAAACGTGCATCGCCGGAAAATACTGAAATTAACACAAGATAAATGCGAGCACCGGGACTTTAACCTTGGTGGGCTCGATAAACCACTATCCTCCTAACCATCCAACCACATGTAGGTTAGCACGACAAAATGTATGTGGTGACCGTGATGAGCTTATTCTGAAGTCTAGTGACCATATCGTGCTTTCGCTTCAAATACAATGACCGTAAGTGTCGTCAACGAAATACGGAGCACGCATCAAATGCAAAGTCCGTCAGTGTCATCAACAAAATATGGAGACGTATCGTGAGCTAGATACCGTTGTACTATTGTATATGCTTATTTTCTTAGTGGCCGATTGCGTGTGTGGTGTGGTGGGCACATCATTTCTAGTTGTGGTGGGTCAACATGAAGACTCATGGGTCGGTTCCATCCTGCGCCACATATAGGTTGGACCGAGACGTGTTATACGAAGACCCATGTGGAGGACTCGGCGTACAACATGAAGTTACCAGAGTCGCGGAGGACTCTATCCCCGCTGGTGATAAGCCGACTATATATGATTTGTAACCCTAGGCCCTTAGTATGTTATACAAGCTTGGGGGCTAGTTCGTCGATAGTATACACACACACACAATGCCTGGTATTCACGTGTACTTTGTACACACCCCTATCACTAATATACAGTACCAGGAGTAGGCTCTTTCTTCAACTGCAAGGGTCTGATCTGAACTAGGGTAAAACTTTGCCTTGTATTACCATCCAGCTTAACAGCCAGGGATATCCTTCCGAATGATATGATGAAATCATATCTGCCAACTACTAAGAGAGAGGTGTGTC
>NC_041381.1:385792929-385831262 GCF_002162155.2 Triticum dicoccoides
GGGGGGGGGGCAATGTGTACTAGAGAGGCCTAAAGATAATGTGCATGCGGGAGGCACATAGGCACATATATGTGCGTATAGAGGGCTAGTAGAGACCGTGCGTGTGTATATATGCATGCAAGAGAAATAGTGTTTTCCAACTGAGATTAGTGAAAAGAGTGGTACATAGTAGTCAGAAAGAGAGAGAGAGAGAGAGAGAGAGAGAGAGAGAGAGAGAGAGAGAGAGAGAGAGAAATGGAGAGAGCATGTGTGTGAGACACCTCGACACCCTGAGAGAGATTGTGAGCATGTGTGAAAGAGAAATGCCGATGCATATAAAGTGTGTGCACTTATGCGTTAGATAGAGAGATATATAACGCGTTTGTGAGAACGGGGCGAGGCATAGTGCATCTACGTGTAAAAGGCGGTTCTACGCATTAAATTAAAATATAAATGGCATTATTTTTTGGATGAGATCATGAATTTTGCAAATTGTGTATGGACAAAAATCGGTCTATCAGACACCCATACTCTATTGAATTCTAGCATGTGCATGTGTTTATTTCATATTATCGATCCATAGAGTGAGAGCGGTTTGAAATACAGGCAATGGATGCTTTTGCAATTCATATATAAACATTAATTAGTGCACTCCATGTTGTTAGTGTGAAGCACTTTATACATTTGTCACTTGCATGGATACATTCCAAATTGCTAGCTACGAAATAGAATACATGTCAAATTCAACATAAAGGGGGTTTCGAAGATTCGAATTCATAGGAAGTGCATTCATCTATTTGAACCCAAGATAATGGCATTTGTAAATCAGATGTAAAAGGGGGCATCAATCTTTGTTGTGAGTTTGAGCATGCTATATATATTCATACACATATCTAACTTTTTATTTTTTGCAACCAAGGAGATTATATCTGGAACCATGCATGAACTGAGGTAAGTTGCATATTTTTTAATATGTACTCATGTACAATGTATATTCAAATGTACCCTCTCCATTCCAAAATAATCGTAGCTTTAGGATTTTCAAGAGTAAAGATTTGTGAAGTTTGACAAATCCTGAAAGTTCAATTCAAGAGAACCGAAAATGTTAATGCTTCTGCTCCCAAATATTGAACGAAGCGCCAAATAGGCCTATGGTCACCCGAAACCGCGCGAGACTAATGTTTGGTGGTAGGAAATTACTGTCCTGACTCTGGCCCGTGTAGCCTATCGGCCCGATGTCCAAAGGTCTAAACCGGGGTATGTTTGTAACTTCACCAAGATGCCAGTCTCAACCGCCTCCGAGAAGCATTCATACACCGTGGGCGCCTAAACACGCATGCGCTCGGCTGAAATCTATCCCGCCCACATTTGGGAGACCTGACATGACTGTCCTACCCCCAACCCGCAATATTTCTGAAATTTTAGACGGGGGCAAAGTTTGTAACTTTCCCCAAATTTCAAACAAGTGTCTGTCAAACCGAAACATTTTTCCCTCGTAGTTCCCCGCCTCCCTCCGTTTCCCCATTCATACTTCGTGGGTGCAAAAATGCCCTCTCCACCAGCCGCGAAACCCCAGCCTCCTCCGTCTTCCACCCCATAGCTGCGAATCCACCGCCGCCCTCCTCCGTCACTCTAGAGCCGGTACCTCGATGTCGTCGTCCAACACAACCGCAACCACAACCACAACGCCCTCAAGGACTTAGCAGCTGAAGCCGAGGCAGAGCTGCCTCCACGATGCTGAAACCGATGTGCGCCGTACCAGAACCACTCCAACCATGCCGTCCTATGCCTCAATGCTGCGGCTCCACTGTAGCAACCGTCCACCGCACCAGAGCTATTCCCGCTACACCGTCGTTCGCCGCCTTGGATCTGCTTCCCCTCCACCGACAGATGGCCACCGCACCACACTAAACAACTTGGCCATGGGTTCGTCCAAGGCTGCACCGTCCTCCACAACTTCTAGTTTCCAGTGAACAACAAGAAGATCGTCGGAAAAACAAAAGGAGGACAGCACTGCCAGCAGAAAGAGGTACTCCTCTTCCCTTATTTGTGCAAATCTTACGTCTCCGCTCACACCGTATTCATCCCACGAAAGAAACTAGTTGAGCACTTCTTACTACATCTTCTTCGTGATACTAAATGCACAAGGTTTCCTCCCTTTTACTATATCACCTTTGCTAGAGGTCAGTAGCCCGCCTGTATTTCAATTCAGGGTCAGTAGAACCGCAATTAAAAGAAGCAGCACCTGCTTAGGCGCGCGGAGCACCTAGTCCGCCTGTTCCCCGGGAAAGCGGCGCATCGGTGTCTATCATAGGGGTGTGGGGCACAGGAGCTGCTTGCGCCCGATCTGGAGGTCGGCGGGGCTTGAATGGATGGTCGGGGGCGGTGCCAAGTACGGTGGTGCGGTGAGGTCGAGGGGAGGGTGCAGGCAGGGGAGGCATAATGGGCCTGTGGTCGCTGGCATTTCGAGGAAGATTGTCAACACTGATTGGCTGGAGGTAGATGAAGGCGATCTGCCCATTCTTTGTACATAGGACGGTGCAGAAAAATGGACTGACCTATTTGCTTTCAGTCGACTGTTATTTTCATAGAATCTGTAGTAATTTAGTGTGCCATGCATGTTGTAGAGCTATCATATGTCTCCCGTCATTTATTTCTCACCCACCTGCTATCTGCTACCTTTACACCGTACTAATTGTGCACACACTTCACCCATACTCACACTATTGTTTTTTATGCATGGGTATTTTAGACTCTGACGCAGTGTTGATGAATGCAGAAAAGAAAAGACAGAAGTCGCTCCAGTGTAATTCAAAGATAAGCACTAAGCGTTTCAGCGCTCTAATGGGTGCAGTGTCAGCAGTTGGAGACAGTAAACGTAGGTCTGCAGTTGATGATCTCAATTGCCACACACAACCATCCCAGGTGCTTGCGTTAACTTTGCGCTGTCAAATGTGGTTGCATGTTGCATATGGTGTCTATCTTGTATTGCTTCCAATTTGGTTAAATTGCATCTGCTTACTTTACACATTATACCTTTCATAATGACATGCCTTCCTGTTTTTGATACATACTACATATGTCTATTAACCATGTTCATACATCAAACTAATGCTCTTTTGTATCCCTCGTCAATCACTTATGATGACACAGCCACCCGGGTGGGTTTCTGTGAGACGCCCTACTCGTTTAAAGAGTGAAGTTTCATCCTCCCCACATGATTCTCAAGAAACAGCAAGGCTAAATGAAGATAGTCAACATAGCTCTCTATTTGATCACCGCAATTCCCCCACACCACCATCACAGGTGCTTGCTCTTACTTGGTAGTGTGATATGTGGTTGCATGTTGCATATGGTGTCTACCTTGTAATGCTTCTAATTAGGGTAAATTGCATCTGCTTAGTTAACACATTATACCTGTGAATATGACATGCCTTCCTGTTTTTGGTAGATACTACGTCTTTCTATTAACCATGTTCTTACATCAAACTACTTTTCTTGTGTATCCCTCATCAATTCTCCTAATTTGTTAAATTGCATCTCCTTAGCTTACACATTATTCATGTGAATATGACACGCCTTCCTGTTTTTGGTACATACTACATCTGCCTATCACACCATGTTCTTATATCAAACTACTATTCTTGTGTATCCTGCATCTATCGCTTATGATGAGACAGTCACGCGCGTGGGTTAATATGAGACACAATACTCTTATAAAGAATGCAAATTCATCCTCTCCACATGATTCTCAAGAAACAGCAAGCCTAAATGAAGATATTGAATGTAGCTCTGTACCTGAAGACTGCACTTCCCCTACACCACCATCACAGGTGCTTGCTCTAACTTCGAAGTGTGATATGTGGTTGCATGTTGCATATGGTGTCTAGCTTGTAATGCTTCTAATTAGGGTAAATTGCATCTGCTTAGTTTACACACTATACCTGTGAATATGACATGCCTTCCTATTTTTGGTACACACTGCATCTATCTGTTAACCTTGTTCTTACATGAAACTTCCTCTCTTCTGTATCCCGCATCAATCACTTACGATGAGTCACCTTTATTCGTTGCATATTGCATATTATTTCTAGCCTGTTGCCATGTATTGCTTCTAATTTGGTCAAATACATTTGTTAGGGCACCCTTTTAATTTGGCAGAGTGATATTGGTTTCATCTTTCATATGGTTTCTAGCTAGCATCGATTCTAACAAGTTCAAGCACCTTGTGCTTAGTTTACACTTTATACATCATACATGTCAATATGTCACACCATCCTATTTTTCATACATATTCCATCCTCCTATCATGCGGCTGCCTTACATGAAAGTAGTGTTCGTTAGTATCATGCATCAATGAGTTCTGAAGAGAAAATTTTATTCCTTTTTCTTGTGGGTTTGACTTTACAAGGCAAAATCAAGAAAGAGGAAGGAAAAGAGTAAGGAAGGCGATGATGGTGGTCCTCTGCAGCAACGTAAATGGAGCATCTGTACCGATTCTCCTTGTACTGATAGTGCATTACAAGGTCCAAGTCTCCGCTCCCCTACTCCACCATCCAAGGTGCTTGCTCTAACTTGGCAGTGTGATATCTGGTTGCATGTTGCATATGGTGTCTATCTCATATTGCTCCTAATTGGTCTAAACTCCACCTGCTTAGCTTACACATGATACATGTGAATATGACACGCTTTCCTGTTTTTGGTACATACTATATCTGTCTATCACACCATGTTCTTACATGAAACTACTCTTCTTGTGTATCCTACATCAGTCACTTATGATGGGACACCTTTAAGTTGGCAGTGTGATATTGGTTTGCATCTTGAATATGATTTCTAGCATGTATTGCTTCTAGTTTGATGAACACCACCTATGACGAGACAATTTTAACTTGGCAGAGTGATATTGATTGCACCTTACATATGGTGTCTTGAAGTGTTTCTAATTTGTTGAAGTGCCTTCTGCTTAGTTACCACATCATAGGTGTGAATATGTCAAGCCGTCCATTTTTTTGTACATATTCCATCCTCGTATCATGACTTTTCCTTTCATCATAGTAGTGTTCGTCAGTGTCATGCAAGAATGAGTTCTGAAGATCGAATGATATTCCTTTTTCTTATCGGTATGACCTCACAATGCAAAATCAAGAAAGTTGAAGGAAATTGGCAAGGCATTGGATGATGGTGGTCCTTCCGAGCAACTGAAATGGAGGTTCTCTATAGATTCTACTCCGCCAGCCTCCCAACAAGATTTGCAAGACAACGCAAGGCTAGACAGTCAATGTAGCTGTGTAGATGATGAGCACATCTCCCCTACTCCACCATCACAGGTGCTTCCTCTAACTTGGCACTATTATATGTGGTTGCATGTTGCGTATGATGTCTAGCTTTTATTGCTTCTAACTTGAATTGCATCTGCTTACTTTACACATAATGCATGTGAATATGACACGTGTTCCTGTTTCTAGAACATACGTGTACGTGATGAGCACATCTCCCCTACTCCACCATCACAGGTGCTTGCTCTTACTTGGAATTATTATATGTGGTTGTGTTTTCCATATGATGTCTAGTTTGTATTGCTTCTGATTATGTTGAATTGCATCTGCGTAGCTTACAACTTAAACATACAACGATCACTTACCCATAAGACACATTTAACTTGGGACTGTGATGTAGGTTGCATATTGCATTGTCTTCTAGCTTGTACTGCTTCTAATTTCTTGAAATGGCACTTATGACGAGACACTTTTTACCTGATAGAGTGATATTGGTTGCGTGTTCATATGGTGCCTAGCTTTCATTTCTTCTAATTTTGTTGAAATGCCTTCCGCATACTGATTTTTCATACATATTCCATCCTCCTATCGTACGTGTGCATATGAAATGCTGTCTTTTTTTGTATACATTCCATCCTCCTATCCTGCGCTTGCCTTACATCAAAGTAGTGTTCGTCTGTATCATGCATCAACCAGTTATGCAGAGCTAATTTTATTCATCTTCTTGTGGTTTTGACTTCATAAGGCAATATCAGAAAATAGGAAGGAAAAGAGTAAGTTAGGGGATGTTGGTGGTCCTCCGCACCGACGCAAACAGAGACTCTCTAGATTTGCCACTGCTACTGCTAATGAAGTTGAAGTCCCAAGTCTACATGATGAGTTCATCTCCCGTACTCCACCATCGCAGGTGCTTGCTCTAAGTTGATAGTGTGATAATTGGTTTCATGTTGCCTATGTTGTCTAGCCTGTATTTCTTCTATTTTGATTAAATTGCACCTGTCGAGTTTATATGTTATACATGTGCATATGACATGGCTTCCTATGTCTAGAATACACTACATCTATCTATCATACCATGTTCTTACATCAAAGTACTGCTGTTGTGTATCCCGCATCAGCCACTCATGATTGGACGCTTTTAACATGGCAGTTTGACAGTGGTTGCATCTTGCATTGATTTCTATGTTGTACTGCTTCTAATTTTTCGAATTACCACTTATGACAAGACACTTTTAACTTGGCAGAGTAATATTGGTTGCATCTTTCATATGGTGTCTAGCTTGCATTACTTCTATTTTCTTGAAAATTCTTCTGCTTAGTTTGCACATCGTAGCTGTGAATATGTCGTGCCGTCCTGTTTTTCTTACATATTCCATCCTCATATGATTGTATTAGATCAAAGTATTGCTTGTCTGTATCATGCATCAATGAGTTCTGAAGAGTGATTTTATTCTTTTGTATTGTGGGTACAACTTGACATGGCAAAGTCAAAAGAGAGCAAGGAAAATAATATAGTTGGGAGTGCTGTTACTCGTCGGGTGTAACGGAAAAGGATCTGCCGTCGAGATTCTGCTGGTACTTATAGTGCAGTAGAAGGTCCAAGTCCACCGGCTAAATCTACAAACACAGTATCACCTGCTCCACCAGCCGCAGCATCCGCTTCAATTGTACCAGCATCTCAACTAGTTACTCGTTCGTTTGCTCCGGAACTGGCCAGTTCCCAAGCTACCTTCACACCTAACACTACTTCTGAAGCACTGCTGACACAATAGGACTTGGCAAGATCAGATGAACCTCATGAGCATCAACACCAAGACGGTACCTGACTGAGTCAAGTTGCAGTTGCATGCTCCTTTATATGTACTCTCACAGTTTGATGTACACTAACACTTTCCATATTCGTTGTTGAACTAGCACCACAGCGCAAGCGGAAACAGACATGAGGGATAATGCTTGACAGATTAACAAAATCTAAAGGAGGAAGAATCGTCATCCATTTTGAGGCAGGTTTAAAAAGGCCACGTGATGCTACAGAGTCAGCCAAGTTAGTATCAGAGGCAGCCGTTGCCGTTAGGTGTCATGCACGTATCCTCCCAACGTGGATCCAGTACAGGAATGAGAAAAACAATACCCAGTTGAACACCTTCCTTGACCATTTATTCGTAAGTAATGTTATTCATCGCAATTAGTAATATTGTCTTGCTCTGTCCCATACTTTCTAGCTTCCTCCTAATAAGACTCACATTCTTTTTTCAACAGATGAGGTTCAAGTTGGATCCGAAAGATGATGCAACTAAACAAGCATGCACTCATGTTTTCCAGTCTGCTCTGTGACAATATCGGTACCACCTTAGAAAATCTCACTTTGAAGGCAAGGCTAACAATGAAATCGCCCAAGCATCTCCAGTGGAATATATTACAGATGAAGACTGGACAGCCCTCGTTAAACACTGGTCTGATCCAAACTATCAGGTAGGCTATATGTATTTGATCAGACCACATATTGAACTTGTATTTATGTATGTGCCTTACAAGTGTATCTTGTTCTAGGCTAACTGTATGAAGAACAAAACCAACCGTTCTAAAGTGAAATTCCAACAGACAACAGGATCTCGTAGCTATATTGCACACGGCAAGGCTCTTGTAAATAGCTGCTACTTCCTTCTTTTTTGTGTGCCATATTATCGTATCTATATTGACTTGTTCCAAATACAGAGGAAAGCCCGTGTGGACCAAAAAGAACCTGAACAGAATGCAGTGCAAATCTTCAATGATTGCCACAACACCAAGATGAAGGGCATGAGCACACCAGTTCAAGCCGCTGTTCCAAGTCCTTACTCCTCCTGCCTTGAACTGATTGGTACTGCGATGTGTTCATTTAACTACTTGGTTTGCAGCCAATGTCAGTTACTCTGTTCACGTTTATACACAGTTGTCTTAACGTATCATTTCACCTTACATGGTTTGAAAGAGATGAATGATATTCTTTTGGTCTTGATCTGTAATCTAGTTGATATGTTCACGTGCGCACACAATGATAAAATAGCCTATTTTTTATATCTGTTTGCCCATGATATGAATGATGTCATACTATGTTCATCCTACTTTATACCATGTCTCTTTATCCTTAGATGTCTACGAATGTGAGGAAATAGACAATACAGTAGGCATGCTACATGGACATATGTTCCAAAAGTGATTTTATTATGTAGTTGGCACTACAATACATCCTAATGTATTAAAGTAGTTCACCAAAATAAGTTACGTATAAATGTTTAACCTACTTTGTTTGTTTTTGTCTCATTAGTAAATTATCTGGTACACTAATCGACAAGTTCAAACTTTCAGGAAGCTATGGAAGAAATGATTGAATAGCCACAACCACCTGAAGGTGACGAGGCTACGACAGGCACAATGTCACCTCTTGCTGCAGTGCGTCAGTATCTCTCCACTAACTGTGCAAAAAGCACCTTCCTGCGTAATTCTGGGTTGGTTGTCAAGGTAACCTCGTCCTTTGCATTTTGCGCCATCCTCCCTCCGCCTACAGCCGCCCCTCCCTCCTCCGCCGCCGCCCTCCTCTCTCCGCCTGCGGCCGCCCCTCCTCGCTCCTCCGCCGGCAGCCCTCCTCCCACCGCCCTAAACCTGGCCGCCCCTAGCTACCTCTCCATCGCCCCACCCCCTACCACTAGTTAGTACTAGATTTAGTAGTTGTAGATGTTAATTTAGGGTTCATAGCTAGTACTAGATGTTGCTTAGTTAGTACTAGATTTTTAGAAGTAGTAGATGTTAATTACTAGTAGTGATGGTACTAGTTAACTACAGCAGTATGATTAATAGTAGTTGTAGTTGAACTACTTTAGTTGTAGTTGAACTAGTTTACTAAGTAAATTAATAAACTAGTTGAACTAGTTGACTTAATAGAACTAATGTATTTTTAGTAAGATAATTAATATAACTAGTTGAACTACTTTATTTTTAGAAAGAACTAGTTTTTTTTCTATTTATAGTAAGTTTATATTTAGTAAGAACTAGTTGAATTAATAAAACTAGTTGAACATGTCATATTTGTTGTTATTTTTTAGTTTAAGCAATTATTCGGGATGTATTAGTGATAACTTATATGGTTTCAGGTGACCACCGTCGTCCCCGTCACCGACCCCCTCCGACATCCCCGCCGTCCTCCCCGTCACCGACCCCCTCCGACATCCCTGCCATCGTCCCAGTCACGGACCCCCTCCGACATCGAGGTGAGACCAGCCAAATATCCTTGTATATCTTGTGTTGTTGCTCAAATAGGATATGTGGTTGCCCAAGTGGCCGTTCATGTTCAGTTTACATCTCCGAGTGGCCTATGTTTTGCCGGAGTGTTGATTAATTTCCGTTCCGGCAAATTTCAGGCGCTCGATATGTCCTTTTTTAGCAAAGGTCATGCCGGATTTTTTCATGAATTCTGTCATGACTTGTGCTAGAATATGTACAAGTTTAATCTTTGAATTATGAATGTAGTAAATGTCGTACTCGGACGACGGCAGTCTCCCGGGGGAGTGTAGCTGGTGCCATGACGATCGAGGTATGTGCGACAGGTTCATTCAGCTGGACGAAGATCGGCGCTTCAGCATTAAGCTCGAGGAGACCTTCGATTGTGAAGTGGTACGCAACAACGACAAGTGTTTTTTTTTGTAATTAAGCATGACTTCAACTATTTCAACGTCTAATTTTCATATTTTACAATTCGACTAGCTTATCCCATGCCATGCAAGACGCTATGTCTTGGAGAGGATGGGTTTTGACGACCATGAAAATTTCGACACAAAGAAAATACACCTAAGGACCCATCATGATATGGATTTTGAAGTAAATTTGTGCAATACTCAGACCGTAACCCATTTTGGTTGCCAAAATTGGGAAGCACTTTGCAAAATGTATGGTTTTTATGAGGGTATGATTGTCACCATGGATCTTGGTGATCCTAACATCGAACAAGACAATATGGACATTTGGGTCATTGTTGATATGCTTCCGATTGTACCGCTATGTGAGTTTCTCAAACGTAGTTATTAACTAATTTATATTGTTTATTTCAAAATAGTTGATAGCTTATTTCCATTGACAGCTTATTTTGATTCTTCAAAGACTGTGTGGAAGATGGTAGATAAAACCCACTACACCGATGGCACTGAATTATCGTATAAGGAGAAAAATCATCTGATCGCATTTTGTACTCTTCTTGAGAATTACAATAACTATTATCGAACTCCTCCAAATTATGGTGAATACGTGCCACTAGTGCATGTGTTGAACCACGGTAACTTCTCTGGAGATACCCTGGTAAGATTTTTTACTATTACGACATCCGTGCATCTTTTGCATACTTCTAAAACTAGTACATCATTGCTAACTACGAAGTTATTATTATGTTTTTCAACAGAAACTCCCGATGGATTGTGTGCCTCATCTGATGTCTCTGAATGGTCGCCTCTCAGTTCTGAACATACTGCCAGGTAAATCTAGGGAGCTCACTTGTGCATATCGGATTTCTAAAACCGGTGAACACATGATCATCAAAGAATGGAAGAAATGTATGGACATTTGCAAGGAGGTTCTTGGAAGTAACATTCAGCGAAAGGCAAGAATTGGAGACAGGCAAATCTCCATTATCCATAATGGAGAGTCAGGGGCTATCTTGTTTTTTGCTATTTTACCTTAGAAAATGTAGTAGGTCTTAATCAAATGTAGTAGGTCCTATGAGGTACAATATGTTTATTATGTGGTAATGTGTTAGAGTTGATAATGAGGAGTACTTGTGATTTCGACTAGTGACCAATTTGCTATGTGATGTCATTGATGAAAACGATGATCTTGAGGAGGTGTTATATGACAATGATGTATTATGATGATAAGTTGTTAATGATATGATGACGATGATGATATTATTATATCATTGGGTGAAAGAACCGCGGATTAGTTTCAAGTGGATGGACATCCACCTGAAACTAGTCCACGGTTCTTTCACCCCATGATGCAATAACTCATTATGATGTAAATACAATCTCTAAATTCCTGTTGTATGAAAACTTGTATAAAGGTGTATGAATACAACATGAAATAAAAAAGAAACAAAATACTAAATAATAGTAGTAGCGCGGGAAAGGAGAGGCGCTACTACTAATTACCAGTAGCGCGGTTCTGAAGAAGCGCTACTACTAAGTCAATTTAGCAGTAGCGTGGGTCCAGGCGCGCTATTGCTAAGCATTAGCTATAGCGCCTTATCAGTAGCGCTGCTGCCTGCACTACTGATAGGCCTAAAACCCGCGCTGCTGCTAGGCTGTTCCCTAGTAGTGTAGGTGCGTAGGATTTCGTAGAGCGGGGATCCTTTATATGAGAACTGCAGACTGTGTTGCATTCACGTGTGTGTTGGCCTTCTAATCCTCGGCCCTCCCTCCGTGCCGGTGTAGTGTAATCATCTCACCGATACCAAGTTGGGAAAAAACGAGAGATCTTTTATGTTGACTGGTTTATTGGTCCCCTTTGCATTTTGCGCCAAGTTTTGACCTTTGATTTAGTAACAAATAAAATGTTAATGCATGTAACCAAAAATGTTGTGCTAAGGTCCATCCCATTGCTCCATGGTGGACAGGTGCTAAGCATGCCACATAGGCAAAAAAATGACATAGTGTAGTAATTAAGGAGGAGAGAGAGCACTTTGGTGACCCCAGGAAGAACAATACAAATCACGTGGATCTAGGCAAACCACTAAAATGAAAGAAGTTAACCAATGCCTCGGGAACTACGTTCAAAACTGAATAATACAATACTCCATGTATTTATTTACAGAGGGAGTAGTATATTTTTTTGTGACATGCATTACTAGATATTGCTAGTCAAATACTAAATCTAGACAGATGTGGTAGTACTACTAAATCCAGACATGCTGCTAGACTAGTAGTAGTACTACCAATGTAGTACTAGTACTGTACTACCCGTTGGTCAAATTATTCCTCACAATGAAGTGACAAGACCCTGCGCCGGAGATGACACCTGTGTAGGCGCGTGTTTGGCATACCAAAGTCAGCATCACCATGTGCAGTCACTATCATCGTGGTTGTAGAGCTATCCTCCATTCAACTAGCCGCGTTTGACATAATTTCCCATTTGTTTCCACGGGTATCTCTACTCTTTTCTTATAAGAGTAAGATATCCGTGCATTACACGGAACACCAAGACTGGGGGTGGACGGCGCCAACAGCGGCCATCGCGCCAGATTGTTTCATGACCTTCTAGACGTGGTGGGGAGGAATTAAGACTGATTGTGAGAGACAAAGAGTTGTTTGTAAATAGGGAACTAGTGCAGGCATCTCTTTGCAAAACTGCATAAGTTTGCTATGTATGCGTTAGATCTAGATCCGACGGCTATTGTTGAAAGCTGGTAGGCACAACATCATCACCAACTCAGGACCTCTTTGATTCGCAGGATTTTGAAAACGCAAGAATAGGACATGACAGTATTACAAATTTCAAACTAATATTACAAATGTTAGGAGTAATGTTGCACCTACGAAGAGAGAATTATTAGGAAGTTTACACAAGAACTTTTGTTACTTTAGGTGGATGCAGCATTATCGTACAAACTAAAATCCACCGCCCTCACAAGTCACTAATGGGCAAATAAATTTTTGAGTCTCCGGCGAATTGATGTTTCAAAAACAAATTCATCTTCCGCAGAGACTTTCTCATTTAGGCTTTGACGCTTGCGGTGATCAGGACACCATTTATTGTTGCACCAGTGAATGCCAAACCTCATTTGTCGGCGTCCTTGATTTGGGGGTATCCAGCCCTGGCTGCCTGCGGCCCACCATGTGGCTCCATCGACGGCCAGGCACGACCCAGCTTCAACACCAACAGCGCAAGACCCTCGCGAGGCGGACGACGCCAAGACCCTCGAGGGGACCGGCCTCCTCAGGAGGGCTCCTGAGAGGCGGAGAGTTTTATGCAGGTTACCTCACGAGGCTCAGCTAACATGAGTGATACGTCCATTTTGTAGCATGCTTTTATATCGATATTTATTGCATTATGGGCTGTTATTACACATTATGTCACAATACTTATGCCTATTCTCTCTTAGTTTACAAGGTTTACATGAAGAGGGAGAATGCCGACAGTTGGAATTCTGGGCTGGAAAAGGAGCAAATATTAGAGACCTATTCTGCACAACTCCAAAAGTCCTAAAACTCCATGAAAGTCATTTTTGGAATTAATAGAAAGTACTGAGCGGAAGAAATACCAGAGGGGGGCCACCCACCATCCCCGAGGGTGGGGGGCGCGCCCTACCCCCCTGGGCGCACCCCCCTTTCTCATGGGCCCCCTGGCAGCCTTCCGGTGACCATCTTCTGCTATATGAAGTCTTTTACCCTGAAAAAAATCATAAGCAAGCTTTCGGGACGAAACTCCGCCGCCACGAGGCGGAACCAATCTAGGGCTCAGGCGGAGCTGTTCTGCCGGGGAAACATCCCACCGGGAGGGGGAAATCATCACCATCGTCATCACCAACGATCCTCATATCGGGAGGGGGTCAATCTCCACCAACATCTTCGCCAACACCATCTCCTCTCGAACCCTAGTTCATCTCTTGTATCCAATCTTTGTCCCAAAACCTCAGATTGGTACCTGTGGGTCACTAGTAGTGTTGATTACTCCTTGTAGTTGATGCTAGTTGGTTTATTCGGTGGAAGATCATATGTTCATATCCTTAATGCATGTTTATACCCCTCTGATTATGAACATGAATATGATTTGTGAGTAGTTACGTTTGTTCCTGAGGAGATGGGAGAAGTCTTGCTATAAGTAGTCTTGTGAATTCGGTATTCGTTCGATATTTTGATGAGATGTATGTTATCTTTCCTCTAGTGGTGTTATGTGAACATCGACTACATGAAACTTCACCATTGTTTGGGCCTAGTGGAAGGCATTAGGAAGTAATAAGTAGATGATGGGTTGCTAGAGTGACAGAAGCTTAAGCCCTAGTTTATGCGTTGCTTCGTAAGGGGCTGATTGGATCCATATGTTTCATGCTATGGTTAGGTTCACCTTAATACTTATTTTGTAGTTGCGGATGCTTGCAATATGGGTTAATCATAAGTGGGATGCTTATCCAAGAAAGGGCAGTACCCAAGCACCGGTCCACCCACATATCAAATTATCAAAGTAACGAACGCGAATCATATGAGCGTGATGAAACTAGCTTGACGATAATTCCCATGTGTCCTCAGGAGCGCTTTTCTTTATATAAGAATTTTTCCAGGCTTGTCCTTTTCTACAAAAAGGATTGGTCCACCTTGCTACACTTTATTTACTTTCATTGCTTGTTACCCGTTACAAATTATCTTATCACAAAACTACCTATTACCGATAATTTTAGTGCTTACAGAGAATACCTTACTGAAAACCGCTTGTCATTTCCTTCTGCTCCTCATTGGGTTCGACACTCTTACTTATCGAAAGGACTATGATAGATCCCCTACAATTGTGGGTCATCAGTGAGCCATGACAACCAAGGCTAGGCGGGCGCCAGACGGGCACAGAGCACAGGTTTCCTCTTTGGTGCAAGGGAGGCAAGCCACAAGTGCGGTGTCCCGAGGAATCAACCAAAGGTTTCCATTTCAGTGCAAGGAGACCAAGACCGCCAGGATGGCAGGACGGAGGTCATCCACGGTCCCACCATAGCGTCACGACTAGAGGATTTTTGCAGGGAAAGACTACTTTTGTCAGGATAGACTGTACTACTTGTCCCCTTTAAAATCCGGCTTTTGTGGGATCCCTTCCCGCTCATATTTGGGAAGAGGACCAAGGCCACTATAAATAGGACTTAGCCACCACCATAGAGGAGGATCGGATCCATTCTCATCCGACCACCATACCAGCTCAAGAACACCTCACCTCCCAAGGCTAGTTCATCAATTGTACTAGTTCATCCATAGCCTACAGGAAATCCACCACACCACACAGGATTAGGGTATTACACCACAACGGTGGCCCGAACCAGTATAAACCGCTATGTCTTTGTGTCTCTTTGAGCTCGAGGTGCTAGGTTTAGGAGCATCGCGAGTAGGCAGGCTGGGCAGGTTGAGATCTCCGCTCGCACCCTAGAGTTCGAACCTCTCAAGGGTTTGCGGATCCCTAAATCCGACATTTGGCGCGCTAGGTAGGGGTGCGTCGGATCCTCTCTTCTACCGATCGATCCACCACCGCTCCGACACCTCCATGTCTGACACCCTGCGAGCGCACGTCGAGCACTGGGTCGTCCAGGCCTCCTCGGCAGCGCCGGCAGACGAGGAAGACCTCCACTCCGCTCTGCTCGCGGGCCGCATTCCGCCAGGGGCGATCGGTCACGGGGGGCGCGCGGCACAACCTTCTCCACCGGCGCCGCGCCGCTGCACGATCTGCGAACTATGCTGCAACAACCGCTCTGCACTCGCACAGGGAACAAGCAAACATGCGGGCAGCGGTCATCGTGCCCTGAGAGCTCTTGTGGTGCAGGCTGCTGGAAAGCGGCCGGGACGCCCTCCTGGAACGGGTCACCGAGCTGCTTGATGCAGCGTGCAGGGGGGCGGCACCGTTCTGCATACTACCCATGTAGCAGGCGATGGTGGGGGCGCGCGTTCATCTCCGACACAACCACGCGCCCCCTCCCAGGGCCCCTGGGGAGCCTCTCGATGTCAACCAGCCCCACGGAGCAAGCCACGCCGCTCCAAACATGCCATCTCGGCGCGGGGCTGCCCCAAGCGACATCCTAGGGGGCCGTGCTAGAGTGTCGGCCCCTAGTCGACAGGACCAGAGGGCGACTGAAGAAGGCGGGAACATGAGGCAGCCAGGCGGCGCTCCTGGTGCGGATAGCCCTGAGGCCTACGTCCCCATCGCGATGGATCCAAGGCATGTGCTGGGAGAGGGCCCTAGCTGATCCCCCACGCCAGGCTGGGCGCTGGACATACACGAGGCCGAGATCTCCTTTGAAACACCAGCAAGCCCTGGCGACGTCTCAAACGACGGCAGCCTCTCGGTACAGCTAATGCCGCAGGGGCACGCTTACACTGACCATGGATCGCAGGTGAACTAGGACGCAGGAGCCATCAGGACTCTCAGGACGACGGACCCCCCGCAGGAGCGCGAAGGACGTTGGGAGCAGCGCGGGGGAAGCCCAGTGGTAGGGCCCTCCTCGCACTGTGCGGAGCAGGGTCCTGCCTGGAGGTAGGTTCCCTGTCGAGGAAGCCGCGGGCGAGCCCTTCTCCTCAGCGGGGGGCCTACGATCGCCGTGCACGTCGCCGGCGTCCCCCTTGCCCCTTGGTCTTGTCCTAGTTTCCGGTCTCCCCAATTGTCATTGGGGGCGGCGCACGGCGGGGTCCTCGTCCGGGGACATGAAGCAAGGCTCCGACATGTGAAGGTCTCCGCTCGTGACACTCTCACGTAATAATGAGTGGGGCTGTACACGCCCCGGAGTCTCCTGAGTGCCGCCCTGGGGCCTCACGCGGGCTCCCACCCACGTCCTAATGGAAGCACCATGCTCCGCGCTGGCCATAGACACTATCCCCAATGACTATGCCCAGCCAGTGGAAGCACTTAGCTCCGCGCTGGTGAGAAGACTAAAGACTGAAGACTAGCTAGGCGCCGAACGCGGCCGTCTGCTTTTTACCTCATTTTTTGTACTTGCTTGCCGCCTTTTTGAAGCAGTTGTCTTTTCATGCGTTTATAAAAATAGGGGGAGTTTTCTCGTTTTGTGTCGCTCTTTTGCCTTCAGTTCTTGCGTTTTTTCTGTTGCTCATGACTGCTACCCTGCCCTGTAGCGCCTCGCGAGAGGTGGCTGGGTATCGTGTACGCGCTGGTGTCGATTGCTCCCCACGGGGGCTCGAGGGTGCGGCCGCCCCGCGCGCCCACCTCGCCACAGTCTGGCGGTTTGATTCTCACGAGGCACTCCACGGCAGGCCGGCAGGCCCCTCAAGAGGCGCAGAACCTCGCGGGCCCACATCAAGCTCGCCTCAAAGGAACAGGCACAGCCGCGACACCAGGCCTCACTCAAGACCCACCAAACCCAAGATAAGTCATAACGGCTGCCTTACTTGGGAGTCCGCAGCCCTGCCATGGCACTTTTCGGGCGCCATTTCAAAAACATTTTACAATCTCATACATCATAAGGGGCAGCCCCTTCTCAAAATACTCCCACAAGAATGTGTTCATGTTTTCGTCATACAGGTCAAAGCAAAAGGAAAGCGCGGGCCTAGCAGGATGCGCTTTCTTCGTCACTACCATCCGTGCTATCTCCGTCGTCGCTGCCATCCTCCTCATCATCACCACTCGCGCCAGCTTCTTCGGCCGCGAGCACAGTCTTGTCATCCACCCACTTGGCGAGCTTGTCTTGGGTGGCCGCAGGCACGGGGGCTAGCATGATGCTGAAGTCAAAGTAGGAATCAAGGTTCAGAAGGTTGCTGAAGATGCGCGAGAGTTCATGCCTGAGGAGGCCCCGACTCCTATCCTCAACAAGCAGGTGAGCTTTTGCGGCCTGGTCTTCCAGGCGGGTCACACTGTTAGTAAAAAAGTTGAGATGGCTGGCGTAGTCACTCTCATGCGGGTGAGGAGCGCTCTCATTACAAATAGCACCCAAGGCATTGTTGGCTCTGACGCGCAGACCTTGGAGAATGGAGCCGTGCTTGCGCTCCAATGTCAGCTGGCGGATCTTTTCACTCTAAGCCTTCTCCAGGAGGGAGGCGGTACCGTCAACTTGCTTCTGAAGAGAGGATATCTCATCTCGGGCAAAATTCAGGGCAGATTCGGAGGAAATCAGGGCTTCTCGATCAGCGCTCTCGTGCTGCTCTGTAGACTGCAGTTCAGTCTTTAGGGCAGAGGTCCGACCCGCAAGCTCAGCCATGAGTAGCTCTAGATCCAAGCGGTGTCTCCCAGCCAACTCAGCACGTGCCTTCGCCACCTCCTTCTCCACCTCCAGCTGGACCTGAGATTCCCGAGCGGTGACGGTGTCCTTAGCCACGGCAGCCTGCCGCTCCCTCACCTCCAGCCTCTCCAATGCCATGTTGTCCTCTATGGTTTCCAACATCAGATCCTCATGGCGCCTCAGGAGCTCCACCTCAGCAAGGGCCACCCCACCTGGTGAGGAGGCCAGAAGGGCGCGACGTTCCTTGATTTCACGCTCGAGGGCCATGTTTGAAGATAGAAGATCCCGTTCTCGCTCCTCGGCCGCCTCCAAATGGCGGTTGGCTGCCTCAGCCTCTTCCATGGTGCGAGCGCAAGCATCGCGAGAAGTCGCGAGCGAGGCTGCTGCGCGCGCTTCGGCTTCGTCGCGCTGAAGTTTCCCAAGGTTAATGGCAACCTTCAGCTACTGCCATTCATGTTCTAGGCAGCGGTTCTCCTCCTCGAGCCTGGTGTCGACATTGGCAAGTTCTGAGGGAGTCCTCGATTAGGGGGTATCCGGACAGCCGGACAATATACTTTGGCCGGACTATTGGACTATGAAGATACAAGATTGAAGACTTCATCCCGTGTCCCGATTGGACTCTCCCCGGCATGGAAGGCAAGCTTGGCGATTCGAATATTAGATCTCCTTCTATGTAACCGACTTTGTGTAACCCTAACCCCCTCCGGTGTCTATATAAACCGAAGGGTTCAGTCCGTAGGACAAGAACAACAATCATAATCATAGGCTAGCCTCTAGGGTTTAGCCTCTACGATCACGTGGTAGATCAACTCTTGTAATACTCATATCATCAAGATCAATCAAGCAGGAAGTAGGGTATTACCTCCATCGAGAGGGCCCGAACCTGGGTAAACATCATGTCCCCAGCCTCCTATTACCATTAGTCTTAGAGGCACAGTCCGGGACCCCTACCCGAGATCCGCCGGTTTTAACACAGACATTGGTGCTTTCATTGAGAGTTCCTCTGTGTCGCTGCAAGGTTTGATGGCTCCTTCAATCATCAATGACAATACGGTCCAGGGTGAGACTTTTCTCCCCAGATAGATCTTCGTGTTTGGCGGCTTCGCACTACAGGCCAACTCGCTTGGCCATCTGGAGCAGATCGATAGCTACGCCCCTGTCCATCAGGTCAGGTTCGGAAACTTAAACTACACAACCGACATCCGCAGAGACTTGATCTTCGACGAATTCAAGCCCACGTCAGGAGCGCCGAACAGTCACGACGAGCACGACTTAGATTTCCCGTCGGACAATATTCGGGATATCGCACCTACGACATCTCCGGACTTCAATCTGGAGCAGATTGCGCCATACGATGATGGGTGGATGGACCCCTCCATGGAGGCCGCACACTCATCAGCGTTGGAGCCGAACACAGACTCCACCTCTAAGTAAATCTGTGTCGCCGGACCGCCGGACTCGTCTCTGGCCTCAGGGTCCGAACCGCGCACGTCTGTGCCCATCAAATCTGAATGGGCACCGATCATGGAGTTCACCGCCGCGGACATCTTTCAGCACTCACCCTTCGGTGATGTGCTAAACTCATTAAGGTCTGTCTCTTTGTCGGGAGACTCTTGGCCGAACTATGTCCGACTCGAGTGGGAAGCGGATGACGAACAAATTCATTGCCCACCCACCACCCACTTAATTGCCACTGTCGATGACTTAACCGACGTGCTCGACTTCGTCTCCGAAGACATCAACGGTATGGACGACAATGCAGGAGAAGAACAGGAACCATCGCTCATAGGGCGCTGGACAACCACCTCTTCATATGATATATATATGGTGGACACCCCAAAAGAAAACAATGGTGATGAGGCAACAGAGGATAACCCCTTAGGGAAGCAATCTAAGCACGGGCGTCATCAGTGCCGCTCTAAGCCCCGCCACAGCAATTCCGGCACAGGAGACAACAGCAATCCGGATGGTGCCGAAGACTAATACAATCCCAACCAGCCTAACTTAGGGTAGGCCGAGCAGGGGGGCAGGCAAGCTAGCCCAGATGAATAGGCAACGGACGGAGACTTGGAGGAAGACAATTATATGCCTCTCTCCAAAGACGAGGTGAGCCCCGGTGACGATGAACTTGTCGTGCCTGAGGATCCCGTCGAGTAGGAGCGCTTCAAGCGCCGGCTTATAGGCGCTGCAAGAAGCCTGGAAAAGAAGAAGCAGCAGCTCCAAGCTGATCAAGATCTGCTAACAGACAGATGGACTGAGGTCCTGGCAGCCGAGGAATACGGACTCGAGCGCCAAACCAAAATTTACCCAAAGCGCAGGTTGCTACCTCAACTCGAGGAGGAGGCACTAAAGCCCGAGCACCAGCCTGCACCCTGCCTCCAACACACTACGGCCAGGGGCTACATGCAAGACCTGCAAAATGTACCAAGAAACAAAGAAGCACAGTCAAGATCGATCTACAGATCGTGGGTGCACGCCACCACGCGTAAAGATAATCATCACTCCGGATACACCAAAAACATGTCCGGCCGGGCTGAACACAACCGACCAGATTCATCCGAACTGCATTGTTATACAGCCCGGCACAGAGGCGCCGCACACCCTATGCTTCACTGATGAAGTAGTGGATCAGGAATTCCCAGAAGGGTTTAAACCCGTAAACATCGAATCATACAATGGCACAACAGACCCCGTGGTATGGATTGAAGATTTCCTTCTCCACATTCACATGGCCCGCGGCGATAACCTACATGCCATCAAGTATCTCCCCCTTAAGCTCAAAGGACCGGCTTGACATTGGCTGAACAGCCTGCCGGCAAACTCCATTGGCAGTTGGGAGAACCTGGAAGACGCGTTCCTTGACAACTTCCAGGGCACTTACGTGCGACCACCGGACGCTGATGACTTAAGTCACATAATCCAACAGCCTGGAGAGCCAGACATGAAATTCTAGAATCGGTTCCTAACTAAAAAGAACCACATCGTCGATTGTCCAGATGCCGAAGCCCTAGCAGCCTTTAAGCATAATATCCGTGATGAATTGCTTGCCTGACACCTCGGCCAAGAAAAGCCAAAGCCCATGGTAGCCCTCATGGCAGTCATGACCCGCTTTTGTGCGGGCGAAGATAGGTAGTTGGCTCGTAACAACAACACAACAAGCAACCCTGGCACATCAGAGGCCAGAGACAGCATCAGCAAACCTCAACACAACAAACATAAGCGTCGCAAGAACAATAATGACGCCCAAGATACGGCAGTCAATGCCGTATTCTGTGGCTCTCAGTCCGGTCAGCGGAAAAAGACACTTCCAAAGAACAATTCGGGCCCATCCGGCCTGGACCGCATACTTGACCGCCCATGTCAAATTCATGGTACCCCAGGAACGACAGCCAATCATACCAATAGAGAATGTTGGGTCTTCAAACAAGCTGGCAGGTCAGGAGCCGAAAACAAGGAGAAGGGGTCTTAAAGCGATGAAGATGATGAGGAGCCCATATCATCAAACAATAGAGGGCAAAAGAAATTTCTTTCGCAAACCAAAACAGTGAACATGATAAACACCATCCACATCCCCAAATGGGAACGGCCTGCACTCTTTGGGACGTCGACTCAACAAAGCGAGTGGCCCCATAGTATAAAAATATGGCCGATCATCTTCTATAGTATAGACCATCCGGCCAATATCAACCAGGGCAATTCAGTCGCACTTATCCTCGACCCAATAGTTTGCAGGTTCCACCTCACACGAGCCCCTATGGGCGGAGGCAGCAGTCCAAACTTGCTGCACCAGGACACAGTGCGCCAGATAGGTATTGATCGCTTGAGGATCAAACCCACTAAAAACATCCTTCAAAGGTGTCATACTAGGTGTGAAGGTTAGTTGTATAGGCTCACTCTAGAGGTAGTCTTCGGACCACCAAACAATCACCATACCGAAGAGTTAGTCTTCGACATTGTCCCTCTATGCAGTAACTATTACGCACTACCGGGGCGAACCGCGTTAGCTCGATTCAACGTGATATCACACTATGCCTATGGCAAGATTAAAATACCAGGCCCACGTGACGTGATCAAAATTATGGGCAAGGCCGAACTCTACCTCGGCGCCGAAGATTATACCGCCACTTTAATGATAGAAGCAGTGAGTTGCGCCTTTTAATCGAACCTTGATTCGACAGCCAAACTCCCGGACACCGACAAAGGAGTCCGAACTACTTCACGGTATGATAGCTCGGCTCGACCAGGGCTCAATCAAACACTCCGGCATAAGTTGGGAAGGGCCACACCCCGCGGTTCAACCGCTCCGTGGCACACAAATATCTCTAGTGTTTTCTTTTGCGCAAAATAGGACTGGCGACATGGAATCAGCTCGGACGCGCAAAGGGGGAATCTTTAGACATTCCCCCCGAAGACAATCCGGATATACTTCAGATTCCCACACAGCTCCCTCTCGCCTGGTCTAAGCAGGTTACACCGTCATACCTCTTTTTTATAACATTAACCGTACTCATACGCATAGACGCATTACTCGAATACAACATGTAGAGTTATATGACGCTTATCTGCTATCATTTCTCATTGACACTTTTCGTCATAACGGCATCCGTACATCGTGTCATGCCTTAATACGCCAGGGGCTTCATTGTACCCACACTATGGCAACAAAGTCCGACCACCTTCTCGGTTGCTCGGCACCCCGAACTTATAGCATTATCTGCATGAGCTTCGAATCATGTCTTGGGTCAATAGTTGGGTTCGCCCAGCTCCCATGTTTTGGTACCTTACGTTCCGTTATATCGGCTAAGGTAGCGCTGGGAGAACTACTGCGATTGTGTCCCGGTTCTTCCGGACGAGCACCTCAGAAGAGAAAGCCGAAAATTGACTGTCATGATACGGCGAGAGCTGGTCAGCTGTTGATGACCCGCAAGTGTACGGGATAGTTGTAGCCTCTTTCGATAAGTAAGAGTGTCGAACCCAACGAGGAGCTAAAGGTAGAACAAATACTCTATCAAGTCCTATTGGCCACTGATACGACTCTACGCACGCTTGACGTTCGCTTTACCTAGAACAAGTATGAAACTAGAAGTACTTTGTAGGTGTTGTTTGATAGGTTTGCAAGATAATAAAGAACACGTAAATATAAACTAGGGGCTGTTTAGATAAAGAAGCAATAAATTAAGTATTAGTAGAGAGCTTTTTGTTACGAGAAAGTTATTTGTCCCTAGGCAATCGATAATTAGACCGGTAATCACTATTGCAATTCTATTTGAGGGAGAGGCATAAGCTAACATACTTTCTCTACTTGGATCATATGCACTTATGATTGGAACTCTAGCAAGCATCGGAAACTACTAAAGATTCATTAAGGTAAAACCCAACCATAGCATTAAAGTATCAAGTCCCCTTTTATCCCATACGCAAACAACCTACTTACTCGGGTCTGTGCTTCTGTTCACTCACGCCACCCACCATAAGCAAATCATAAACATATTGCAAACCCTATAGCGGGAATCCCTCACGCTTGCGCGACACGGAGGGCACCATAGGAAAACACCAATAATAAAACATGCAACTCAAACCAATCACGATCATCAATTAACCCATAGGACAAAATGGATCTACTCAAACATCATAAGATAGCCATACATCATTGGGAAATAATATATAGCGTTGAGCACAATGTTTAAGTAGAGATTACAGCGGGTAAGAGAGAGGTTACACTGCTGCATAGAGGGGGGAAGAGTTGGTGATGCAGGCATTGAAGTTATTGGTGAAGATCGCGGTGATGATGATGGCCCCCGGCGGTGTTCCGACGCCACGGGAAGCAAGGGGAAGAGAGCCCCCCTTTCTTATTCTTCTTCCTTGACCTCCTCCCTAGATGGGAGATGGGTTTCCCCTCTGGTCCTTGGCTCCCATGGCTTGGGAGGGGCGAGAGCCCCTCCGAGATTGGATCTATCTCTTTGTCTCTCTCGGTTTCTGCGCTCCCAGATTCTACCCCTTTACGGTTCCTTTAATATCCGGAGATCCATAACTCCGATTGCAGTGAATCTTTCGGCCAGATTTTTCTCCCAAAATTAGCTTTCTTGCGGCAAAAGAAGGGAATCAACTGCCGTACAGGTGGCCCAAGAGAGTGCCAGGCGCGCCCAGGGGGTGTGGGCGCGCCCCCCTATCTCGTGGCCACCTCGAACATCGTTTCGCATTGATTCTTCCTCCGGAAAATCCCAATTATTCCAAAATAATTCTCCGTCCGTTTTATCCTGTTTGGATTCCATTTGATATGGGGTTTCTGCGAAACATAAAACATGAAACAAACAGGAACTGGCACTGGGCACTAGATCAATATGTTAGTCCCAAAAATAGTATAAAAAGTTGCCAAAAGTATATGAAAGTTGAAGAATATTGGCATGGAACAATCAAAAATTATAGATACGACGGAGACGTATCAGCTGTTCGAGAGGTTATAAAATCTTTAAGGATTTATTCCGCATAATGCCATAACCAATGCAGCGTGCTACAGACCGGTCTTCCGATCAGGTGCTGATAGAGCCCCTCGTGCGGTCTTCCGAACACCAGGGGCTACGCCTACCTTACTTAAACTCCTATGGCTAAGTGAGAGTGATAAAGCCCTATAGTCTGATTGCCTGGTTCGTTGTGCTGAACACCTATTTCAAGGACCCAAAAATGGGATAAAGAGTATTCAGGTTTATCCTGAACACCCTCGTACTTTCTACGTGGGGGCAGAAGCCGATGACTGGCCAACTCTCATGATTTATATATATATAACGGCCGCACAGGAGGAAAAACTTTCACATAACAGGCAATACATAATAAAAGTGATTGCGTTCCGCCTTACAAAGGACAACATTACTGTCTTCATGGAAATACAATGTCCTTGGTACATTGCTCCGCCACAAGGCGGGATCCTTTCAGGACACTATCATAATATAATTCGGGCTTGCGGTGCTCCTTCCCCTCCGGCGGTCCCTTAGTCATCAGCTTTTCAGCATCAAGCTTCCCCAGTGCACTTTCGTGCGGGCAAATGCCATTCGTGCATCTTCTATACAGACATACCGCTTAATGACTTTGAGCCGAGGGCAAGCACTCACAATCCACTTCATGAGCCTGCAGTAACTGCTTAGAATTGGCTCGGAGGGCCATAGCCGGACAACTAAGTTCTTCATGGCTAGTTTAGCCACCTTGTGCAGTTCGATCAGCTGCTTCAGCTGATCGACCAATGGCACCGGATAATTCAGTGCCAAATACTGCGACCAGAAGAGCTTTTCCGCAGTCTTGTTCTCCTCAGCTCGGTGGAATTGAGCAGCATCAGATATGCTGCGTGGAAGCTCCACAAACGCCCCTAGAGAAATAAGAATTCAATTTGTCACCTTGAATTTCTCCTGTTACTACATAAAAATCTCTTTGAATAAGAAAAAGCCTTACCAGCCGCAATCCTTCTCGCCTCTTGAATGTCCTTCGGAGCACCTTGGTCTTCCTCCCGAGCATCATTTGCGGCTTGGAGAGTTTGGGCGAGTTCAAATTCTTTCCCTGATAGACTCTTGTCCAAAGTCTCGCTTTTTCACGGCCTCCTGGAGCTCTTGTTCAGCTTCAATGACCCTGGCCTCGTGCTTCTCGCGAAGAGCCAGCTCCGCGGATGCCTTCTTTTCGGCTTCGGCCATAGCCTTCTTGAGCGCCTCAATTTCATCATTTGCCCCTAGAGCGCACAATACAAATACTTTCATCAGGCACACCTACTCATTTGTGCTAAACTTAACAAGGTTTCTACATACCTTGATTGTCCTCCAACTGCTTCTTCACTCGGCCAAGTTCTTCTTCGGCCCGCTCTAGACTCTGCTTCAGTACGGATACTTCCGCAGTATGAGAGGCAGTAGTCGCTATAGACGCCTGTTTATAAAGGAAGAGATATATGTCATCAACTGAGTCTCCAGCGAATGGAAATTTGATCCTCTGTCCGGTTCTCTCTTTCACCGGACAGTGTATCAGGGGCTACTATCCATACTATGACAACCTTCAAAATCTCCTAAACCATACCTCAAAGCCTTTTATAAGGCTGATGCAGGATTCATTCAGTCCACACTCACTGGACTGAATCTTTTCAATCACCGCACCCATAAGGGCGCGATGTTCATCGACGATGGAAGCACTCTTTAGCACTGTCGATAAGCTGCCCTGCACCTCTGGATGGACAGAGGTTGCCAGCGGAGCAGGCTCACCCCCTCCAGTCAAGGGGGGCTACTTGCCTGATCCTGGAGCCTCAAAGGTCTCCGGGACTGTGTCCGGCTGCGGGACGAATCCAAGATCGCCCCCGCCATCGACGCTCATGTGAGCCGTCTCTCCCGTATATCCGGCCCCTGAGGTGTGCCCTCCCTGGTCTGGGTCCTTCTGGGACGACACCTCAGTGTCATGCCTAGGCTTCGGAGAAGGGGCCTTCGGAGGTGTCTCGCTCTGTAGGGCATCTAAGCTCAACGAATCCTCCGATGAGGACTGTTCGGCGCGAGACCTCACCGGGCTGCAAAAAGTGTGGTGCAAATTAAAATATACACCTTAGTGATCCTGGACGCATAGGCGTGTTCGGATTTTGTGTACTCACGAGTTTACCAAGGGCTACACCCTGGGATCCCACTCCGGGCTGCTATCGGTAGCCGTGGTGGATGCCTCTGGAAGGGGGGGTTTTTCCCCTCTTAGGCAATTAGGCCTCCAAGGATGAGGAGGCCGTCCTTTTCTTTTCTCCCCCCATGGGGGACTCGTCTTCTTCCTCCTCCTCGTCCTCGGGGAAGGATGGGCATTGGAGTCTTTGGATTTTGTGTCTGAAGCACCGCGGCGACGGAGGCTGCTCCTGGTCTCCTTGGCCTCTTTGTAGGCCTCTTTCTTCGATGCCTTGTAAGGCGCCGGGACCATCATCTTCGTCAGAAGTGGTCCGACCGGTTCTTCCGGCAGCAGGGCCGGACAATGTATCCGCCCCGCCTTCTTCGTCCATCCCTAGGATAACTGTGGAAAGCATGTTAAAGCGTCTTCCTCGGGATATGCCAACAAAACGCATGGATGGACAAATCATAGTGATGACTTACCAGACTTGCAGGGCGAGACAGCTGGTACCCACGGTCCTCGGCGGAGTCCGGCCACGGTTTGCCAGACTTGAAGAGCACCTTCCAGATATCGTCATGCGAGGAACCATAGAGCTCCCGTAGGGTCTGGTGCTCGATCGGGTCGTACTCCCACAAATTGCAGGCCCGGTGCTGACAAGGAAGAACCAGGTGAACTAACATCACCTGGACTACATTGACAAGCTTGATGTCCTTGTCTACCATACCCTTGACACGCGCCTGGAGCACCGAAACTTCGTCAGAAAATGACCAGTTCAGGCCCTTCTTGGGCCAGGACGAAGCCGCAGGGGGGCTCTGGATGAGAATTCAGGAGCAGCGACCCACTTTTTGCCGCGCGACTCAGTGATGTAGAACCACTGCCGCTACCACTCCTTGACGGAATGATTGAAGGTGCCTGTCGGCCATGTGAGCTTGGGCATCTTGCTCACCATGGCGCCTCCGCACTTGGCATGCTCGTCGTTCACCACCTTGGGCTTCACATTGAAGATCTTCAGCCATAAGCCGAAGTGTGGCGAAATACAGAGAAATTCCTCACACGCGACGATAAACGTCGAGATGTTGAGAAAAGAATGAGGGGATAGATCATGAAAATCAATCCCGTAATAATACATGATGCCGTAAACAAATGGGTCAAGGGGAAACCCGAGCCCGCGGACAAAATGAGGGAGGAACACAACCCTCTCATGGGGCTCCGGAGTAGGGACGATCTGTCCCGCCATCGGAAGATGATGGCCGGTTTTCTTGGCCAGGTACCTGGCCTCCCGAAGCTTTTTGATATCCTTCTCCTGGATGGTAGATGCCATCCATTTGCCTCCTGCTCTGGATCCGGACATTTTCGGGGAACCTCTTTTGGTGGAGAAGAGGAACGCTTGGGCGCTAGGGCTCGAGCGAAAGGGAATGGATGAGCAGAAGGAGGACAAGGCGTTGGTGAAAACGAGGAGGCCTTATCTCTTTATAAAGGCAATAAAACCTTTGTGCCTCCCCGCTTGCCTAGTAGTACCTGCTCGTTCCCCACTCGCCGCGATTGATGGCATGGTTGGGTTACCCACACCCGTATTGATGAGAATCCCGTGATAAGGGGACACGATCTCTACTTCGACAAGACGTGCCCAGAAAACTGCCTTGCAATATGCGTAGCAGCTTGTTAAGAAACGGTTCAGATAAGGACCGGGCCATAGTGTGATATCAAGTTACGAAAAATTGTCAGCAAATTCGATTCCTTAAAAGCTATGCTCTCTACGGTGGCATGTGGAATTTTTTTTACAGAGCCGGACACGATCCTTGTGTTCGGAATCTACCTTGGAGTATCGGAGATGGAACCCGCCTTGCAATGCTGAAGACAATCTGCGCGCCGAACTCATCGTCATTGAAGCCTGGTTCAGCGGCTACTGAGGGAGTCCTGGATTAGGGGGTATCCGCAGAGCCGGACTATATACTTTGGCCGGACTGTTGGACTATGAAGATACAAGATTGAAGACTTTGTCCCGTTTCCCGATTGGACTCTCCCTGGCATGGAAGGCAAGCTTGGCAATTCGGATATTATGTCTCCTTCTCTGTAACCGACTCTGTGTAACCCTAACCCCCTCCGGTGTCTATATAAACTGGAGGGTTCAGTCCGTAGGACAAGAACAACAATCATAATCATAGGCTAGCCTCTAGGGTTTAGCCTCTACGATCTCATGGTAGATCAACTCTTGTAATACTCATATCATCAAGATCAATCAAGCAGGAAGTAGGGTATTACCTCCATCGAGAGGGCCCGAACCTGGGTAAACATCGTGTCCCCAGCCCCCTGTTACCATTAGCCTTAGACGCATAGTCCGGGACCCCCTACCCGAGATCCGCCGGTTTTGACACCGAGAAGCTCCCCGCCAGGATGGATCATTGCACGCATCGCTTCACCGAAGAGCTCGAAGCGCATGGTGCTACGCCCACGAGCAAGCCCAAGATCATCGCCAAGACCTTCAACAGCCCCGGATGCCACTCGGGAAGCGCTAGGCACCTTGCCAGCCGCTGGCCGGGGGCTAGCCGGTGCAGCTCCGTAGCTTGAGGATGAAGGCCGACCAGGGGCATCCCCTGCCAGAAATGACAAGAGAAAGGACCCTCGATGCATCCCCCGCCTCAGAGGCCGAGTCGCGAGCAGGGGGAGCAGGGAGCCCAGCACCAGGCCACCCTCGCAGCATCACGACAGCTGGAGTCGGCCCTACGCCTTGCGCAGGATCACAGCGTTGGGGGCTGCGTGCATGCGTCAAGATGGAATCCTTGGGGACGCCTGCCTCTGGAGGTTTCGCCTTCGTGGAAACCCTGCAAGACCTCAGCCGTGAGAAAACGCGGAATGCAAGGGAACCAATAGCAAAGGTGCTTACTCGTTGACAACCACATATCTCCTCGGCTCAGCAGCCAGCCGGTTCCATCGTCGCGACACGGGGACCTCTTCCTCCTCAAGAGCGACTCAAGGCACAGGCGGGGCCGACCAGACCCGGACGGGCGGTCCTCAGGAGGAGTCGGTGGGGTAGCCGGGTTTGGGGCCCCGAGAGCAGGGGCACCCGACGAGGCCTTCTGGCTCACGGCTCCGGAGCCATTGGTGGGCTCCCCGCCGTCAGTAGCCCCTCTGGGGCCACCACCCTAGGCGTCAGGAGCCTCTACCTCCAGAACTTGGGGTTGCATCGGTTCTGCGGTAGCTCCTTCCAGGGCCCCACAAGCCTCGACCTCCTGAGCCACCAACGAGGCCGGGCCTTCGGAGGGGCTCTCGGCAACTGATGGATATGCGCACCCTCCTGCCTCCACACTCGGGGCGCATGCGACAGGGTTGATCAGGAGAGGAGCCACGAAGACGGGGTTCTCACGGGGCCCCTCAAGGCCCTCGGGAAGCAACCCCCACTCATCGAACAGAGGCATCTGCCCAGCGAAGGCCGCCTTGTTCGAGCATAGATAGAGAAGGCAGCCACCCCCTGGAAGGTCAGCAGGCTCAGATTATCTGGTCAGGAGCTTGAGCACCATGCCCAAGGTATCAGCAGCAAGCAATGGCTTCTGCAGCCTCATCGTATCCCCGACGTCTGTGAAGTCCCACATCGGGTGAGAATGGCGCTGGAGGGGAGCAATGCGCTGCTTCACAAATTCCTTCACCACCATTGGCGCCATCACCTCCAGTTCCTGAAGCCTCACCAATCTCTTCTAGATGAAAGCAAGACGCCAGTCGGAGAGCTTCTCATGGCACCAGCCGGAGCTAGGCGAGGCCGGCGACCCAGGAATCAAGAGAAGGGGGCTCAACGCGCGGGCGTCCATAAGAAGCCACTGCTTCTGGAATCCCTTCGTAGCAGGCGAGAGCTCAAAGTCAATCCCCGAACCAGCGGTCGTGACCACGGCTTCAAAGGTCACGCACCCAGAGCATTGGCGGGCGTCGACCAACCGAAGCAAGAAGAAATGGGAAAACAAGGCCACAGAGGGAGTAATGCCTACCATGGCCTCACAGAGGAAGGCGAAGACGGCAAGAAGGATGATAGAGTGGGGATCCAGATGCAGCAGATGGATCTAGTAATGCGACATCACAACATTGAAGAAAGGGGATATAGGAGGAATCAACCCAGCAAGAAGAGCATGGAGATAGATGGGGATCTCGGTGGCGCTCATCTCTCTAGTTCGGCAAGATGCAGGGTGGACAGTCGTCGCCCTCCCTTCATTGGAACCAGCGGCAAGCACATGGCGAACCTTGTCCAGTCCCTCCTTGTTGATCACTGTCAACTGCTCAAGGGCTGGCTCCAGGGCCGACGGAGGACCGGCCGGGGCGAGCGGCTTCTCCTTCTTCTTCCTCGGCTTGGGGGCCATGGCGAGTACCAAGAGAGGGCGAGACGCCAGCACCGGATCTATGGATGCGGCGGCAAGATTGGGAAGGAGGAAACAAGAGCCGAGCATAGTACTTTGCGAAGGGCGAGCTGCACTAACAACATGCAGCTGATGGGTTTGCCGGATATCAAGGCAGCATGGGGAAGTGGAGGTGCCCACGTCCCATCAATCACCACGTGTCTTCAGGGCCGCAAGATGTTAGGGCCTGCGGTGCTTTGCACTTGCCCTTTGGCTTCGCTTGGAAGCCAAGTCTGAGCGCGCCTTGGGCCAGGGGCTGCTGCCAGCATCCTGGATTTGGGGGTATCCAGCCCTGCATTCCTGCGGCCCACCACGTGGCTCCATCGACGGCCTTGCACGGCCCAGCTTCAACACCAACACCGGAAGACCCTCACGAGGGGCCAAACCTCGCGAGGCGGACGATGCTAAGACCCCCGAGGGGACTAGCCTCCTCAGGAGGGCTCCTGAGGGGTGGTGAATTCTATGCAAGTTACCTCATGAGGCTCAGCTGACGTGAGCCATGACGACCAAGGCCAGGCAGGCGCCAGGCGGGTGCCGACGGTCGCAGAGCGCAGGTTTCCTCTTTGGTGCAAGGGAGGCAAGCCACAAGCACCGAGTCCCGAGGAATCATCCAAGGGTTTCCATTTCAGTGCAATGAGACCAAGACCGCCAGGATGGCAGGACGGAGGTCATCGACGAGCCCACCGCAGCGTCATGACCAGAGGCTTTTAGCAGCCGAAGACTACTTTTGTCAGGATAGACTGTACTACTTGTCCCCTTTCAAATCCGGCCGTTGTGGGATCCCTTCCCGCTCATATTTGGGAAGAGGACCAAGGCAACTGTAAATAGGACTTAGCGACCACCATAGAGGAGGATCAAATCCATTCTCATCCGACCACCACACCAGCTCAAGAACACCTCACCTCCTGAGGCTAGTTCATCAATTGTACTAGTTCATCTGCAGCCTACAAGGCAATCCACCACACCACACTAGATTAGGGTATTACACCACAATGGTGGCCCGAACTAGTATAAACCGCTTTGTCTTTGTGTCTCTTTGAGCTCGACGCGCTAGTCTTAGGAGGATCGCGAGTAGGCAGGCTGGGCAGGTTGAGATCTCCGCATGCACCCCAAAGTTCGAACCTCTCAAGGGTTTGCGGATCCCTAAATCCGACATCATTACCTTGAGCGCACTTGCCTCCAGAACAAAGAACCTGGCCAATTTAATCTCAGATGTGTTGCCTCGGTTGTCAATCAAATAAATTTCTGTAAGATGGAGATCAAGGCATTCGATGAGATTATTATAGTGCAACATATTTTTCACTTTCGAGTATTTTTTATCTGCAAAAGAAGAGAATATATTAGAGAAGCTGGCTGTATAAGATTGTCGTGTCATCAAGAGGTACCAATATCATTCGCTCATACGATAGGGTTGGCTGGCTGGTGATACTCTCTCTCTCTCTCTTACTCTTTCCTCTCATTTACCTAGGAGCACGTGAAGAGCTTGGGCATTTGTTACCTTCCACTATGTGGCCGATGCCATATTTCTCAAAAGTATTGCCACATAATACACATCGATGTCAAATCAAAATATTTTGGCACCGCTCTAGCGATGTGAGAGAGTTGGCACCACTGTGCACACAAACCCACATGTATAAACAAATTAGTCAAACCAACTACACCAGCCTCTCACCTCCGAAACAAGTGTTTTTATTGCCTCAGTCTCTCCCTCTCCCACGCAAGTGTTTTTTCATTGCACGAGTTAATTTGGCACCAGAGCAAAGTAGGTGGTCTAGATTGGAGCACCAGGTGAGCAATGGAGGGGCATCGAGGGCAAATGCATCACAAGTGAATTTGGCACGTGTTTTGGCCTACATAGTGGAGGGTGTTATAGCCTACTTCTGTACTTCATCGTATTTATTGTAAAATTTTGACCATAGATTTACCTAAGAAAATGCCAATGCATGTCACCAAAAATTATACCGTTTGAAATTATGTTCAAATACAAATCCAACGATGTAAATTTTAGTGACATGCATTAACATTTTTTCAGTTAAATCTATGGTCAAATTTTGATACTACAAAATAGGAAGAGTAAACCAGGACAGAGGTACTACTTGCTCTTAGGGTAACCATAGAGTTACTAGTCTAAGTTACTTGCCACTATGACTAGCCTAGGCTACTAGCAGTACAACAAAAAAGGATCCAGGTGATCACGTGAGAAAAAATACTAAAAACATTTCTTTCTGTGCAGTGCGTAGATGCAGTTTTGAACACTACACTTGTCATTGTAATTTGGAAAAAATACGAAAAAATTGAGCTACGTTGTGATTGCCGTTTACTAATACTAGGAAAGAAGTTTCACCTTGATGAGTAGCTTCTCCATGCACGGAAAGCATGTAAGGAATCCAACAAATTGATCCAGATTGGGGCCGATAGAAACGCGAATTCAAGTCAATAGACACGACCTTCCTCGCGGCTCTCGCGTCACCCCTCACGGGCGACACGAGAGCGACCTAACCCTAGCCTCACCATCCCCTCCCTCCCCATTCCCCGCCCCACCGCCACCCGAGGCGTCCGCCGGCGCGGCTGCCGGTGAAGGTGGCGGCGAGGCTTTGCTGCTCTGCGCTGCAGGGGGCGTTGGATCTTAGGGTGGCGACCTTGATTGGCGAGGGCGGCGTTGATCTCGTCCGACCGATGGCGCCACCGGTGTTGGCCATCCCCACTGGCCGTGTGGGCGGCGGTGGGGCGGTGGGGGCGCGGCGCTGCTACGAGATGCGCCGCTGGCCTCGGCTGGCTGCTTCCCGGTCTCCTCTCCTCTGTTGTGGTCCTCCCTTGTCCGATCTGGGCGCTGCTCCTCCAGGCCGCCAGATCTGGCACATGAGGGTGGGTGGTGGCCATCCTAGAACGGGGAAACCCCTGGTCGACCTCCCGTCGACCCCGACAACGATGGCGCTCCTGTGTCGATCTCCCTCTTGAGGGCGTGTCGGGCTTCTTCGTCACCTCCTTCCTCCTCTCCCACGTTCCCGGGCGAAATCCTTGGCCTTGCTGGCCGAACGGCGATGGCGCTGTGGCGTCTCGGTCCTCCTTGGAGGCGTCGTTCAAGGGAGGGAGAGGTTGTGGTCTCGCGGCAAGGTGCTTGGTGGTGGCGGCGTTGCTCTGCTCTCCGGGATGGCGGCTATAGTGGTGATGAGGTGGCCCCCCTGCAATCCTTCAACGGCTCTTCATCTTGTTCGTCTCTGAGCAACCGACCGGTGGACGGCGTCTGCGTATTGTGGCACAGTTCAGACGTAGGGGCGATTGGAGCTCCCCCCGGCAATGCTCGGGGCGGCTAGATCTGGAGCCATGCTTTTCTCCATGCAGCCCGGATCCTCTCGGTCTCCACTTGTGTAGTCTACTGATTGCAGTTGCTCCGCTGTTCTAGCTTGCGTAGAGTTCTCCGGCAGCTTGATCCTATTTTCGCTGTGGTGGTGCCCTGCTCGCCATTGCTCTGCTTAGCTCTGTGATGTGCGTGCACGCCACCTTTTTCTTTCAGTTTTTCTTCAAGCTTTCGCCTTTGTATCAGCACTGTTGTATCCTAGCCGGTTGATGGCTTCATTAATTTGAAGTCGGGCCTTGCACCTTTTCTCTAGAAAAGATTCGGGCCGATATATTTTATTGCCAAGATCTTCACTTTGCGCACAGACTGGGTCAAGCTTGTGAGAATCATTTTCTAGATCACCGTCGTAAATACATCAAGAAGAAATTTAGAAATGTGAATTTCAAGAAGACGGAGAAGAAGATGAGTGTTGTACCTGAACGATTGCGGATCCAATAAAGAGTTCAGATAATTTGGCAGACGAGTACATCAACACTGTCAATTTCGGCACATCAATGACCCTGATTTTTGTTGGACCTTCTAGATCCGATACAAGCAATCTTTCAAGGAAAGGCGCATTCTCAATGACCATAACGTGGAACAGCTGGAGTGATCTCTTCCCAATTGATGTCTTGTTGCGGGGCCAGCAAGACACATAAATCCATCGGAGATTCGTCGAGATGATGTGGAGGCTAACGAACCCGTGGATCTGCCAGAGAGGAAGGTACTCGAGCGTAGTATAGCTGCGGAGAAGGTGCTCCATAGCCTTCTTCGAGAAGCCAACATCAAAGAGGTCGAGCTGCTTGAGTTGAGGGAGAAGAAGGGCGGGCACAACATTAATCTGGAGAAAATAGTAGGAGCTGAAGCTGGTGCAGTGCCGTGTTGGCATGAGGGAGAGCACGGACGATGACAGAGAGCGACATCATCTAGCTTCAAACCTAAGCTCCTCGAGCTGATCTAGGGTGGGGGACAAGAACCACTCGTCGAATTTGGCTTGGACCTTGCAGTTGGTACTAAACATGCGGATGTCAAGGCGTCTGGCTTGCCTAGGGTGCGATGAAAGGATCTTGAAGACTGCGACCACGCGTTTGCAATCCCCGTTGCAGAGGCTGCTATTGACGGTGAGGTTGAGGGGGACGCGCGCCATCGCCGGGAGAGGAGGGTGGTCCGCACGGCATATTTGGTCGGGAGGAGGCTGATGATGACGAGCAGCATGTCATCGAGGAGGCTACTGATGAAGTCCAGGCTCGCCGGTTGCGGCTTTGGCTCGAGTCGCCTCCGCTTGTTGGCTTCCTCGCCATACATCTCAGCCGGCAGCGACACTGGTGTACATGTGTGCTGGTGTGTATTGTGTGGTCGGTGTGCACGAGTGCGTCCTTCTGTGCATGCCGCCGCGCAGTTGTGAAGTGTGCGCGAGTGCGTCGTTCACGCGGAAGAAGTGTGCCTTCAATTTACTAGTGTGTGGGGTGCTACCCCGAGTGGTTTCAACTTTGTTTATTTCAATGCGTGTCAGATGGGCCTCTAGTTTACTTATTTTCACCCACTGCCACATGGGCCAGCACATGAAGATTGAGAACACGAGCTGACAAGGCAGCATGTGGACTGGTTGACTCGTCAACTAAACAATATACGGAGCTATACGCTGACACAGTGGCCATATAGTACCTCAATATAGAGAGTTAGAGTGAGAGAGGCCCGTGAGAGATAGTAGACAGAGAGAAAGAGCTACTCCCTCCACTCGATAAAGTAGTGCCTATATTTTTAAAAAGTCAAACTTTGAAACTTTGACCAAGTTTATAAAGAAATTACTTATATCTACAATACCAAAGATAAATGATAGTATGAAGGAAGTACATGTTGTGATGAATCTAATGATCGTTCTAGATGTAAATGTTTTTCTCCACATATACCTGATCAAACTTTTCTGAGGTTTGACTTTTCAAAACATCCATATGCTTATGGACGTGAGAGATTCCCTAACTATATATATATAGAGAGAGTGTGTGTGTGTGAAATAGAAAGAGTGAATGAAAGAAGTGTGTGCGCGTGTGTGAAAGAGACATGGACAACACACGATAAAGTAGAGAAAATCGTGTGTGTCCTATGCAAACATATCACACATGCATCTTTGAGAAAAGGAAGCAAGGTGAGGAGATAGTGTGTGGTTGTTTGCAACTGAGAGAGAAAGACCCCTAGCACGTGGCCAAGAGAGGTCTGAAAAACAAGGGAGAGAGGTCGAGAGAGACGTATGGAGAAAATGCAGACATGGGGAGGAGAGAGTGTATTTTTGTGACAGAGAGATCCCCTGTAGATCGTTTTGGGACTACATGGGTGGGAGAATGAGTAACAAGGTGTGTGCGCAATAGAAGATACCCCAAGAGATATCGAGATAGACATATAGATGGAAAGAGACAATACATTTGTTCCTGATGGCCAGTGAGAGATAGTCATACTTAGGGGGGGAGTGCGCGTGCCTATGATGGAGTGAGTGATTATGGTATCTAGGGGGGTGCGTGTCACATAGAGAGAGAACAAGGGCGGAGAGTGTTAGATGGGTCTATGTAGCGTGAGCGAGATATGTGTATGTGTGAACCAAGGAGATATAAAGTTTGAGAGAGATAGAGGAGCCCCGATACGGCTGAGTGGTGCGTCAGACAGCTGAGAGGGGGAAAAAGATATTCCATCCGCTCGATAATGCAGTGCATATACATTTTGTAGAAGTCAAACTTTGGAAACTTTGATCAGGTTTACGCAAATATTATTTATATCTACAATACCAAAGATACATCATATGAAACTACATCTCATGATGTATCTAATGATATATGTTTGTTGTTCTAGATGTAAATGTTTTTCTCCACGTACATGGTCAAACTTTGTGATGTTTGACTTTTCAATAAATCTATATGCTATGGAACGAAGAGAGTGCCTAAGTCGAGATAGATCAAGTCCGTGTGAAGGAGAATGAGTGAGTGTGTAAAAACAGAGTGTGTGTGTGTGAAAGAGAAATGGACAATAAACGGTAAATTAGAGAGAGTGTGTGTGTTCGTTTCTTATGCAAACATATCACGCATGCATCTCCGAGATAGAAAAGCGAGGCGAGGAGATACACGAAGATAGCTAGTGCGTGATTGTTTGCAACAGAGAGGGACACCCCTATAGCACATGTCCAGTAGAGGTCTGGCCAACAAGGGACAAAGGTTGGGAGGGACACATGGAGAAGATGGACGCATGTGGAGGCAAAGAAGGTGTGTTTGTGATAGAGAGATCAGTCGAGATCGTGAGGGGACTATATGGGTGGGAGGTCGAGGGACAAGGTGCGTGTGCGATAGAAAGATGCCCCGAGAGAAATCGAGATAGACCATGCACACATTTGTGATGGAGACTAAGAATTAGCTAGTCATACTTGGCTAGGAGTGAGATTGTGTGTGTGTGAGAGAGAGAGAGAGATGGAGAGATAACAAGGGAGAGAGAGAGAGAGTTTTAGATGGGTCTATCGAGTGCGAGTGAGATATGCGTGTGTATGTGTTACCCAGAGAGATGGAGAGTTTTAGAGAGAGAGGGAAGAGCTCCGAGACGGCAGAGTGGTGCGTGAGAGAGTTACGGGCAATGAGCCAGGGAATTTGTGTGCGTGCGATGAGTGCACCCAAGATATTTAGCTTGGATTAGAGAATCATACATAGTGTGTGAGAGAGACCTATACATGGAGTGTGCATGCGAACTAGAAAGAGCCCCCCACACACACAAAGAGAGAGAGAGAGAGAGAGAGAGAGAGAGAGAGAGAGAGAGGGAGAGGGAGCCACAAGGTTTGTGTTTGGATG
>NC_041381.1:385831396-385933589 GCF_002162155.2 Triticum dicoccoides
AGAGAGAGAGAGAGAGAGAAAGAGAGAGAGAGAGAGAGAGAGAGAGAGAGAGAGAGTGAGAGAGAGAGAGCAGGAGTCTAGGAGAGGGGGAGGTCGCGTTTTATGCATCAAATACTGATTAAACCATGTTTTGATATAAACTTGCATTCAAATATTTAAATTGGAGAACATGTTGTGTGGAATCCACACATGAACGGAGATATGCGTATCAAACAAGTTCATTAATTTTACATTCAACATGTTCATGGAGTACTATAATATTGTACGACATGCTACTCGATTGAGGTGTTCTATTTTTGGATTTAGTTCACTATTTTGACCTGGTGAATGAGCTATTTCATTGAATCGAGATATTTCTTTTTGGGTTTGATTCCCGTTTTTTAGTGGGTTAACTGTTTGTCATACAGTAAATTGTTAGCAAAGAGCATGTAAAACATATTAGTCCCGAGCATCATCTCTCCATCTAAAAAAGAAGTCGCAAGCTAATATTTCAAAATTTGATTGGAATCGACTTGGTAAGGTAGACGTGGATGGTCGTTCTCCCAAAATTTGAACAAGACGCTAAACACCCTCTGCTCAGTGGAATTCGCCCGAGCAAATAAATGGGAGACGCAAAATTACCGGCCTGTGTGGGACATGCATAATTTGGCCCATTGTTTATCGTGGGTAGGTTCGTAATTTCATCCAAGCTCACCTTCTCGGCCGAAATGACATTCTCTGAATAATTCATAAACCATTGGCGGCAAAACACTGTCTCCTCGCTTGAAATCGCTCGCCCCGACTATTTCAAAACACGCCCTCCTCGCCCGAAACCGGTCGCACCGACTATTTTAAAAGACGCCCTCCTCGCCCGAAATCGCTCGCGCCCACTATTTCAAAACACACCCTCCTCGCCCGAAATAGCTCGTTCCCACTATTTGGGAGAATGAGTTACTCTACTATCCCCGACCTCGAGTACACATGCCCAAGCCCAGAAGCCTAAAGCCAGGGGTAGAACTATAACTCCCCCCACATTATAGACAAATGTGTCCGTAATACATGGTTCCCCCTCCCAATTCCCCATTCATACCTCGTGGGTGCCAAATCACCTTCTCCTCGGAAGCTTCCTTCACTGCAGCCACGAAACCTCAGCCCCTTCTCCATGGCGCCCCACACCGCACCAAATTCACTGCCGCCCTCCTCCCGAATGCCGGAGACGTTTTCTGTTTCCCGTCGTGCACTCGGCCATGTGCCTCTTACTCCGTGTTGCCGGAGCTACCTCGATGATGGCCGCGCGAACCGTACCGGAGATGATTCACCCCGCCATTGTGCATGATGCCAGAGCGGCTCCAACGTCGGATGCGTCCATCAGGGCCCTGGTGCTGCTTCCCCGTAGCCTTAGACTATCGCAATATCTCTGCTTTCCTGCCACCAGTAGCCACCACAACCGCGCCGTCCTCACCGACTCGGAAGCTGGAGATGCCTACTTCACCAGACCGCAAGATAGGTCGTACACTTATCTCAAATCACTTTATTTAGGCATCAGTTGTCTGAATTTTTATTCTGGACCAATCGATTCCCAATAGGAAGTAGCACCCCTCGAGGCGGCGGAGCTCCTAGGCTGCCGATTAGCTGGTGTCTAACGTAAGGGTGTGGGGTGCAAGTTCGCCGTGGAAGCAACGCTTACATGGCTATATTAGAGTTGTGTGGGTTGAAGGTACTACCGCCGCCGGATCTAGATGACAGCGAGTCTTTGTGGATTGGTCGGGAGTGGCGCAACCACTGCAGTGCGGTGGGGGTGGGGAGCGGGGTTTTGGTCGGAGCTCTCGTGGCCATGGACGACATAGGCAGGCTGTTCTGCCAGTAGTCACTAGCTCTTCCAGGAAGATACATAACAGTGTCAGCCGGGAGTCACAAGACGGCCATCAAGCCATCCGACGTAGATCGGATAGTACAAAAATAAAATAAAATCATGTGACCCCAATTTAGTCTTTAGTCAACAGACGTGTGACCACTAGCGTACCTTAATGTTGATCTCTCAGGGTATTTGTTCAGATCATAGATATGTGTCGTTCTTAACATTATGTGTTTTCTGCATCTTTAGCCACACCGTCTTCCTTCTCATCGGAGCTGCTCCAACAAGGGAAGCATACACCAGAAGGGTGCTATAGTCCCCACTCAACAGTTCCGTGCATAGAATGCGCGTGCCCGACATGGACAACCACAACAACTGTAGGGCCATCGACAAGTCAGCACATGATGTTCACTCCTATGGATCGCGACCAGATAGGTTGTACCCTCATCTTACTTGTGTGCAACATTTATGGCTTTGTTATCCATCTAAGCATGGAAAATAGATTATCACATTTCACTGTATGTTCATGCTAATCTCTTACGAGTCCTGTTCCGGAGTTAACTCAGTTCCATAGTTCAACTAAGAGACTTGTTCTTTAGGTAACGTTGTTCCATAGTTATCATCCATCAGCTAATGCTATCTTACAGGCTGGTGATTATAGTATTATAACACTTCTAGTATTACCTAGGTTGTTCTTTAATACTTCTGTGTGCCATATAGTTATTCTCGAGTACAAACGATACATATTCTGTCGCTTTCATCTATGTTCTCCCTTTAGTTTTTGAGACCTGTTGCTGCTAGTTAGCCCCGGTCCTACAATTTATGTCATCTCCTATAGGCACTCATTACATTAATCTAACTACTAGCTGTCTTCCATGCATGTCAGATATAATTGCACACACTAATTATCCCCAAGAACCTCACGGAGCAATGTAACGACCAACAAACTTGATGTCAATGATACCCAATATGATGGAACATGTAAAGGAATTTCATCAGAAGACTTGTACAAAGCTGATGAATCCTCTTCACCCCACATGGTCCTTGCTCTAACTTGGCCCGTGGTATGGGTACAACATGCATATAATGTCCTGGAGTGCATCTACTTTGTTGCAATGCCATGTGCTTAGCCTGCTGATCATGCATGTAAATATGTCATGCCTTCGTGTTTTTAGTACCTATTCCATTAATAATAACATGTTTTCAAATTCAAGTACTATCATTCTACTCTATGGCAATGCCATCTGCTTAGTTTGGACATCATGCTTCTGAATATCTTATGCATTGTTATTCATCAGTATGTACTTCATCTGTCTATCATACCATGTTTTTTTACATTCAAGTGTTGTTCTAGTGGTCTGTTGCAATGCCATCTTAGTTTCCCAATCATACACGCATATGTTGCCTTAGTGTTTTTCTGTATGTATTCCGCTAGCATACAATTTTACATTCGACTAGTGTTTTTTTACTCTGTTGTCCTATCGTATCCCTAGCTCTTACATCATACTCCCTCTGTCCGGATTACATGTTGCCGAAATGGATAAAAATGGATGTATCTAGAACTGAAATACTCCTAGACCCATCCATTGATTTCTAGATGGAGGGAATACATGTCAATATGTCATGGCTTTCTATTCTTCAGTACCTATTCCATCTCTCTGTTGTAGCATGTTTTATACTTCAAGCACCATTCTTCTATATAAGGCATGCAAGGGGAAGACGGCTATGTTAGAATCTGAAGGGTTACAAACGAGGTCTTTGCAAAAGATCCAAACGCCAGGAGATAGGAAACCAACTCCAATATTCATAGATACTGCTCCAGCATAGAGAAGCCCAACTCCTACTTATATATAAGGAGATTCCAGTGGCCAAAGAACTAGTTCGCTCCACTCCAACAAAAATATATCAACTCCATTCTAAGAAACGTGTGTGTATCCTCACATCATGAAATTTTATAGCATGCTGGTCATATTTTCTACATGTTTCTTACCCATCTCTCTTTTAGAAAATAAGCTTAACAGATAGAAGAATTTCATATTTTCTACATGTTTCTTACCCATCTCTCTTTTAGAAAATAAGCTTAACAGATAGAAGAATTTCTGCACTGGTATCATCTTTGAGGAAAGTATCTTGCGGGAATTCTCTGTGCCCCAATGCTGATGTAAGTACCTATTGTATATCACTATATTTTTACATCAGCATGTATTTTGTTAATCGGTGTGAATCCAACCTTTAACTGATCTAAATTTAGTTGTAGCGAAATGATATAATTAAAGGCCACAATGTTGCTTTTTGTAAGGAAAACTGCCTGGTAGTCTTGCATACTGAGCTGCATGAGTGTACTATCTCATATCATGCACATTAGCAAACTATAGTGCTGCTCCGGTTGCCCATTCATTCATTGTGTCAATGTTGCTTTCGTATTACCTTACCTGGCTGATGATAGTTGTGCCATGTTGAGTTAATTTGGTGTAGGATGGTGTGGTCTGGTTGCCCAAACGTTTGTTGTGTCAATTTTGCTTTCCTATTATCTGACCTGGCCAATGATAGCAATGCTAGTGTGACAATTTGGTGCATGCTGCTGAAGATAAGAAGACAAACTCTGAAAGCAGCAAGGCAACCCCATTGTTTCTTTCCAATAAATCAAACCAGGTAATATGGAAATAACTTTTGATTAAACTGTTCGGTTCCCCTTCTAATTTATGTGATGATGAAGTGGTCGAGACACTCTCCACTATCAATAATACAAGACTGCCAAAATCGCCATCTGAATCTGCTTAGTTTCGTCTGAATGCAACAGAAAAGATGTATGTTTGTGAACCAATTACTGGCTGAAGCAATGATGGAAATTGTGGAGGAATCAGAGGTGCACATTCTTGCACAACAACAACTGATCAATGTTTTCAGAGACAATGTAGAAAAGGAGGAAGAACTTGCTCACATGCTTATGGGCGTCATCTGCACTAAGGTTGCAGATTGTGATGTTGTAGATCATTAGGTTCTGTTCATTTATTTGCACTGGCATCAATCTTCGATTGCCCAGCGGATGTAATTTCCTGTAATATATGTTGGATGTGCAACATTTTTTTATGTCGTACCTTTGCTTAGCGCGCCTCGCATTCCAGCTAACTGGTTGCTAGGAAGCTAAAAAAGCAGTGAAATTATTAGTTAGCATGAACAGTGGTGGGCCCTATATGAAGGAAGCAGCCCACTGCCCTTAACGGGCTTCCCTAATGGGCTCTCGGGGCCAAAATTCTCATAGGCCTTTGATTGATCGGTCTTGGTCCTATGCATAATTGCTCATCATAATGGGCTCAAATTATCAAATTGGGCCTACACACATGTTCGAACTTTAGTGGGCCCATTAAGTTAAAGGGACCTACCATGCCAAAAGCTCTATTGGGTCACTATTACTGAAACGGGCCGACAGTTAATGCTCGTCCATGTTACCTCTCGGGTCGTTAACAGGCCGATACTAAGGGCGGCCTACATATAGCCCAACTATACTATGGGCCTTTAGAAGGCCAAAGTGAAATCGGGCTCGTACTGGACCATGATGAGCATGGGCCGCTAAGAGGCCGAAAGTCAGGTCGTACTATATATCGCCCAACTGTGTTGTGGGCCTTTAGCAGTCCGAAAGAGAAACCGGGCTGGTATTGGACCATGAAGAGCATGGACCGTTAAAATTCCAAAACTTAGGTCCGACTGCGAGTGGCCCATCTCATTTATGGGCCATTAACAGGCTGAAAGACACACCGGGGCGAAAATTGGCCCAACACTTAAATGGGTCGCTATAAGGCCGAAAGTTGTACATCCTGAAAATTGGCCCATCCCTTGGATGGGTCGTTAACAGGCCGAAACCACATTGGGCCGATATTGAGCCCAAATATATAGCGGGATGTTAACAGGCTCAAACTGATGATGGGCTGCAATGGTGTCAAATCGTTAACGGGCCATTGACGGGCCGAATTGGCACATCTCGCATGGGTCATGGGCTTAAATGGGCCTGACACAAGTAGGCCTTATATGGGCTGGCCTGCTAATTTTTACTGGGTCGACCTTTATCACCGGAATGGGCCACTAGCGGGCCTTTCCACGTGCCGACGTATCATAGGCGCCTCCCGAACTATGAGAGGATGGCATCTGTCCCAACGTTGAGCCGACACGTGGATCGTCCGATGAATGAGAATTTTACACGTGGAAAATCCCCATTGGTCGGGGCTGTTAACGGGTTATTGGATCCAAACCGGAACCCGATAGCTTAACGGCGACCCGTTATGGTGGATGCCACGTGTCGGTCACCCTTGACAAAAGAACTTCTATGACGCGCAATTTATCATCATGGAAGTGGACACTTCCGTGATGATAATTTTGGTAATGTCATCGAACACTTCTACGACAGCACATGTATGACTATCTTGATTCTGTCATAAAATCTTCATGGATGTACATGCATGATAAAAAATGTGACCAACTGTGACAAACACGTATCATCACGGAAGTGTATTTTTTTTGTAGTGGAGAGGAGCGAGTTAACCTTGTGTCCAATGGCGTATACTTGAGGTCTCGTCTTATGTCCTCTTGGGTCTTGGGGAGTCGTCATGGTGTACATGGGGATGACCCTAGGATGCTCCACATCATCCCCGCCCCCCTTGGGAAAGATCCAACCTCGGATCGTGATCCTCATCACCATGGGAACGGTTGTCATGGACGGACTTGTGGTTGGACGAAGTTGAAGACATGGCACAATCCAAGTACTCCAAGGTGTCTCTGGTAAGTGGTACATGCAAAATGAACAAACACAAAGTACACTTGGAAATACAATGGTTAGCGCACACAAAGTGTCCATCATGTAAGAATGAGTCTGTGCAGCAAGATTGTGCGTGGCAAGACACATGATGCTTATCCAAAAGATGTAAAATGATATGTGAAGCATTCATGAGAGCAAATTCATTTGTTGTGCACATAAAGTTGTGGTAGTTGTGATGGTGCACAAAGCTAAAAATTCTACCATTGTGCAAAATGATGTCATAGTGTGATGGTTTATCAAGAGCATGAACATGGCAATGGATGCTCAATATGTCTATGTTATCATGCAATTGACGGTGGCCAATATGACCATGATGTATGAATATGCCATCAAGAAAGATCACGTCAAATTTGCTAAGGAAGTGCACAAGCTCATATATTAGGGATGACATGGGAATAGAAGATGCAACAAGGTAATCATATTGTGAGTCAATCTGTGCATAGGGTGTAAACTTGTGGTGAGTATGATAAGTCCATCGAGCATGACATGTTCGAGCACAATCAACAAATATGGATGTGTTGGTGCAATGTGTCAAAGGAGTGTTGATGTACCAATGCTCGATGTCGTGGCATGAGTGGAGGTTCGAAGGTGCATCCAATAAGTGCGAGTGCTCCTCAATGTGAAGGTCCATAGAGTCAATCTCCAATGTCGCTCCTCCGTTCACGAGATGTATCATGTAGACAAGAAAAAGGAAAAAACAACGAAAGAATGACCCATCCAATATGCATAATTGAAGATGGCTCAAAGGGACGGAGTTCACCTTTATGAGGATGTCGAAAATGTTGGTGTCGCGCATCATGTAGACCTTTGCATGACTAATATGGCTCATGATGGTACCGCCTTGTGAATCCTTCAAAATGAAAGAACCTGACAAACACTCGGAAAAGCAAATGAGGTCATCGTAAATGCAAAACCTATCATTCGAGTGGTGAGATATCCAACAAGTGTATGCATCATGCTCATCATAAGAAAGGACAAGGGGTCGTTTCATAGTATGGAGGCATATGATGCAAGAACAACCAAATACAATAGGCTCAATGAAACAAACAGACATCACAAGTAAAGTGTCCAAGTCTCCAAGATCAATAAGCATAGATGCAACTATTGGAGACAAGCGACAACGAACAAGATATATCATGTGAGGCATGAACATATATGTCATCAACCCAAGAAAGCGAGTAAGAATGGAACATGGGTTATGCAACAAAGCAAGTGATCATAGTAAACAAGTAAAGAGAGCTAGTAGTGCGAAGATGCAACGTACTAGAGGTAATCATGATCATCAATTCATGCGTGCAGATAGTGGGCATGAATAATGCACATGACATGCCAATTGTGAGAATAAGAAATGAGCAAAGTAGTTCCATGGTGTTGGCAAGAAGTCCTATGTAAATAGCAATGGAACATCATGACTCTCCCAACACAAGAATCAACAATAGCATGTGGCACAAGGAAAACACGGTAATAGAAACAAGGATCTCCACCAAGCATGCAAATACACATAGATAACATAATGATGAATCATGGGTGGATGCAAGAAAGGGTCACAATTGCATGGCAAAATCATGTAAAGAGGCATAACATGCAAAGTGAACATGATAGAATGGGCATCAGGTGAGAAGTGGTAAATAGCCCATAGTCGTGTGAGAGCCAAGAGAGATGCGCGTAGTCGTTGCGCGAAGAGAACGATGGTAAGGATAGTCCACGGAATCCCAAAGCATCATTGCTCTCAAGAGCTCATTTCGTCAACTCTTGGGATTGAGAGGTTGACGAGTATACGTGAGTACCTACACAAAACAAAGACAAAGGGAAAATTGTGTGTGCGTGGTATATATATATATACACATCATCCATCATGATGCGCACGTGCATCTGTTGGTTAGCACAAAATATCCAATGCTCAAATAAGTGAGATGCGTGATATAAAAACATGTCATCCATCATTATAGGTTTTTTGTTGTATATAGCATAATGGAGACTCAAATTGTGTAATGCATCATGATAAATACGTAGAGCATTGTTATTCATGGAATGCATATGGTGCACACAATCATGGGAACCATGCAAAGTATGGAATGTATCAAAATCTCCTAATATGTATGAGGAAACTATGGGGGTCTCCTCATGAGAATTAGTGGAAACATCACATGGAGAATATTGACAACATCCAAAACAAAGCATATTCAAAACAATGTGATCATGGCATTGCTGGGGAACATAGTAATTTCAAAAAATTTCCTACACACACGCAAGATCATGGTGATGACATAGCAACGAGAGGGGAGAGTGTTGTCCATGTACCCTCGTAGACCGTAAGAGGAAGCGTTATGACAACGCGGTTGATGTAGTCGTACGTCTTCACGATCCGACCGATCCAAGCACCGAACGTACGGCACCTCCGAGTTCAGCACACGTTCAGCTCAATGACGATCCCCGGACTCCGATCCAGCAAAGTGTCAGGGATGAGTTCCGTCAGCACGACGGCGTGGTGACGATGATGATGCTCTACCGGCGCAGGGCTTCACCTAAACTCCGCGACGATATGACCGAGGTGGAATATGGTGGAGGGGGGCACCGCACACGGCTAAGGAACGATCCATAGATCAACTTGTGTTGTTGTGCCTACAGGTTCCCCCCTGCCCCCGTATATAAAGGAGGGAGGGGGAGGTGCGGCCGGCCAGGAGGGGCGCGCCAAGGGGAGTCCTACTTCCACCGGGAGTAGGACTCCCTCCTTCCTTGTTGGAGTAGGAGAAGGGGGGAAAGAGGGGGAGAGGAGGAAGGAAAGGGGGGCCGCACCCCTTGTCCAATTTGGACCAGAGGGGGGCTACGCGCCTCCTTCCTTTCGGCCTCTCTCCTCTATTCCCGTATGGCCCAATAAGGCCCATATACTCCCCGGCGAATTCCCGTAACTCTCCGGTACTCCGAAAAATACCCGAATCACTCGGAACCTTTCCGAACTCCGAATATAGTCGTCCAATATATTGATCTTTACATCTCGACCATTTCGAGACTCCTCGTCATGTACCCGATCTCATCCAGGACTCCGAACTCCTTCGGTACATCAAAACTCATAAACTCATAATATAACTGTCATCGAAACCTTAAGCGTGCGGACCCTACGGGTTCGAGAACTATGTAGACATGACCTAGAACTATTCTTGGTCAATAACCAATAGCGGGACCTGGATGCCCATATTGGTTCCTAGATATTCTGTGAAGATCTTTATCGGTCAAACCGCATAACAACATACGTTGTTCCCTTTGTCATCGGTATGTTACTTGCCGGAGATTTGATCGTAAGTATCCAATACCTAGTTCAATCTCGTTACCGGCAAGTCTCTTTACTCGTTCTGTAACACATCATCTTATAACTAACTCATTAGTTACAATGCTTGCAAGGCTTAGGTGATGAGTATTACCGAGAGGGCCCAGAGATACCTCTCCGACAATCGGAGTGACAAAACCTAATCTTGAATTATGCCAACCCAACATGTACCTTCGGAAACACCTGTAGAGCACCTTTATAATCACCCAGTTACGTTGTGACGTTTGGTAGCACACAAAGTGTTCTTCCGGTAAACGGGAGTTGCACAATCTCATAGTTGCAGGAACTTTGTATAAGTCATGAAGAAAGCAATAGCAATATACTAAACGATCAAGTGCTAGGCTAACAGAATGGGTCATGTCAATCACATCATTCTCGTAACGATGTGATCCCATTAATCAAATGACAACACATGCCTATGGTTAGAAAAGATAACCATCTTTGATTAATGAGCTAGTCAAGTAGAGGCATACTAGTGACTATATGTTTGTCTATGTATTCACACATGTATCATGTTTCCGGTTAATACAATTCTAGCATGAATAATAAACATTTATCATGAAATAAGGAAATAAATAATAACTTTATTATTGCCTCTAGGGCATATTTCCTTCAGTCTCCCACTTGCACTAGAGTCAATAATCTAGTTCACATAGCTATGTGATTTAACACCAATATTCACATTTGCATGTGATTAATACCCATAGTTCGCATCATCATGTGATCAACACCCAAAGGGTTTACTAGAGTCAATAATCTAGTTCACATCGCTATGTGATTAACACCCAAAAGAGTACTAAGGTATGATCATGTTTTGCTCGCGAGAGAAGCTTAGTCAACGGGTCTGTCATATTCAGAGCCGTATGTATTTCGCAAATATTCTATGTCCACAATGCTCTGCACGGAGCTACTCTAGCTAATTGCTCCCACTTTCAATATGTATCCAGATTGAGACTTAGAGTCATCTGGATTGGTGTAAAAGCTTGCATCATTGTAACTTTAACGGCGGGCTCTTTTATCACCTCCATAATCGAGAAACATCTCCTTAGTCCTCACTAAGGATATTCTTGACCCATGACCAGTGATCTACTTATTAGATCAAAATTGTATTCCTTTTCCACACACAGAGCAAGGTATACAATAGGTCTGTTCACAGCATAGCATACTTTATAGAACCTATGACTGAGGCATAGGGAATGACTTTTCATTCTCTTTCTATTTTCTGCAATGGTCGGGTCTTGAGTCTTACTCAACTTCACACCTTGTAACACAGGCAAGAACTCCTTTCTTTGACTGTTCCATTTTGAACTATTTCAAAAATTTATTAAGGTATGTACTCATTGAAAAATCTTATCAAGCGTCTTGATCTATCTATATAGATCTTGATGCTCAATGTGTAAGCAGCTTCACCGAGGTCTTGCTTTGAAAAACTCTTATTCAAGTATCCTTTCATGCTATCCAAAATTTCCATATCATTTCCAATTAACAATATGTCATCCACATATAATATTAGAAATGCTACAGAGTTCCCACTGACTTTCTTGTAAATATAGGCTTCTTCAAAAGTCTGTATAAAACCATATGCTTTGATCAACTCATCAAAGCATATATTCCAACTCCGAGATGCTTGCACCAGTCCATAGATGGATCGCTGGAGCTTGCACCATTTGTTAGCACCTTTACGATTGACAAAACCTTCTGGTTGCATCATATACAACTCTTCTTTAAGAAAACCATGAAGGAATGCAGTTTTGTTTATCCATTTGCCAGATTTCATAAAATGCGGCAATTGCTAACATGATTCAGATAGACTTAAGCATAGATGCGAGTGAAAAACTCTCATCGTAGTCAACACCTTGAACTTGTCGAAAACCTTTTGCGACAATTCTAGCTTTGTAGATAGTAACACTATTAGCATCCGTCTTCCTCTTGAAGATCCATTTAATTTCAATGTCTCGCCTATCATTGGGCAAGTCAATCAAAGTCCATACTTTGTTTTCATACATGGATCTTATCTCAGATCTCATGGCCTCAAGCCATGTTGCGGAATCTGGGCTCACCATCGCTTCTTCATAGTTCGTAGGTTCGTCATGGTCTAGTAACATAACTTCCAGAACAGGATTTCCGTACCACTCTGGTGCGGATCTTACTCTGTAAGACCTACGAGATTCTGTAGTAACTTAATCTGAAGTTTCATGGTCATCATCATTAACTTCCTCACTAATTGGTGTAGTAGTCACTGGAACTGATTTCTGTGATGAACTACTTTCCAATAAGGGAGAAGGTACAATTACCTCATCAAGTTCTACTTTCCTCCCACTCACTTCTTTCGATAGAAACTCCTTTTCTAGAAAGGATCCATCTTAGCAACGAATAACTTGCCTTCGGATCTGTGATAGAAGGTGTACCCAATAGTTTCCTTTGGGTATTCTATGAAGACGCACTTCTCCGATTTGGGTTCGAGCTTATCAGGTTGAAACTTTTTCACATAAGCATCACAACTCCAAACTTTAAGAAACGACAACTTAGGTTTACTGCTAAACCATAGTTCATACCGTGTCGTCTCAACGGATTTAGATGGTGCCCTATTAAACATGAATGCAGCTGTCTCTAATGCATAACCCCAAAACGATAGTGGTAAATCGGTAAGAGACATCATAGATTGCACTATGTCCAATAAAGTACTTGTTATGACGTTCGGACACACCATTAAGCTGTGGTGTTCCAGGTGGCATGAGTTTGTGAAACTATTCCACTTTGTTTTAATTGAAGACCAAACTCGTAACTCAAATATTTGTCTCCGCGATCAAATTGCAGAAACTTAATTTTCTTGCTACGATGATTCTCCACTTCACTCTGAAATTCTTTGAACTTTTCAAATGTTTCAGACTTGTGCTTCATTAAGTAGATATACTCATATCTGCTCAATTCATTTTGTGAAGATCAGAAAATAACGATACCCGCCACGAGCATCAACACTCATTGGATCGCATACATCGGTATGTATTATTTCCAGTAAGTCAATAGCTCGTTCCATTGTTCCGGAGAACGGAGTTTTTAGTCATCTTGCCCAATAGGCACGGTTCGCAAGCATCAAATGATTCATAACCAAGTGATTCCAAAAATCCATCTTTATGGAGTTTCTTCAAGCGCTTTACACCGATATGACCCAAATGGCAGTGCCACAAATAAGTTGCACTATCATTATTAACTTTGCATCTTTTTGGCTTCAATATTATGAATATGTGTATTACTATGATCAAGATCCAACAAACCATTTTTGTTGGTGTGTATGACCATAGAAGGTTCTATTCATGTAAACAGAACAACAATTATTCTCTAACTTAAATGAATAACCGTATTGCACTAAACATGATCAAATCATATTCATGCTCAACGCAAACACCAAATAACACTTATTTAGGTTCAACACTAATCCCAAAAGTATAGGGAGTGTGCGATGATGATCATATCAATCTTGGAACCACTTCCAACATTCATCGTCACTTCACCCTTTAACTAGTCTCTGTTTATTCTGCAATCCCGTTTCGAGTTACTAATCTTAGCAACTGAACTAGTATCAAATACTGAGGGGTTGCTATAAACACTAGTAAAGTACACATCAATCTCAAATATACTTATGTTCACTTTGCCATCCTTCTTATCCACCAATCACTTGGTGTAGTTCCGCTTCCAGTGTCCAGTCCCTTTGCAGTAGAAGCACTTAGTCTCAGTCTTAGGACCAGATTTGGGCTTCTTCACTTGAGCAGCAACTTGCTTGTCGTTCTTCTTGAAGTTCCCCTTTCTTTCCCTTTGCCCTTTTTCTTGAAACTAGTGATCTTGTCAACCATCAACACTTGATGCTCTTTCTTTATTTCTAACTTCGTTGATTTCAACATCACGAAGCGCTCGGGAATCGTTTTTGTCATCCCTTGCATACTATAGTTCATCACAAAGTTTTACTAACTTGGTGATGGTGACTAGAGAATTCTGTCAATCACTATCTTATCTGGAAGATTAACTCCCACTTGATTCAAGCGATTGAAGTACCCAGACAATCTGAGCACATGCTCACTAGTTGAGCAATTCTCCTCCATCTTTTAGCTATAGAACTTGTTGGAGACTTCATATCTCTCAACTCGGGTATTTGCTGGAAATATTAACTTCAACTCTTGGAACATCTCATATGGTCCATGACATTCAAAACGTCTTTGAAGTCCCGATTCTAAGCCGTTAAGCATGGTGCACTAAACTATCAAGTAGTCATCATATTGAGCTAGCCAGACGTTCATAAAGTCTGCATCTGCTCCTGCAATAGGTCTATCACCTAGCGGTGCATTAAGGACATAATTCTTCTGTGCAACAATGAGGATAAACCTCAGATCACGGATCCAATCCGCATCATTGCTACTAACATCTTTCAACACAATTTTCTCTAGGAACATATCGAAATAAACATATGAAAGCAACAACGCAAGCTATTGATCTACAACATAATTTGCAAAATACTACCAGGACTAAGTTCATGATAAATTTAAGTTCAATTAATTATATTACTTAAGAACACCCACTTAGATAGACATCCCTCTAATCCTCTAAGTGATTACGTGATCCATATCAACTACACCATGTCCGATCATCACGTGAGATGGAGTAGTTTCAATGGTGAACATCACTATGTTGATCATATCTACTATATGATTCACGCTCGACCTTTCGGTCTCCGTGTTCTGAGGCCATATCTGCATATGCTAGGCTCGTCAAGTTTAACCTGAGTATTCTGCGTGTGCAAAAACTGGCTTGCACTCGTTGTAGATGGACGTAGAGCTTATCACACCCGATCATCACGTGGTGTCTGGGCACGACGAACTTTGGCAATGGTGCATACTCAGCGAGAACACTTCTTGATAATTTTAGTGAGAGATCATCTTAAAATGCTACCGTCAATCAAAGCAAGATAAGATGCATAAAGGATTAACATCACATGCAATCAATATAAGTGATATGATATGGCCATCATCATCTTGTGCTTGTGATCTCCATCTCCGAAGCACCATCGTGATCACCATCGTCACCGGCGCGACACCTTGATCTCCATTGTAGCATTGTTGTCGTTACGCCATCTATTGCTTCTACGACTATCGCTACCGCTTAGTGATAAAGTAAAGCAATTACAGGGCGTTTGCATTTCATAGAATAAAGCGACAACCATATGGCCCCTGCCAGTTGCCGATAACTTCAGTTACAAAACATGATCATCTCATACAATAAAATATAGCATCACGTCTTGACCATATCACATCACAACATGCCCTGCGAAAACAAATTAGACATCCTCTACTTTGTTGTTGCAAATTTTACGTGGCTGCTACGGGCTTAGCAAGAACCGTTCTTACCTACGCATCAAAAACCACAACGATAGTTTGTCAAGTTGGTGTTGTTTTAACCTTCGAAAGGACCGGGCGTAGCCACACTCGATTCAGCTAAAGTGAGAGAGACAGACACCCGCCGGCCACCTTTAAGCACAAGTGCTCGTAACTGTGAAACCAGTCTCGCGTAAGCGTATGCGTAATGTCGGTCCGGGCCGCTTCATCTCACAATATCGCCGAATCAAAGTATGACATGCTGGTAAGCAGTATGACTTGTATCACCCACAGCACACTTGTGTTCTACTCGTGCATATAACAACAACGCATAAAACCAGGCTCTGATACCACTGTTGGGGAACGTAGTAATTTCAAAAAAATTCCTATGCACACGCAAGATCATGGTGATGACATAGCAACGATAGGGGAGAGTGTTGTCCACATACCCTCATAAACCATAAGCGGAAGCGTTATGACAACGCGGTTGATGTAGTCGTACGTCTTCACGATCCGACCGATCCAAGCACCGAACGTACGGCACCTCCGAGTTCAGCACACGTTCAGCTTGATGACGATCCCCGGACTCCGATCCAGCAAAGTGTCAGGGATGAGTTCCGTCAGCACGACGGTGTGGTGACGATGATGATGCTCTACCGGCGCAGGGCTTCGCCTAAACTCCGCGACGATATGACCGAGGTGGAATATGGTGGAGGGGGGCACCGCACACGGCTAAGGAACGATCCGTAGATCAACTTGTGTTGTTGTGCCTAGAGGTGCCCCCCTGCCCCCGTATATAAAAGAGGGAGGGGGGTGGTGCGGCCGGCCTGGAGGGGCGCGCCAAGGGGAGTCCTACTCCCACCGGGAGTAGGACTCCCTCCTTCCTTGTTGGAGTAGGAGAAGGAGGGAAAGAGGGGGAGAGGAGGAAGGAAAGGGGGGCCGCACCCCTTGTCCAATTCGGACCAGAGGGGGGCTGCGCGCCTCCTTCCTTTCGGCCTCTCTCCTCTATTCCCGTATGGCCCAATAAGGCCCATATACTCCCCGGCGAATTCCCGTAACTCTCAAGTACTCCGAAAAATACCCGAATCACTCGGAACCTTTCCGAACTCCGAATATAGTCGTCCAGTATATCGATCTTTATGTCTCGACCATTTTGAGACTCCTCATCATGTCCCCGATCTCATACGGCACTCCGAACTCCTTCGGTACATCAAAACTCATAAACTCATAATATAACTGTCATCGAAACCTTAAGCGTGCGGACCCTACGGTTTCGAGAACTATGCAGACATGACCTAGAACTATTCTTGGTCAATAACCAATAGCGGGACCTGGATGCCCATATTGGTTCCTACATATTCTACGAAGATCTTTATCGGCCAAACCGCATAACAACATACGTTGTTCCCTTTGTCATCGGTATGTTACTTGCCTGAGATTTGGTCATCGGTATCCAATACCTAGTTCAATCTCGTTACTCGTTCTGTAACATATCATCTTATAACTAACTCATTAGTTACAATGCTTGCAAGGCTTAGGTGATGAGTATTACCGAGAGGGCCCAGAGATACCTCTCCGACAATCGGAGTGACAAAACCTAATATCGAATTATGCCAACCCAACATGTACCCTCGGAAACACCTGTAGAGCATCTTTATAATCACCCAGTTACGTTGTGACGTTTGGTAGCACACAAAGTGTTCTTCCGGTAAACAGGAGTTGCACAATCTCATAGTTGTAGGAACTTTGTATAAGTCATGAAGAAAGCAATAGCAATATACTAAACGATCAAGTGCTAGGCTAACGGAATGGGTCATGTCAATCACATCATTCTCCTAATGATGTGATCCCATTAATCAAATGACAACACATGTCTATGGTTAGGAAACATAACCATCTTTGATTAATGAGCTAGTCAAGTAGAGGCATACTAGTGACTATATGTTTGTCTATGTATTCACACATGTATCATGTTTCCGGTTAATACAATTCTAGCATGAATAATAAACATTTATCATGAAATAAGGAAATAAATAATAACTTTATTATTGCCTCTAGGGCATATTTCCTTCAGGCATGGCATAGTAGATGAATTGCGCTAATCATGTAAAGGAAGCATGGCGATATCATCACATGCGGGGGTGCATCTTCTTCCACCATGGCCATCGTCGTCACCATTGGAGGTATGGACTCATAGAGGATAGGCATGTCGTCATGTAGGAGACCTAGCACCAAAAGGGAAAACACATTTGGAGTAGAGGGTAAGTCATTAGAAATCATAGTGGCCTCACATGCCCTCTCAACTACCTCACTCACTAAGTGTTGTGGCTCACTCACTCCCTTATGATGCTCTCACTCGTATGGTTGGTGGAGTCACTCAAATGGCTCTCAACCTCACATAGGTTGTGTGTCATGCTCTCATGTGCGGGGCTAGTGGTGGTCACACTCATCCTCTCATAGGAAATGCTCTCAATGTCATGTATGGTGGAGCCACTCATGTCACTCATGTGGTTGTGGCTCTCCTCACATGGCAACTGGGACATCTTATCATATGTGGGTGTTGGGGAGATGTAGGTGCAAATGTCTCCATGCTCAACTCCTATCGCCGCCTTGGTTGAATGGATAGTCCCATGCTCAAACTCCTCATCCATAACGCCTCCAAAGATGAATTCCGTAGGATGTGGAAAATCATCACTCTCCTCCGAGACAAAAGATAAAGTTTCATGTGCGGTCTTGTAGCTTGACTCACAGTAGGAGTCCCATTGGGGCGCCATTTTCATGTTGTTGAAGAGGTTCGCGCTTGTCACTGTGGTCAAAGGGGATGGCCCTTGCGCGAATGTCTTGTCGTTGTCTTGTATTAGGCCCATATGATGTGGCACCTCGTAGCTCGTCTCCATGACCGAAGGGAATTTCCCATGCTTGGCCATCTTCCTTGAGGGGCTTCCAAAGATGGATGTGTCGCCCTCTCTCGTAGGTGGTCGCCTCGTTGTTGAAGATGTCGATGTAGGCGAACTCTCGGGAAGTAGGCTAAGATGTCGTACGTCCAAAGGCAAAGATGCCTTGATAACACTTGGCAAAGATGCCGATGTGGTTGTTGTAACCGTAGCATGTGCTTGGTGGTGCCTGTCTTGCAGTCTTCTCTTGTGCTATTGAAGCTTGGCCTTGGCATGTAGTAGAGCTTGTTCGGACTTAGAGGTTTGCATGTGTCGAGCATCTTCATGATGATGGTGTCATTGTCGTGCTTGAGCTCGTAGTAGATGTTGTTTGTCATTGTCGTGCACATGACTCTTGGAGGTGACTTGCCCTTCATGACGATGTTGATCACGAATGTGATGATGGTCGCCATGGAGAGGTGGACGTGGATGACTTGCACTTGTATCATTTTTGCGCTCCGAGGACTTGTGGCTTGAACGTCACCGCTGTGAAGATGATGAAGGGGAAGAAGACTTGTAGTCGACCAACACTTGTCGTAGCTCCTCCATGTGTTTGTTTTGGTAGTCAAACAAGTTGTCGATGTAGTCCCTTTCCTTGCTTCGGATTATCGTATGTCGGCGGTGATGTTCTCGAGGCCTTGCATTGCTCGTAGTAGTCTGTAGTAGGGAGTTGTGTTGTTGTAGTTGTACAGGCCATCGTTGTTATCAAAGGCCGGAGATGAAATGCATTTCCTATCCATCACAAGACTAGAGAAAATATGAGTGGAATAAAGGAGAGAACTATACTAAATGTACCTTGACCGATGTTGAGAATGGCTCAACGTTCACTCAATGATGTAACAAGGAAATAGCACAATTGGTACTGATCTCGTCAATTTCTCACACCTACATAAATAAGGCTTATGGTGGAGCTCGGTGAGGATAGTGTCACAAAAAATTTAATGCAAAATGTTACAAAAAGTCAATAATGTTGAAAGACATTCACAAATTCTCAAGTGAAAAAAGTAGACCAATAGCAATATGTGGCACACGGAAAAACACACATGGATATATAAATGGGGTCGTGCAACCAAGGAATGAGCTCAAAATGTGGAATCCATGGAAATGCTCTTATTGCATAACTCTAGACAGACGCTAGCATGATGGCTCAATAGGCAGATACGACACTACTACATGACCCACAGGAGACAAAAATGCAACAACTTCTATCCCAAGTATGCTATGTATATATGGTTCCCGGTGTTCCTCTCAAAATGATCCAAGATGATCTTATATGCAATGTGGTATGATGCTATGGCTATTGCTTACAAGCTTCTTTGCTCTCTTTTTCTTTGCTTAAAAGATTATTCTTTTTTTGCATGGCCACTTTTTCACAATGCACAAACCAAGATAGCAATTATGTATATGCGGGAACAATCTTGTGACACAAGAGATGATATGATACCAAGATGATATGGTATGTATGTAATAGAAGGTGTTGACCAATGATCACTAATGTGTACAAGTAATGTTGCCGACAATACTCAAAGGCTAGTCTTGATAGGCAAGTGACACAAAAGGGGCTAGGGGTTATCAAAGCAATGGCAAGGGGAATATACAATGGTGTCGTTGAGGTTACCGTCCTTATGTACGATGACGACCTCATGGCAATGATGAGAGGCGGCATTGTCAATGTCGACCTGTTCCTAATTAGCCGAAACACCTTAGGAAACGGAAAAAACCGCGAACTCAAAATCTCAAATATCAAAATGGTGGTAGCGGAATGCGGTGGCCGTTTGCACTCGGCAAAGCGGAATTGGTATGATGGGTTACGGAGTCAAAGTTGAAGTTGTTGTCCCTAAGTAGCCGAAACACCTTAGGAGACACAAGACACAACTCAAACAAGCTCAAACAAAATTGGGTTAGGTTGGGGTGGTGAAAGTGTATGGTTGGAAAGGTTACGCGGAAGTGGTGGTGGTGGTCGATGAATGAGCAACCACTAATGCTATATGGAACAAAATGGGTTAGGTTGTGGAAACCTATGGTGGTATAACGGATGATGTGGTGGTTGACCTAGGCAAATATGCCAATGTTCCAAAAATTTGATGGAGTCAAACGATGTTGGTGGTATTTTTTGGGTATGGGGGATGTCGAGCTAAAGAACGTCAAAATCGGAGTTCGGATGAATTAGTTATGGGCAAAACAAAAATGAGTTGAAGTCTGAATCTACATGTGTCGAACATGCGATAAGGGTCGGACGACCGGTGGCTGGAGCATGGGACGGATGTTCAGAAAAGATCGGAAATCCGATGTTTTCATTCTAGATCGGGGGTGTCGGACGTCTAGTAAGTGTCGGTCGTCCGATGGTTCTGGGGGCATCGGCCGTCCGAGAAAACATGGGTCGTCCGGTGGGTCTGGGTCAACTCGAGCTCCGAGTTTCAGGACGCGATTTTGGGCGGAAAATGATGATTTTGGGGGTCAAAATTGATGAGATTTCGTGGATGGGAAGTGGGGAAACTTGGGGAGATGCTAGATCCACTTGAAACATAGCAAATACATGGATCAAAATCAACAAAATATCATCAAACCAACAAATAACAAAAAAAATCGGGGCTATTTTTGATGGGGATTTCTGAAATTGGGGAAGAACACAACAAAATTAGGCTAGAAAACAAGAGGGTAGGGGCTCCAAATTCATGATCATCCTTGCTCTGATCCAAGATGATGTAGGGTGGAACCCTAGATGCCCGATCTTTCACGAGCGGAGGGGATCCTATGAAGAACACAAGGAAAAAAAGAGGGAAATCACGAGGGGAAACGAGAGGAAACACTCAAATAGACAAAAAACGATCACACATGTGCTAGATCCTTGAAACACAAAGAGATACACGATCCAAATCCAACAAATGACGATACAAGTGGCGGTTGTTCTTCTCCGTGAGGAGGTCTTGAGGGGTTTTCCCGTGATGGGGTCTTGAATCTGCTTGGGGGATCTTCTCTGAAGAGGCCGTGAACTCCAATGGAGAAGTAACCAAGTGGATGAGCAAAGGTCTGTCTCTCAAATGAGCTTATCCTTTGCTAATCAGAGCTAGGAGGAGGGGATGTCCTATTTATAGTCATAGTGCAATTGGGGAGAAGTGAAGGGGTACATGGGCCTCGGGCCCGAAGCTATGCGCAGAGAGGCGTCGGACGTCCGACGGCTGTCGGTGGTTGGTCACTTGCGGGCATCCGATCGTCCGGAAGTCTTCGGACTTCCGACGTTTTGGCTCTGGTCCGGAAGTGTCGGATGTCCGGTCGGCATCGGTCGATCGGGCACTGATGAGTGTCAGTCGTTCAGTACGCACCGGACGTCCGGGCGCTATAGTATGCGCAGATTGGGACTTGGGCTAGCCAGCTAGTGCTTCCAGGCGTCAGACGTCCGAGAGTTGTAGCTTTCTGGCAGCTCCTTCTCTAGTTCCTCGCGCGTCTTATCCAATTCTCATAGTTGTTCCATGGCCCTGCTCTTTGTTCCTGGTCATGCATAGCACATATGTTTAAGGTAGTAGGCATGTCTCATATGTGGAAAGTGACGATTCAGAGAGGAGTGAGTTAACCTTGTGTCCAATGGTGTGTACTTGAGGTCTCGTCTTATGTCCTCTTGGGTCTTGGGGAGTCGTCATAGTGTACATGGGGATGACCCTAGTATGCTCTGCATCACTAGGTGCATGTAATTGTGATTGGATTCCCTCTACAAGCTAAACCCTTTGGCTTATATACTAGCTAGGTAGGGAATCTAGGGTTACATGGTCGGTATCCAGGGGAACGTATGGAGGCGGCATGAGATCTCTTCGAGTATACGCCAATTCTTCGGTAGATGCAATCTTTATCACATACAGGCGTGCAACTTCCAGAGTCCACCCGAATGAGGATGAGGGCCTATAAGCCCAGCCTAAGGACTATGGTTCGACTAGGTTGGCACCCCTAGTCTAGGACACCGTCAGTAGCCCCTGAACTGATCTTCTACGCCGAGGACAACTTCTTTGATTTTAACAACTTTGGATCCAAAGTCCTTGGCTCAATAGACGAGTTACCCCTTTTTGATAATTCGAGAGACTTTCCTTTATTTAAAGCCACCATGTACCACTCCTCGAAGGAATGGCGTCCCTCAAACAGGACCTGACCAAACCCGCTCAGCGTCCAAAGAGGTGAGGTTACTTATCCTTAAAGGCCTACCGTGTAGGTGTGAACAGTGCTTCTAGCCTGGCAACTTAATCGAAACAGCACCACCCACGACTAGTCAGGCGGTTATTGTGCACTCAAATTATGGCCGAGGCAATCCTCTTATTTGCATGGCCCATCAAAACAGATATCATTCCTGTTTTCTAAGGGATATGATTAAGATTTTTTCGCCCTATACGTATAATATCATCTTTTTATGGGCAATGGCGATTTCAAAGGCACGGGTGGAGGGGCTCTTGGTCTTTTTTATTAGCCTATATAAGAGCAAAGGGATAGTGACGAAAAAAGTATGCTCCCCTTCCTTCCTGCTTGCTGCCTCTCGAGCTCCAGCGCCCAGATCCAATCCCAAACTCATTTTTCTCCCGCGGCGCTTCTCCACCTCCATCCCTAGCAATGACAGAGGCCACCCTCAAGGGACACTGGGCCGGCTTCTCTATCACAGAGGGCACCATCTTAGAGCTGCGCAGCACGGGGTATATCCCCACTGTGATCAACACTAGTGTTGGATCTGCACCAACAAGTACCCGCTCCCCGTCCTGGGGAGAGAGTTGTCTTCATCCCCCACCTCATCAGAGGTCTAGGGTTCCCGCTACACCTCTTCGTGCATGGAATCAAGCTCTTCTACGGGCTAGATTTCCACCATCTAGCGCTGAATTCCATTCTCCACCTTGCCTCCTTCATCACTGTCTATGAGGCTTTCCTCCGCGTCGAGCCGCATTTCTGATTGTAGCTGAAGATCTTCAGCATCAAGCTGAAACACAGCGGCTCTGAGCTCGTAGAGTGCTGGGGTGCGATGATTAGCAGGAATGAGAAGGTGGGATGGTTCAAAGGCACCTTTATAGAAACCATCAAGGAGTGGCAGCGCGAGTGGTTTTATAATCACCAAGCCACTCACTGCTTGCCAGGCCGAGGTTCAGTGTTCTCAGTCGGACCTTCGTAGATGCTTGCATCTTGGAGGAGGAGGGTGATATGTCTCCAACATATCTATAATTTATAAAGTATTCATGCCATGTTTACAACAATTTCATATGGTTTTGGTATGATTTGATTAGAACTAACCGAACTGACGTTGTTTTCAATAGAACTACCGTGGTGTCATTTTCTGTGCAGAAATAAAAGTTCTTGGAATGGGTTGAAAATTTACGGTGATTTTTTATGGACCAAAAGATACCCCCGAACCACAAGAGCTGGGATAGGAAATGGATGAGGAGTCCACAAGCCCTCTAGGTGTGCCCACCCCCCTAAGGCGTGCCCCCTGGCTAGTGGACACCTCGGGCACCCCCCTGATTTGTTTCTGACACCAAAAGTTCTTATAAATACGGAAACCCCCAAAAATAACACTAGATCAGAAGTTCCGCCGCTGCAAGGCTCTCTAGCCACAAAAAACCAACAGGGGGCCCGTTACAGCACCCTGCCGGAGGGGGAAACCATCACCGGAGGCCATGTTCATCATCCCGGCGGTCTCCATGATGATGATGAAGTAGTTCACCCTCGCGGCTGAGGGTATGTACCAGTAGCTATTTGTTTGATCTCTCTCTCTCATGTTGTTCATTTGCATGATCTTGATGTACCATGAGCTTTGTTACTATAGTTGGATCATATGGTGTTTCTCCCTCTCTATCTTCTTGTGATGAATTGAGTTTTACCTTTGAGGTTTCACTATTATCGGATTGAATACTTTTATGGATTTGAGAACACTTGATGTATGTCTTGCGTGGGATACCCGTGGTGACAATGGGGTGTTCTATTGATTCACTTGATGTATGTTTTGGCACTCAACTTACGTATCCCTGGGGTGACATTGGGTAATCTATGCATATGGGTTGATGCACGTTTTGGTCCTTGTTTCTGCAGTAGAAATCTTGGGGCACTCTATGAAGTTCTTTGTGTTGGATTTAATATTATGAATCAGAAGTTGTTTGATGCATATCGTATAATTGACCCACGGATACTTGTGGTCACATTGGAGTATTTAGGTGACATTAGGGTTTATTGGTGTGTATCATATGGTGTTATTTTACTACGAACTCTAGGGTTGTTTTTGACACTTACAGGAATAGTTCCATGGATTGATCAGAAAGAATAAATTTGAGGTGGTTTCGTACCCTACAAGCAATTTCATCTTATGTTCTCCACGATTGGACCTTTGGAGTGACTCTTTGTCGCATGTTGAGGGATTGCCATATGATTTAATTATGTTATGATTGTTGAGAGACTTTGCACTAGTGAAAGTATGAACCCTTGGCCTTGTTTACAAGCATTGCAATACCGTTTTTGCTCACTTTTGTTACTAGTTAGAGTTCTATTTTTATTTATTCAGATTATAAAAATATATTTCTACCATCTATATTACACTTGTATCACCATCTCTTCGCCGAACTAGTGCACCTATACAATTTATCATTGTATTGGGTGTGTTGGGAAAACAAGAGACTCTTTGTTATTCGGTTGCAGGGTTTTTTGCGAGAGACCATCTTCATCCTATGCCTCCCATGGATTGATAAATCTTAGGTCATCCACTTGAGGGAAATTTTCTACTGTCCTACAAAACTCTGCGCTTGGAGGCCCAACACGAGTCTACAAGAAGAAAGGTTGTGTATAGTAGACATCAAGCTCTTTTCTGGCGCCGTTGCCGGGGAGGTGAGTGCTTGAAGGGATATCTTTAGATCTTGCAATGGAATATTTTAGATTCTTGTTTATCACTAGTTTAGTTTATAAAAGAAAACTACAAAGAAATGGAATTGAGGTTGCCACATATATTCATCTTTACAATGTATTTCTTGAAAATGATGGATCAGAAAGTTGTGCCAAAGTGTTAGAAGAAGAAGTCAATAAAATGTTTGGCATTAAATCTTTGAATGATGAGCATGATTGCCATATTGTTTGTATGAATTATTTGAATATCCATGATTCTAATGATATAAAAAGCCATAAGCTTGGGGATGCTGTGTTTGATGAAGATGATATTTTCAGTCCCCCAAGTTTTGATGAGAAAAATTATTATGAGGATAGCATGCCTCCTATTTATGATGATTATGTTGATGAAAGTGGATTTGGAAGAGTGTCAAATCTAGATAATGAACCAACCATTTTGGAGGGTGTTGAATCTTTTCACAATATTGATAAAACTGGATTTGGAGAGGTCATGATTTTAGTTAGTGATGAATCCACTATTTTGGAAGAGGTTTCAATTGATTATTATGAGAACAAAGTTGCTATCTATGATGATTATTGTGATGACATGTATGCTATAAATAATAATGATAACCATGAAACTTTTCACCATGATTTTAATGTTCAATTTGATTATTTCAATCAAGTACCTCATGATAGTTATTTTGTTGAGTTTGCTCCCACTATTATGAATGAGAAGAAATTTGCTTATGTGGAGAGTAATAAATTTGATATGCTTGTGGATCATGAAAAGAATTCTGTATGTGATAGTTATATTGTTGAATTCCTTCATGATGCCACCAAAAATTATCACTAGAGAGGGATATATGCTTCTACGTATCTCAATAATATCAAGTTTCCTCTCTATGTGTTTAAAGTTTTGAAGTCATGCTTGTTTTGCCTTCCAATGCTAGTTGATTCTTGTTCCCATAAATTGTTTGCTCACAAAATACCTATGCATAGGAATTGGGTTAGACTTAAATGTGCTAGTCATATGCTTCATGACGCTCCCATTATGTTTCAATTCTTATCTTTTATTTGTGCATCATTGGAGTTATCATGCCTAGCTTAAAAGGCATTAAAAGAAAGTGCTTGTTGGGAGACAATCCAACACTTATAGTTACTGTCTATGTGTGTTCACATGATTAAGATACTGTATTAATCATGTTTTATAGCTTTTGTTTCAATAAAGTGCCAAGTAAAGCCTTTGGGATAGTGTGGATGATAGTTGACTTGATTTTGTGCAAAAACAGAAACTTTTGCGCTAAGTCCAGGAATTTTAAAATTCACTGGAATGCGATTTTGATCTGAATTATTTTATAGATGATTGGTATACAAATGTTCTCTGTTTTCCTATTTTTTCAGAATTTTTGGAGTTGCAGAAGTATGGTGGTTGTTCAGATCTAATGACTGTTCTGTTTTTGACATATTCTGTTTTCAACACATAGTTTGCTTGTTTTGGTGTTTCCATAGCTTATCTTAAGTGATATAAATTGTCGAAATTATAAAGTAAAATGGAAATTATGTGGAAACAATTGTGAATCTTGTCTTTGACAGTACCAAAGTGAATTATTTGTTTCATTATACTAACCAATATCACGAAGTTCCGTTAAGTTTTGTGTGATTGAAATTTTCAAGTTTTGGGTGAGATGTTGATATGAGATTGGTTAGTATAATGAAACAAATCATTTACTAACCAATCTCACATGATATTTTTTTTGCTTGGAGCATCATTTTATTTTGTTTAGATTTCCTTTCTGTCATTTAGAATTTTTTTTATCTTTTGTTTCAATAAAAGCTTCAAGGATAGCCTTCACCATCCACAATTTGCAACTATATGAGTTGCCGTTTCTAAACAGAAAGTTTGTCGCTATTGCAAAAATTCCCTAGAAAAGTTAGAATGTGATAAAAGCTTGAACTTTTTACGCAACATGCAATGATAAATTCTCTACAGTGTGGTAAATTTTCAGAATTTTTTGAGTTAATTAAGTATGGATCTTCCTTAATCCTTTACAAACTGTTCTGTTTAGAGAGATTGCTGTTATAATTGCATTGTTTGCATATGTTTGCTTATTTTTAATGATTCTATTTGAGGGTGTGAGTATTAAATGTGCATAGGCATTTTGTGTGCAATGTCAAATTATAATATTAGTGATTTTTCTACAGTAGAGATTGATTAGGTTTTGCATTGATTTGTACTATCTTATCTCACGAGTTCTTGTTGAGTTTTGTGTGGATGAAGTTTTTGAGATTTAGGGAAACCGTGATATGAGAGGGATTGAGGAGACACAAGATCTCAAGCTTGGGGATGCCCAAGGCATCTGTAGTTAATATTTCAAGAAGTCTCAAACATCTAAGCTTGGGGATGCCCTATCCCGCCTTTCTTCTTCAACAATCATCGGTTAGTTTTAGTTGATCCTAAGTTTTTGCTTCTTCACCTGATATGTGCTATCCTTGGAATGTCATTTTATTTTGGTTTGCTTGCTATTTGAATAAAATATTGAGATCTGAAATTCTTAAGGCAGAGAGATCCCTCACATAGTTACATAATTATTCAACTACTCATTGACCTTCATTGTTATCTTTTTGGAGTAGTTTGTCATTGCTCTCATGCTTCACTTATATCATTTTGAGAGTCTTAAAAATAGTATGGAAATTTGCTTGGGTTTTGAATTTAATCCTAATATGATGGGTATTCAAGAGGGATATAATAAAACGTTTCATGAAGATCATTGAATATATGAGAAGTTTGATTCCTCATATTTATTTTGAGATATAAATATGGTGATATTAGAGTCATGCTAGCGAGTAATTGTGGATTGGTAGAAATACTTGTGTTAAAGTTTGTGATTCCCGAACCATGCACGTATGGTGAACCATTATGTGATGAAGTCGGAGCATCATTTATTGTTTGATTGTCTTCCTTTGTGTGGAGGTCGGGAGCGCGCAATGGTTAACTCCTACCAACCTCTCTCCTAGGAGCATGTGTATTAGTACTTTGCTTCAATGGCTAATAATTTTTTGCAATAAGTATGTGAGTTATTTAGATTAATATTGAGTCCATGGATTATAAGAACTCTCACCTTTCCACCATTGCTAGCCTCTCTAGTACCACGCAAATTTCGCTGGTGCATTAAAACCACCTATACCTTTCCTCAAAACAACACCATACCTACCTATTATGGCATTTCCATAGCCATTCCGAGATATATTCTCATGCAACATCCACCTTTCCATCTTATTATGATACACACCATCATTTTCATATTGTTCTCATATGCATGAGGCATTCATATAGAGTCATACCTTTGTTCTAGTATCGAGTTGTAATTCTTGAGTTGTAAGTAAATAAAAGTGTGATGATCATTATTAGAGCATTATCCCGTGTGAGGAAAGGATGATGGAGACTATGATTCCCTCACAAGTTGGGATGAGACTCTGGACTTATAAAAAGAGGCCAAAGAGCCCAAAATAATAAAAAGAGGTCAAAGAGCCCAAAAAAATTAAAAAAGAGGCCAAAGAATCCCAAACAAAAAAAGAGAAAAATGAGAGAAAAAGAGAGAAGGGACAATGTTACTATCCTTTTTCCACACCTGTGCTTCGAAGTAGCACCATGTTCTTCATGATAGTGAGTCTCCTATTTTGACACTTTCATATACTAGTGGGAATTTTTCATTATATAACTTGGCTTGTATATTTCAATGATGGGCTTCCTCAAATTACCCTAGGTATTCATGAGCAAGCAAGTTGGATGCACAAACTTAGTTTTCTTTTGAGATTTCATACACTTATAGCTCTAGTGCATCCTTTGCATGGCAATCCCTACTCACTTGCATGTATATCATTTTATGGGCATCTCCATATTTTCCTAGTTGATGTGAGACATTCTTCCTTTTTGTCCTCTCCTCACAACCTCCACCATATTCTATTCCACCTATAGTGCTATATCCATGGCTCACGCTCATGTATTGCTTGAAAGTTGAAAATGCTTGAGAACATTAAAAGTATGAAACAATTGCTTGACTAACACCGGGGTTGTGCATGGTAAAAAAATTGTGTGATTAAGATAGAGCATAGCAAGACTATATGATTTTGTAGGGATAACTTTCTTTGGCCATGTTATTTTGAGAAGACATGATTGATTTATTAGTATGCTTCAAGTATTATTGTTCTTATGTCAATACTAGTTGAATTCCCGTGCGTTGCCACGGACAACAAACTTATACATCGAGACATTAATCAAAATATCATTGCAATATTGAGATAAATGGATGATCCATTGCAATTCTTCTCGTGTTGGGACCCCCACTTCTCATGGGTACCTCTTGCGGCTCACCACCCTGAGGGGGGGGTGGCATCACCGCCATCCCAACCAACCCCTCCTCTCTCCAAAGTGGCGGCAGGGCACCCCTTCCATCTATTTATCTCCCCCTGCTCCCCGAGCATGCTCCATCTCTCTCAATCATCACACATAGCAGATCTCACCCCTTAGGATCCCCCGTCCCGGCCAGCCGTGTGGTTGATGTAGGCTATTGTCGCTAAGTACTGGTGGTGCGGCTCCTCGCACGTGGCCGACAGACGTGTATGGCATCCCCAGCTACCGGTGAAAGTTAGAACCACCAGATCCAACATGCTCCTGATGTGACCCAGTGGCTTCCTTGTGCATCAACCTCCCTTCATTGGTAGCCCTTGTGGTTGCTTCTCTGGGCGCCCGACTGTCGAGATCTAGCGTTTATCACTGTACGGGTGCAAATTGCAAGCTTTGGGGTGCAGTGGGTGACAAAGTTGCACCATTGCGGCAACAGGGTGGTCGGCTCAGTGCTTGCCACCACCATGTGGATGGTGGGTGATGTTCTGCTCGTTCGGCAAAGCAGCAGCTCCAGACAGTGGGATGGCACGATATAATATTGGCGGGTGTCGCTACGCAGGTGCTCATGTGTGCTCTTGGCTTTTTTGGAGTGAGGTGGATCAATCGGGAGGCATCCATCATGCAAGTGTTAGCTTTGGTGCCACCTCTCCTATTATAGGCGTTGTCTACACCATTCTTTGGGCGGCCATAGCTGATGGACCTGGATGATGGGGATCATATCCGGATATAATGCTCTGCCCAACTATGTTTGTGTCGATGATAGTGACACTATTGGGTGTCGTTTCCCTCCTTGGAGGTGTTGTCATGGGTGGCCTCCACACACCATGGGCTCTGGGTGTAAACCCTTTGTCTATCATGTTCCAAACCAGGCGGTCGTGGTTTTGTGACATTGTTTCCTCCTTGGAGACCGTCGCATCAGCAAGGTCTAAGATGTGGATGGTAGTGTCTTCTCGTCATGTGACGGTTCCATGCTTTGACGGTGGTACTCTTTAGAGGAGCCAAGTTTGGTGAGATGGTTGTGCTCGAAGGCCTCCCTTTTACGCCCTAGTTTCCATCTGCGCTCTAGGGTGGTGAGCATTTTTTTGTTCGACTGTGTGACACCCTCGTGACGGGGCGAGGAACTGGGGTTTCCTTTATGGCAATGGACCAGGATGAGGTAGGTCTGTCAAACAATCAGGTGATGTCATTGGCATAGCTTCCTTTGACATTCGGTCTCCTTCTCGAGTTGGTTTCCTTCGCAGCGTTAGTCCTTCTATCACTTTGTTGCTGCTCCTAGGCACCCCTATATGTTGTCTTGTTTTTTTAGCTTTGTTGATGCTCCTAGGCACCCTATATCTTGCCATAGTTTTTTTCCTTTTGTTTTGCAAAGTTGCGTTAAGTTGTACCATTGGTTGTAAGAGCTTCATTAATTTAAAGCGAGGCGCCAGCCTCTTTTCCAAAATAATGTTGGGACATATATTGCCTTACGCTTACTTCTAATAAAAATACAAATAAGATGTACATTTCTTGTCAATCTGCTTGTCTATTACACAATGTCTTACAATATTGTTATTGAACAAGTCGCCAATCTGAGCATAGTACCAAAACAGTATCGACCATGCATTTTGTTTTCCCTATCCAAACTCAAAGGAGACCAAGGAACTTCTTCACCTTTTGGTTTGTCCGTTATCTTTCAGTTTTGAATTTGTCTCACTTGTCAAACCAGTGCTCTCAGATTCCTCCAGGGCAAACAGAAAGATCACGGCAAAAGATTGCAACGATAATTCGATGAATTGTCCATATTTTTACTATTATTGACTGCAAAAATACAAATTTTCACAATTCATAGGAACATCGAGCTACCTATGCTAAACATATGTGGGATAGGATCAGTTTTATTACAAAAAATGGCCTAGTTTTAATACAATAATGTGTGCATAGAAATATAAATTTCTTGTGATTAGGTATTCCTATTTGTATCACAATATTCGCGTATGCTAGCATGCTTCCTTGCATTTGATTTTAGCATGGAGGAAAATAATTTATTGACTCAACAAGCTGCTTCCTTCAAGACACTACTCATGTTTTTGCTTTATTGAAAAATGGAAGAAAGACATCATTCTAGCAACAAGCAGTCAGTGCCAGTACCCAGCATGGATTACCTCACACCTTGACATCACCAGATAGAATAGCCAGCATGGAACATTCCATTATACTCCCTCTGTTCCTAAATATAAGCCTTTTTAGATATTCCAATATGGACTATATACAGAAGAAAATGAGTGAACCTACACTCCAAAATATGTCTATATACATCTGCATGTAGTCCGTGTTCAAATCTTTAAAAGGGATTATATTTAGAAATGGAGGAAGTAGTACCCATACATGAGCCCCAGGAGATTGAGAAACATTTCCTTTGGTAGCATTTAGTCCCCATGATTTTCTAGAGCCATGGACTTGCATTCGTTGATTCATAACTTCAAGAGGCACATAGATAAAACATGCAAGTGTATCTCCTGGAATGAGCCTGAAAAATCTTATGTGGTGTCAAGGAAGCAACACATTATTCCAATGAAAAGGCAAATTGTATCCGTACATCATTACATGAGTGACAAAACAAGAAGGCCAGAGAAGTCTGAACTTTAAAGAGCTCGCGCATTGTGTGGAACTAAAAATGAGAGAGGATAACTTATTCAGAACTCCATGTAGTCAGCATGTAAAAAAATATGTTTTGTCTCTAAATCATAGTAACATGATGAGAAAAATTCTGACATGTTAGGCTAATACATCAATCTTTGTATTTATTGGGACTCTTAGTATCTACAGATAGTTCCTGCTTGTTTTATGTTTCATTTTTACTATCATACAAATATATTTATAGGTGGGAACAATCATTTATCTATTCTTTGATAAGTGTAACACAAATACCACAACACTAATTCTTTAAAAGCACGATAACGGCATTTTGGTTTATTTTAGTAAGAAGAACATGTGTTGAAACTGTAAAAAATCTAGGAAATTCTGAAATTGCAGTATAAGATTAGGTAACCTCAGACCATCTTTACTTTTACTAGATTTTAGAATAATCGTAAAACAAAATGAAACACTACATCATGGGAACAAACATGCCTCGCGATACGAATAATGATAGAAGGAAATACTGGTATGGGTAGATAAAAAACAAGCTCACCTCCAGAATCCTTTATATTCCAGATTGTTTTATCACAACATAATATAGAATCCTGTATAGTCTTTTTTGCACCACGAGGAGAGAGACATCTTTCTCTCCACTCCTTCCCCTCCACCTTCATTCTTGTCGCCATGTCTGAGCCCTCTTTTTAAAAATTTGAACTTCTACAAAATCTTGCACTTTATAAACAAAAGTGTGAGGAAAATGTCTATGCTGAAATATACAAACTTCAGCAGTCAACATATAATAGCACAATCATTTTACTTTGGAAGAAAACCATATGCGAAGAACATGTATATGAAAATGAACAAGTGAGTCCTAAAAGCCTGTTAAATGAGTCACCAGAGGTCTTATCGACACTGCATGACCTCTGACCTGCGTGGTTGCTTGGTTAAGACGTGATTGTTCCCTGCATTGAGGAAATAACTTTGCTATTTTGACGCCAACACAAGCAGAAGCATTGAAAGGAAAAAAGAAAAGGTGGGCTTTGAGATAGTTAGCATGAGGAATATGATCTACAAGTTTTGAGGGGCATCATTCTCTTCCTTCTTCCATTAGCGGCAGCGGTAGGTGGGTTAGTACTCGATTATTGTGCCTCTACAGCTCTGTGTGATAGCTCTTCTTCTAGAAAAGTACACTGTAGCTTAGCTTTAGTTCCAGTTATATAGTAAAATTCTGAAGAAAATTTTATGAGACAATATAGCATACATGTGCATACTTTGATCAGTCAAATGCAAGAACTTAGTAGTTCTGTTTTTAGCTATTCAGTCAGATGGAACATATATTAGATCACAATAGATATGCATGTTTTGAAAAATAATTGGCACTATAATTCTCTCCTGCTACTCTGTTCTATAATAGCAAGGAAAGAGCAGGCAATTGAACAAAATACGACCATGTGTGTCGATGGTCAGGATTCATTACTGTATGTCTAGTTTACTGTAACATCTCAAAGATCACAGTAAATCACACATTCAGTACTATTAGCACCATATGGACCGGATCCAGTGCCAACAAGAAGCTAGAAAAAACTTAACCACATCAAATTCGATACTGGTAGAGCAAAAACTCCATCTCTACATACTGGGTGGTTTGACAATGACAACAAAAGACATTGCTGAAATTTGCTGAAAAAAACACCTATCAATATCTGTGAACCTGTGGCACGGTCCTTCACCAAAGACTGTACAACCTCGTGCTAGCATAGGTGTTTCGTCATCTTCAGTGAGCATGTACTCCATCTGGTCCTGGATGGTGTACTTGGGCAATTGGGCGCCCGTGCTATCGTTGACACCCCAGCCGCCGTATCGTGAAATACCTAGAGGAAGATGGCGGCCACCAGTGTCGGATCTGCCAGCGGAGGCGTGCTAGGGCATTATTATACTGGGCGTTGAATCACCAAAACATGGTCATAACAAACACATGAACAACTACCAATCTAGAAGAGGAATCACATACTTGGAGAATATCTCTCGTGGAGGCGGCCACCGCGAGCGCCCCCCACATTCTTAGTGCTGTCGACCTTGCCACAATCCTACCATTATCGATGCCGACCAAGGGAACAAGTTCTTCCTGACCCGACATGCAGGGGCAAAGGGAATGCGCCCATGAGAGTGAACGTAGGAGATGGATGGCAAAACAACACACTACGGCGCGACAAGAAGGAAGGAAAGGCAGCCGTGTGAGAGTGGTATCCCCGGCTGGCGATGCTGGGTTGCGCATGTGGCTCGGCTAGAGATGGGGGACGCACTGCGATGGGATCAGCAGCCTAGGGACGGGAGGCGGATAGAAAGTAGGGGTGCGAGGGCGTGAGGGCGTGAGGTCGGATTGGATTGGATGAGCTCGCGTGTTGGGATGCCGTAGTTCGTCGGTTCATGGGTCATAACCGCGGGGAGTTTTGTGGATGTTTCATTGCTATTTTTTTGTGAGGCATCGTATGAGGGGAGGCAACGACAGCAGGAGGTGGTCGAACCATCACGATGTTCGACCCCCTTTAATAGTAGAGATTAAGCTTTTGCTTTGAATCTTGTGGATCTGAATATTTGTGCCACAATAAGAAAGATTACTTGATCATGACTTATGCACTATGCTAGCATTCACACTTCATAAATTATTTCTTTTATTATTTATCTTCTCAAGGACGAGCAGGAATTAAGCTTGGGGATGCTGATACGTCTCCAACGTATATATAATTTATGAAGTATTCCTGCCATGTTTACAACAATTTTATATGGTTCTTATATGATTTGATTAGAACTAGCCCGAACTGACGCTGTTTTCAACTAAACTACCGTGGTGTCATTTTTTGTGCAGAAATGAAAGTCTCGGAATGGGCTGAAAATTTACTGTGATTTTTTATGGACCAAAAGAGACCCCCAAACCACAAGAGTTGGGTCATGAAATGGACGAGGTGTCCACAAGCCCTCTTGGTGCGCCCACCCCCCTAAGGCACGCCCCCTAGCTAGTGGACACCTCGGGCACCCCCCTGACTTGTTTACGACGCCAAAAGTTCTTATAACTACAGAAACCCCCGAAAATAACATTAGATCGGAAGTTCCACCGTCGCAAGCCTCTGTAGCCAACAAAAACCAACCAGGAGTCCGTTCCAGCACCCTGTCGGAGGGGAAACCATCACCGAAGGCCATCATCCTGACGGTCTCCATGACGAGGAGGGAGTAGTTCACCCTCGGGGTTGAGGGTATATATCATTAGCTATGTGTTTGACCTCTCTCGTCTTCTTGATTTGCATGATCCTGATGTACCGTGGGCTTTGTTACTATAGTTGGATCATATGGTGTTTCTCCCTCCCTATCTTCTTGTGATGAATTTAGTTTTACCTTTGAGGTTTCACTATTATCGGATTGAATAGTTTTATGGATTTGAGAACACTTGATGTATGTCGTGCATGGGATACCCGTGGTGACAATGGGTGTTCTATCGATTCACTTGATCTAAGTTTTGGCACTCAACTTACGGATCCCGAGGTGAAATTGGGGTAATCTATACATAGGGGTTAATGCACATTTTCGTCCTTGTTTCTCCGGTAGAAATCTTGAGGCACTCTCGGAAGTTCTTTGTGTTGGATTGAATATTATAAATCTGAAGTTGTTTTATGCATATTGTATACTTGACCCACGGATACTTCTGGTTACATTGGAGTATCTAGGTGACATTAGGGTTGATTTATGTGTATCATATGGTGTTATTTTACTCCGAACTCTAGGGCTGTTTGTGTATATTATAGGAATAGCTCAATGGATTGATTGGAAAGAATAATTTGAGGTGGTTTTGTACCCTACAAGAAATTTCATCTTATATTCTCCATGATAGGAACCATGGAGTGACTATTTGTCGCATGTTGAGTGATTCCCATATGATTTAATTATGTTATCATTGTTGAGACTTTGCACTAGTGAAAGTATGAACCCTTGGCCTTGTCACTGTAATATCGTTGTTGCTCACCTTTGTTACTAGTTACATTGTTGTTTCTATTTATTCAGATAATAAAAATATATTTCTACTTTCCATATTACATTTGTATCACCATCTGTTCGTCGAACTTGTGCACCTATACAATTTACCATTGTATTGGGTGTGTTGGGGACACAAGAGACTATTTGTTAGTCGGTTGGAGGGTTGTTTGAGAGAGACCATCTTCATCCTACACCTCTTACAGATTGATAATCCTTAGGTCATCCACTTGAGGGAAATTTTCTACTGTCCTAAAAAACTCTGCGCTTGGAGGCCCAACACGAGTCTACAAGAAGAAAGGTTGTGTAGTAGACATCAGAAGGGCATTGATTAGGGGAACCCCGAAGAGGCAAAGGTGTTGTTCCAGAAGATCCAGTTTTGGATAGACAAAAAGGACCTCAAGCTCGTGGACATGGAAAACATCGTGCTCCACCATCGTGTCCTACCGCTCCAATCTCAGGCCACCCCGATGTGGGCGTATAAGCCCGAGGATGCGGTGTCCACTAACCACTTCTTTCTCTTCTCACCAACCGGGATGTGGACACTGCTGTTCAAGCCGTCCCAGAACGTGTTTCCTTCGGAAGGGAGGGACCTCGGCTTTGAAACTGTCCATGTCGCCCCCGAGGTGATTTTCAATACACACCTCTATGTACACTCCATGTTTATTTGAATCTCATAAACTTTGGCTGACCAGTCAATTTTATATTTGCGGAAGTGGATCTCCAAGGTGTAGCGAATGTTGTGCCCGGTGCCGCTGCCCATTATGGAGAGAACTCCCCAACTCACATCCTTCTTAACCGAGGAGCCGCATGTGGTGCCCCCTAAGGACTCGAAACCTCCGAGGGCCAAGGCGGGCCTCCGAGGAAGGGAGACCTCGATCACCCCATCTGAGGAGACCCATGCCTCCTCCACCCACGAGGATGACATAGAGGAGGACACGAGGGAAGGAATCCTTTCCCTCAAGGGGAAGAGGGAAGCGTCCGAGGGCGCCGAGGAGGAAGCACGACCAAAAGGCCTGCGTAAGGCCTCCATTGATCCTACCGGCTAGCCTGCTCCATTGGAGTATGCTAACTTCTCTAACGAATCGGCACACCGGAGGTGCGTTACTATAACTAGATTTCGACTCTAAAAGCCTATTCATCAAATGAAACTTATAAAGGCATTTTTTCAACCCGCTGAAGGTACGCCTCAGTGCTGAAACCTCGAGCGGGCTACCTCCACTGGGCAGCAGCATGCCCAATCCTGCCACGAACCCTCCAGCTCTCGAGGAGCTACGGGAAGCATCATCCAGTCTGGCCCCCCAATCAACACAATAGGGGCCGAGGTAATGTTCATCATGGCTGAGGTCAACACCTTAGCCAAATAGGGCCAAGGCAATGCAGTCCCCGTGGTCCCCAAGGAAGGGCTAGGCCCGACAGCTGGCCCGCCTAAACCATATCCGGCGCTAGTGCCACAGCCGAATGCCCTTGTTCCCAACACCTAGGAGGTGGGTTCAGAGGCTGTACCGCCCCACATTCCGCCCCAGGGTGGGCTGTCGCAGGATGGGCCGAGGAGATGGAGGTAGCCTTAGCGGGCTCCTCCATCGCACAAGAGAACCACGCATTGATCGGCACAACATTACATGGCTTCCAGTTCGCAGAGGCCGGAATGCTCGTTCTCTTCAAGGGCCTCGTCAAGAGCTTTGAGGTCTGCTTGTTTATAATTGTATTAAGGATAACTACCATGCTTAGAATTGCTCATGAAACCAGGCTTTTGTTCGAAGACTTTTTGTTTATATCGTAGCGTAGCATGTGTAAGAGCTTAGCCAATCAGTATCCCCCGAGCCCAAAGCTAGTTTCAGGAAACTGGCTTTGAGGTCGAAGCATATGATCAGAATGCGTTGGTCCAGTAGCCCCCAAGACTCTGGCTGGCCTTCAAAAAGTACAGACCAGGGGATTGGATTCGGAAACATGGACTAAGGCGTGAGTGTATGTTTGCAGGTATCAACCTCTGCTCCGAACTCCGTGAAGAGATAGCGAAGATGAACTGGAAGCTCTAGAGGTCTGAGGAGCACCTTGATCTGATGCAAATGTAGATTGAGCTATCCCAAGGTAAGCTCAAGAAGTTGCAATGTTATCAAATTTAATTTGAAAATGCACTTAAATTTTAATGCTGACGTTGAAATTTTTTCCATGATAGCTGCTATGATAGTGCTTGAGGTGCTCAAGGCCGAGCTGACGGAAGCTCGGCAAGAGGCTGAGCAGTAGAAGGCTGCGGCCACCAAGGCCAAGAAGGATCTGACCGATGGAAAGGTGGCCAAGGGTAAGGACTAGGCACGGGTCCTAGAAGTAGAGGAGATACTGAATGGTGTGTACCAGCACCGCGACGCCCTTCAGAACAAGGAGAAGGAGGCGAGTGCAGAGATCGAGAAGCTGCGCCTGGCACATGCCGAAGTCTATACCCAGGACGGGCAGACCGCGAAGTGCTCTAGCAAGTGAGGCAGATTGTTGCTGGTAAGCCATTTTTACTTAATCTGTTTTTGGCCACAAGAGGTTCGTCGAGCTTACCCAAGTGTGGCGATCCGCAGAGGTCATCAGGATCTCCCAAAGAGTGTGTTGGATGCCGGCTGCTACTTCAGCGCGTGGAGGGGGGGGGCTATGTCACAGAGAGGGCCTTCTAGCAACAATTCCATGCACCATCGCATCCGAAGCTGTTGAATCATCAGATGAAGCTGCTGATGGAGCTCCTTCGCATGGCGAAACTGATGCTTCAAGACCTCCGTGTCAACCTTTAGCCCATAGAGGCGTTGCCAACCAGCTTCTTTGGCCTTCATGCTCGGCTGCAAGAGGTTAGGCCTGAAGTGGCGCGCTAGAAGCATTCCGCGTGCCTGGAGGGTGCCTAGCGGGCGTACGCTTGTGTGAGGACGCACTATCCCCGCGCTGATGTGACGGTCTTGGCTGCGGGGCCTCCCGAAGGGAAGAACCAGACCATGGGGCAATTCCTTGCCGAGGTGATGGAAGGAGCCCAGATCACCGAGGCCGAGTGTCCTAAGGATACTATGTATTTTTAGGTTGTGCTTCGATATGCCAAAGTGTAGTGAAATGTAAAAGACTTCCTTTTGTTTGAAATGAATGCGGCTTTATTTTCCAACATATGATTGTGTGCTTTATTTTTTGACTCCTATGTGACCGTGTTAAACTGAAAGTTACCAGCCTTCGGCTTCAACCCCTTTGTATAGTATACAAAGGCTGTTTCATAGGCACTCATGACCATTAGCCGATGTCTCGGTTCCCGAAGCTGGTCCATGCACATTGAAATGAGGCAATAAGACTATAGTGGTTTTATAACTTTCACTTAGTCGCAGGAGCTTGACTGTGAGGGCTGATGAAGAGCCCCCTGTAGGCGAAGTGGTTGGCTGTGTAGCCGGGGTTTATGCAGCTAACCACTTCGGCTGATTTGCTAAAGAGCCCTTCATTTAACACGGATGATCTCTAACGATACATTTCTTGACGCTGTGATCGGACGGCCGACCAGTTTATGCTTACTAAGATAGTCAGTTTTCAACTTTCTCCATTGAGGCACTTGGCCCTTCGAGCTGGCAGTGCAATCATAGTGGTCTGCCTTTACACCCTTAGCCGAATGAAGCGGAAACATAAGGGGTAAGCACAGGAGCCGGGCAATCCAACTATTAACCAAAATCAAGGTTTGAAACTGATTCATATAATGCAACATCCAAGACGCTGAATAGATACTTAGGACTTGTAGTTGAGGCATGAGATTAAAATTTAAGCCCTTGGTGCTGCAAATGACAGTTGTATCGTAAAAGTATACTTTCGGCTCAAAGGTAGTAGATGTAAGGAAATGCTTAATGACCTCAAGGGGTGCATATTCGTTATTGCATGTGGTCAAGCCATGCATGCCGAGCTTTGACAAAATAGACTTGTAAAAGATACATTGGGAAAAAATGAAAAGAAAAGGAGTAAAAACAGGACGGACATGTTGCCAGGTTGATTAGGCTGGGTTCCTCCCTGTTGCACGTCTGCGTCTCCATGCTGTTGACCAGCTCGTCTTCATTGATAGCGAAGTTGGTATGGGGTGTCTACAGCCTTGGTCGTTCGTTTGCTTGATGCTTTCGTCAGTCGAGTCCTTTAAAAAGGTGTGCATCTGCCACTTGCATGGTTTAAGCCATGTAGACATGCTACTCCTGTTTGGGTCTTTCACAATACTGTACTCGTATGGAAGTCCGAAGTGCATCGTTGTTCGGTCAAGTCGACAATGATGTATCATTTAGTTCGTATCCTCGGCAGCCCTAGGAATATGTAGTGCAAAGTTCTGCACCCTAGGTAGGTAATGCCCTTCCCAGGGGAGGCGAATGAGGAGCTTGTGCCCCTATTTAGGGTGATAGGATGCCTTACCGAGGTCGGCTTGTGCAAGCCATGTGCGCTTTGATGAGCTAGGCATATGTTTAATTGCATGAGCCGCCTCCTCGGTTGCCTGTACCTTGGGTGCGAAAGCTGCTGTATGCTCCTCCGTTTGGAGGGAGCGTTCGGTGTTACCATTGACAGTAATAACATTGTTTGGTCCTAACATTTTTAGCTTTAAGTATGTGTAATGGGGGGCTGCGTTAAATCAAGCAAATGCGGTGCATCGTAGCAGCGCGTGGTATCCACTCCGAAAGGGATGATATCAAAGATTAACTCTTCGCTCCGGAAGTTCTCGGGTGACCCGAAGAGTACCTTCAGTGCTACTATTCCCGTGTAGCGAGCTTCAACACTAGGTACGACACCTTTAAAGGTGGTGCTGCTGGGCATGATCCGAGATGAGTCTATGCCCATCTTTCTGATTGTATCCAAGAAGATTAAATTGAGGCCACTGCCTCCCATCCATGGAATCTGTCTATGATCAGATCCAAGACCAAAGCAGCTAATTTGCCATGCCTTATGCTGGTCGGATGATCATGTTTGTCAAATGTGATATAATCCGACCACAGATTGAACTTCGAGGCAACATGCTATAGAGCGTAAATGCCCCGCAGTGCTCGTTTCCTCTCCTTTTTAGGGATGTGCGTAGCGTAAATCATATTCACATCTTTCACCTCATGAGAAAACTATTTCTGGCCTCCATTATTGGGTCGCCGAGGTTCGTCCTCATCTTTGCTGCGAGGTTGGGCTTTATTTGGCCCTTCGTCGCCATCTTTCCAGCCTACTTGAAGACCCAACAGTTCCGGTTGGTGTGACTTGATGGTTTATCCGAGGTGGCATGGATCTGGCACGGTCTGCCGAGGATCTTGTCTAGCTGGCAGGGTCCATCTTTGTTCCCTTTAAAGGGCTTCAATTTCTACCCGTATCAAGGTCCACTAAACCCTGTGTTCACTGCGGCGTCTTCAGTATCGCTCCTGTCATTTTTATGCATGCGCTTACTCTTGCTGCATCTGGGCTTACCATTGGCGTCGTGAGCTTCCAAGGTACCTGCCTCGCTGTTGTGTGTATTGCGGGCCAGCCAACTATCATATCCCATGCAAAAGCAGGTCATAAGCGAGGTGAGGGCTGCCATAGTCTTCGGCTTATCTTGCCCGAGCTGGCGCACAAGCCACTCATCTTGGATGCTGTGGCAGAAAGTGGCGATCTCCTCATCGTCAGAGTAGTCTACAATTTGGTTCTTTTTAGTTAAGAACCTCTTCTAGAATTTCCTTGTCGACTCACCGGGTTGTTGTATGATATGGCTGAGGTCGTCGGCATCTGGAGGTCGGACATGAGTGGCCTGGAAGTTTGGCCTAAAGGCATCCTCGAGTACTTCCTAGCTCCCGATGGAATGAGGACGCAGGCTGTTCAGCCAATGCCTTGCCGGCCCCTTTAGTTTGAGCGGGTAATATTTTATAGCATGGAGATCATCTCCATTGGCCATATGGATATGGAGAAGGAAATCTTCGATCCACACAGCTGGATCTGTCGTGCCATAATATGACTCGATGTTGATGGGTTGAAACCCATCTTCAAACTAATGTTCCATCACCATGTCTGTCAAACAGATTGGGTGAGCAGGACCTCGGAACAGGGCAATGTCGCATCGGACATCGGGAGATATCTGTGTATATGCTTGGTCCTGAGCCCGGCCGTTCCTGTCCATCCAGGTGTCAGAGTTGTTGATGTCTACTAAACAACGTATTCTTGTAGACTCGTGTTGGGCCTCCAAGCACAGAGTTTTGTAGGACAGCAGCAATTTTCCCTCAAGTGGATGACCTAAGGTTTATCAATCCGTGGGAGGTGTAGGATGAAGATGGTCTCTCTCAAACAACCCTAATCAAATACAAGAAATCTTTTGTGTCCCCAACACACCCAATACAATGACAAATTGTATAGGTGCACTAGTTTGGTGAAGAGATGGAAATACAAGTGTAGTAAGGTAGTAGATATAGGTTTTTGTAATCTGAAAATATAAAAACAGCAAGGTAGCAACTAACATAAGTGAGCACAAATGGTATTTCAATGCTTAGAAACAAGGCCTAGGGTTCATACTTTCACTAGTGCAATCTCTCAGCAGTGCTAACATAACTGAATCAAATAACAATCCCTCAACCTACGATAAAGAATCACTCCAAAGTTCTTATCTAGCGGAGAACATAAGATGAAATTGTTGTAGGATACGAAACCACCTCAAAGTTATCTTTTCTGATCAATCTATGACGCCATCCCTAAGTGTCACAAACAGCCCTAGAGTTCGTACTAAGATAACACCATATGATACACATCAACCAACTCTAATGTCACCTAGATACTCCAATGTCACCACAAGTATCTATGAGTTGATTATTCGATGTGCATCAAACAACTTCAGATTCATAATATTCAATCCAACACAAAGAAATTCAAAGAGTGCCGCAAGGTTTATACTAGAGAAAGTAGGACCAAAACATGCATCAACCTCTATGCATAGATTACCCCAATATCACGATACATATATCTAGTTAATCAATAGAACACCAACACCCCATTGTTACAACGGGTATCCACATGCAAGACATATATCAAGTGTTGTCAAAAACTAAAATTATTTAATCCGATAATAGTGAAACCTCAGAGGTAAAAACTCAACTCATCACAAGAAGATAGAGAGGGAGAAATACCATATGATCCAACTATACTAATTAAGCTTGCAATACATCAAGATCTTGCGAAATCAAGTATATGAGAGAGATATCAAACACATAGGTACTGGTACATATCCTCAGTGCCGAGGGTGAACTACTCCATCCTCATCATGGAGATCGATGAAGATGGCCTCCGGTGGTGATTTCACCCTCCGGGAGGGTGCCAGAGAGGCCTCCCTATGAGATTGCTTTGGTACAGAGGCTCGAGGGGCAGAGTTGAAGTTCTAGGTTTCTTTCTGGGGTTTTTGGTATCTATAGGAATTTTTGGCATTCGTTTCACGTCAAGGGAGTCATGAGGGAGCGACAAGGCTACCATGCACGCCTTGGGGGGAGGGCGCCCCCAGGATTGTCGCTTCCCAGTGAGGCTTCTGGTCCTTCCTCGAAGCTTCGGGGGTCTCTTTTGGTCCATGAAAAATCACCGTAAATCTTCAGCCCAATCCAAGAAATTTAATTTCTGCACACAAAAACAACACCATGGTAGTTCTACTGGAAATAGCGTCAGTCTGGGTTAGTTCTAACCAAATCATACCAAAACCATATAAAATTGTTGTAAACATTGCATGAATACTTTATAAATTATAGATATGTTGGAGATGTATCAGCACCCCAAGCTTAATTCCTGCTCCTCCTCGAGTAGATAAATGATAAAAGAAATAATTTGTGAAGTGTGAATGGTAGCGTAGTTCATAAGTTTGATCAGTGATAATTTCAATCACTTTTTCTAGCATCATAACCTTTTTTCATAAAAATCATCATGATAAAGTAGCAATCAATTCACATGTTATGGTTCAAACAATGCATTCTCTTGAAACTTAACAACCTATGTTCTTTGTCACCAAACAATTGCAGTTCAACTTATCTTCCAACAAAGTCTACGTAAGAGCTCCACATACTCAATTATCATATAGTCTTCTATGATTGCTAGTAAAGCATATTTTTAGAACAAATGGCACCCATCGAACACAAAGAAATAGATGGGCTTAATGTTTCACCTCCCAACTTATTTATCATAGAGATAATTGTCATCAATAATAATTCATGATCAAATATATTTGAATGGCCATATATGCATGAATTTTCCCCACCATATGGTGATTGCCAACTAAATAATAATTGAGGTTGAAATGAGATGAACACTTACTGACTCTTTCATAAAAGTAAAAGCTGAAATTAAAAGATAGGCCCTTCATAGAGGGAAGCAGAGGTTGTCATGCACTTTTGAATTTTTTCATGTGCAAGCCCTTAATGGAAAGGAACATCACGTTATGTTGCCCCTTGTGATAGCAACCTTTATTATATAGTCCATTGCTTTATTTCTTACCCTCAGAAGTTCGTACAATGCCTGTTTTCTGTTGCAATAAAAGATCATCATATTTTAGGAGCAACTTTTATTGCTTTTTGGACCAATCACAACTTACTTGAAGGATCTTATTCAATCCATACGTAGATAGGGTGCACACTGATGGCAAGAACCTATGTTAAAGGGTTTTTGGATGCACAAGTAGTGTCTCTACTTAGTACGAATTTTTGGCTACCAAAAGATCCTAAGCAAGAACCACATGTTGGAGTATATCATAACAATATAACTTCTATGCAAATATAACCAAACATAACTCATTACATTGTCTTCCTTGTCCAACTTCAGCTAATTTGCTCAAGTTGGAATATAATTAATGGGTATTCACAATCATAAAAGTTGTCCAAGATAGTATATTTATATGTGAAAGTTCTCTTCCTTATACAAATCATTCATGAATTGCTTGTATGACCAATATTGTGATTGTAAAGCTTCAACATATTTTACTTTCTAAACCCAATGTGAAACTACTTATAGGCATGATACAAACATATGAAGCACATATAATTTCAACTTTGTGATATTCAATTTGTCCAACAATTTACTCTAAGCATATAAGTGAAGAACGAGAGTAAATGATAAAGTACTCCTAATAGATATAAGTGAAGATCAATGACTAGTCTAATAATAAAGTAGCTATGTGAGGACTCTCTCTCATAAAAACTTCCAGTTCTAAGTATTTTATTCAAACAACAAACAAATATAAAATGGAACTCCAAGGATAACACATATCATGTGAACAAGTAAAACTTAGGCTCAACCAAAACTAACCGATAGTTGTTGAAGAAGAAAGGTGGGAAGCCTACCAGAGCATCCCCAAGGTTAGATACTTGAGACTTCTTGGAATATTATCTTGGGATGCCTTGGGCATCCCCAAGCTTGAGCTCTAGTGTCTCCTAAATTCCTCTCATATCACTGTTTCCCTAAATCTTAAAAACTTCGTCCGCACTTAACTCAACAAGAACTCGTGAGATAAGTTAGTATAAATCAATGCAAAAAATTATCATTCTCTACTGTAACAAATTAATAAAATTATAATTTCACATTGCATACTAAATGCCCCAACATATTTAATACTCCTATCCTCAAATAGAATCATTAAACAAGAAAACATATGAAAACAATGCAAACATAACAGCAATTTGTCTAAACAGAATAGTCTATCTTTTTTATCAGAGGTTGAATCGATCATTAGAAGAAGAATTAGACCAAAAATTAGGATACATTCTGGGAAAAATGAAACTTCCATTGAATAGAAGCAAACGAAATGCTTTCATAAAAATTCTCGTAGAATCGAGAAGGAAGTTTTCATACTGTAAAGGCTGAAGAAAGATTCAAACTTATTTAACTCCAAAAATTATGAAAAATTACCACACAGTAGAAGATTCGTTAGATCTTACTGTGTAAAAATTTCAAGCTTTTATCACGTTCTGACTTTTCTGAAGAATCAAAACAATAATAGAAAACTTTTTGTTTTCAAGCAACAACTAATATACTTACAAATTGAGCATGGTAAAGGCTATACTTGTCATTTTTATTAAAAAAAGAAACTTTATTCTAAATAACAACAAGAAAATCTTAATAAAAAATGACACTCCAAGCAAAACACATATTAACGAATAAAAATATTGCTCGAGGTGAGGTTATCGATAATGTTGGAGATGAAAGAGGCGATGCCTTTCGGGGCATCCCCAAGTTTGGACGCTTGGGTCTTCCTTGAATATTACCTTGGGGTGCCTTGGTCATCCCCAATCTTAGGGTCCTTTCCACTCCTCATTCTCCTCATATCAATATCTCACCCAAAACTTGAAAATTTCAATCACACAAAACTTAACGGAACTTCGTAAGATAGGATAGTATGATAAAGAGCAAATCATTCACTTTGGTACTATAAAGAAATGATTGATATTTTTTCTCACACAATTCCTACTGTACCCTACAATTTTTATAATTTATATTAACCAATACAACCCATAGAAGCTATAAACCGAGCAAACTATACATTGAAAACAGAATCTATCAAAAACAGAACAACCTATAATGATCTGAACAATTTCAATACTTATGTAACTCTAATTTTTTTGAGGACTTAGGAAAACATAGGAAATTTTTATATCAATCATGTGTAAAAATTAAAAAAATTAGATGCTCCAATAAATATAAACAATTCTGCTACTGGACGCAAAATTTATGTTTTTGCATAGAATCAATTCAACTATCATCCAAATCATCCCAAAGGCTTTACTTGGAACTTTACTGAAACAAAAGATATTAAACATTACTACATTAGTTTAATCATGTGAACACACAAAAATAGTAGGGTTAGATATTGGGTTGTCTCCCAACAAGCATTTTTCTTTAGAGCCTTTTTAGCTAGGCATGATGATTTTAATGATGCTCACATAAAAGTAAAGAATTGAAGCATATCGGGAGCATAATGAAGCATATGACTAGCACATTTGAGCCTAATACACTTACTATGCATAGGGATTTTGTGAGCAAACAATTTATGGGAGCAAGAATCAACTAGCATAGGAAGGCAAAACAAGCAATACTTCAAAACTTTCAACATAAAGAGAGGAAACTTGATATTATTGAGATATGTAAAAGCATATGTTCCTCTCTCATAGTAATTTTTATTAGCATCATGAACGAATTCAACAATATAGCTATCACATAAAGCATTCTTTTCATGATTCACCAGCACCGAAATATTTCTACTCTCCACATAAGCAATTTTCTTCTCATTAATAGTAGTGGGAGCAAACTCAACAAAATAACTATCATGAGATACTTGATTGACATAATCAAATTGAACATTAAAATCATGATGGCAAGTTTCATGGTTATCATTATTCTTTATAGCATGTCATCACCATAATCATCATAGATAGCAAGTGTGTTGACACAATCGATTCAAACCTCTTCCAAAATAGTGGACTCATCCCTAAATAAAGTCATGACATCTCCTAATCCACTTTTATCATTGTACTAAGATTCAACACCATACAAAATAGTGGGATAATGATTATCTGAAGGTGACGCTCTTCCAAATCCACTTTCATAAATATAGCAATCATCATAAATAGGAGGCATGTAATCATAACAAACTTGATCATTCAAAGTAGGGGGACTAGAAACATCATCTTCATTAAGCAAAGCATCCCCAAACTTGGGGAAAACATTAATTGCAGCAAATAAATCCTCAAACATGTCATTTTCATCAAACATAGCATCCCCAAGCCTGTGGTTTTGCATATAATTGGCATCATAGATATTCACAGAAAGCATACTAGCAACATTGAAATCATGCTTATCATTCAAAGATTTTATGCCAAACATTTTTATTGAAATCTTCTCCTAACAATTGAGCACAATTTTTCGATCCATCATTTTCAAGAAAGACATTATAAAGTTGAAGTATTTGAGGTGAACTCAATTCCATTTTTTAGTTTTCTTTTATAAACCAAACTAGTGATAAAACAAGAAACTAAAAGATTCAATTGCAAGATCTAAAGATATACCTTCAAGCACTCACCTCACCGACAATGGCGCCAGAAAAGAGCTTGATGTTCACTACACAACTTATTCTTGTAGACTCGTGTTGGGCCTCCAAGCGCAGAGTTTTGTAGGACAGTAGCAATTTTCCCTCAAGTGCATGACCTAAGGTTTACCAATCCGTGGGAGGCGTAGGATTAAGATGGTCTCTCTCAAAGGACCCTACAATTAAATACAAGAAATCTCTTGTGTCCCCAACACACCCAATATAATGGCAAATTGTATTGGTGCACAAGTTCGGAGAAGAGATGGTGATACAAGTGTAGTATGTATAGTAGATATAGGTTTTTGTAATCTGAAAATATAAAAACAGCAAGGTAGCAACTAACAAAAGTGAGCACAAATGGTATTGCAATGCTTACAAACAAGGCCTAGGGTTCATACTTTCACTAGTGCAATCTCTCAATAGTGCTAACATAACTGAATCATATAACAATCCCTCAACGTGCGACAAAGAATCACTCGAAAGTTCTTATCCAGTGGAGAACATAAGTTTGAAATTGTTGTGGGGTATGAAATCACCTCAAAGTTGTCTTTTCTGGTCAATCTATGGAGCCATCCCTATAAGTGTCACAAATAGCCCTAGAGTTCTTACTAAAATAACACCATATGATACACATCAACCAACTCTAATGTCACCTAGATACTGGAATGTCACCACAAGTATCCATGAGTGGATTATTTGATGTGCATCAAACAACTTCAGATTCATAATATTCAATCCAACAAAAAGAACGTCAAAGAGTGCCCCAATGTTTCTACTAGAGAAAGTAGGACGAAAACGTGCACCAACCAGTATGCATAGATTACCCCAGTGTCATGATAATCCATGATACGTCTCCAACGTATCTATAATTTTGGATTGTTCCATGCTATTATATTATCTGTTTTGGATGTTTTATATGCATTAATATGTTGTTTTATATTATTTTTGGGACTATCCTATTGACCTAGAGCGCAGTGTCAGTTCCTGTTTTTCCCCGTTTTTGAGTTTTGCAGAAAAGGAATACCAAACGGAATAAAACCTTCGTGATGTTTTTTCTTGGACGAGAAGACAACCAGGAGACTTGGAGATGAACTCGGAGGAGCCACAAGGCGGCCACAAGGACGGAGGGCGTGCCCAGGGGGTAGGGCGTGACCCCCACCCTTGTGGGCCCCTCATGCACCTCCTGACCTAATTCTTTCACCTATATATTCCCATATATCCCCAAACCAACAGAGGCATCCATGAAAACACTTCTCTGCCGCCGCAACCTTCTGTACCCATGTGATCCCATCTAGGGGCCTTTTTCGGTGCCCTGCCAGAGGGGGATTCGACCATGGAGGGCTTCTACATCAACACCATTGCCCTTGCGATGAAGCGTGAGTTGTTTAGCACAGACCTACAGGTCCATAGCTAGTAGCTAGATGGCTTCTTCTCTCTCTTTGAGTCTCAATACCATGTGTTTCCTCGATGTTCTCGGAGATCTATTCGATGTAATACTTTTTTGCGGTGTGTTTGCCAAGATCCGATGAATTATGGATTTATGATCAGCTTATCTATTAATATTATTTGAATCTTCTCTGAATTCTTATATGCATGATTTGATATCTTTGTAATTCTTCGAACTATCGGTTTGGTTTGGCCAACTATATTGGTTTTTATTGCAATGGGAGAAATGCTTAGCTTTGGGTTCAATCTTGCGGTGTCCTTTCCCAGTGATAGTAGGGGAAGCAAGGCACGTATTGTATATATTGTTGCCATCAAGGATAAAAATATGGGGTTTTCATCATATTGCTTGAGTTAGTTCCTCTATATCTTGTCATCTTACTTAATGCGTTACTCCGTTCTTTATGAACTTAATACTCTAGATGCATGCTGGATAGCGGTCGACGTGTGGAGTAATAGTAGTAGATGCAGGCAGGAGTCGGTCTACTTGACACGGATGTGATACCTATATTCATGATCATTGCCTTAGATATCGTCATAACTTTGCGCTTTTCTATCAATTGCTCAACACTAATTTGTTCACCCGCCGTATTATTTTTTATCTTGAGAGAAGCCTCTAGTGAAACCTATGGACCTTGGGTCTATTTTCCATCATATAAGTTTCCGATCTACTATTTTGCAATATTTTACTTTCCGATCTATAAACCAAAAATATTTACTTTATCGTTTATCTATATCTGTCAGATCTAACTTTTGCAAGTAACCATGAAGGGATTGACAACCCCTTTATCGCGTTGGGTGCAAGTTTGTTTGATTGTTTGGTTCTCAAACTAAGGGAAATACTTATCACTACTTTGCTGCATCACCCTTTCCTCTTCAAGGGAAAAACCAACGCAAGATCAAGAAGTAGCAGGAAGGATTTGTGGCGCCGTTACCAGGGAAATCTGTGCCAAGTCAAGACATACAAAGTACCCATCATGAACTCTCATCTCTTGCATTACATTATTCGCCATTTTCCTCTCATTTTTCGTTCGTCCACTTCTAAAACGGTTTTTGAAAATATTTGCCTTTTCTTCACCCCTCTTCCGTTCGTCTTTCTCGCTTGCTCTTTGTGTGCTCATGTGTTGGATTGCTTGCTTTGTCACGATGGGTCAAGAGAATACCAAATTTTGTGACTTTTCCAACACCAGTAACAATGATTTTATTAGTACTCTCATTGCTCCCGCCACTAGTGCGGAATCTTGTCAAATTAATGCCGCTTTGCTGAATCTTGTTATGAAAGATCAATTTTCTGGCCTTCCTAGTGAAGATGCCGCATCTGATACGTCTCCAACGTATCTATAATTTTTGATTGTTCCATGTTGTTATATTATCATTCTTGGATGTTTTACAATCATTTTATAGTCATGTTATATCGTTTTTTGGTACTAACCTATTGACATAGTGCCCAGTGCCAGTTGATATTTTCTGCTTGTTTTTTCCAATGTAGGAAATCAATACCAAACGGAGTCCAAACGCAGCAAAAAAAATTCTGGATTTTTTTGTGGATTCTTTTGGACCAGAAGACATCCAATGTGCCAAGAAAGTACCAAAGGGGAGCTCCAAGGGTAGCACAACCCACCAGGGCGCACCTAGAGGCCCAGGCGCGCCCAGGTGGGTTGTGCCTACCTCGGTGGCCTCCAGCACCGCCTCTTTGCTCTATAAATACCCCAATATTCCAGAAACCCTAGAGGAGTCGACGAAAATCAATTCCAGCCGCCGCAAGTTACAGAAACACCAGATCCAATCTAGACACCATCTCAGAGGTGTTCATCATGTCCATTGGTGCCTCTCCGATGATGCGTGTGTAGTTCTTTGTAGACCTACGGGTCCGTAGTTAGTAGCTAGATGGCTTCCTCTCTCTCTTGATTCTCAAAACAATAGTCTCTTGGAGATCCATATGATATAAGTCTTTGTGAGGTGTGTTTGTTGGTATCCGATGAACTTTGAGTTTATGATCAGATCTATGTTTTTATCCATGAAAGTTATTTGAGTCTTCTTTGATCTCTTATATGCATGATTGATTAGAGCCTCATATTTCTTCTCCACTATTTGGGTTTTGTTTGGCCAACTTGATCTATTTATCTTGCAATGGGAAGAGGTGCTTTATGATGGGTTCAATCTTACGGTGCTTGATCCCAGTGAACGAAGGGGAAACGCCATGTATGTATCGTTGCTATTAAGGATATCAAGATGGGGTCTATTTCTATATAAATATATCTTGTCTATATCATGGCAACGTTCTTATTGCATTACTCCATGTTTTCATGAACCTAATACACTAGATGCATGTTGGATAGCTGTCGATGTGCGGAGTAATAGTAGGAGAAAGAGGCAGGAGTCAGTCTACTAATCTTGGACGTGATGCCTATATAATGATCATTGCTTGCATATTGTCATGACTATTTGAAGTTCTATCAATTGCCCAACAGTAATTGTTTTCCCACTGTTTGCTATTTTTCTCGCAAGAAGCCACTAGTGAAACACCCCCGGGTCTCTTCTCATCATTTTTGCCTTTGCGATCTATTTCCCTTTGCTTTTATTTTCAGATCTACTAAAAAAATACAAAAATACCTTGATGCACTTTATTTATTTTGCAATCTATTTATCCTATTTATCACAACTTTATCACGTTTTCTCGCCAATTTTAGGCATCGTTACACGAAAGGGATTGACAACCCCTTTAACACGTCGGGTTGCGAGTATTTGTTATTTGTGTGCATGGGATGTTTACGTTGTGTTGTTTGGTTCTCCTACTGGTTCCATAATCTTCATCTCATCACTGAGGGAAATACCTACCATCGCTATGCTGCATCATCCCTTCCTCTTTGGGGAAATACAGACGTAGTTCAAGCAGGCATCAAAAGGAATTTCTCGTGTCGTTGCCGGCAAGGATAACTACCTCAACCTGGTTCCTAATCACAAATCTCATCTCCTCATAATTTACATTATTTTCCATTTGCCTCTGTTTTTCCTCTCCCCCACTTCACAAAAAAAATTGCTGTTTTATTTTCCCACTTTTCCGTTCGCTGTTTTCTCGTCAGATCTATTTTTGACTGCAATCTTGTTGTGAAATCACCATGAGTGATTTTGGACTGGTAGAAACAGATGACGACCTAACTCCTAAAATGGAGCATACAGGTAATCTGGATGCCAAGGGCAAGGGAATTTTATGGGAAAATAACATATCCAAGAATTTTTCAATTGTGTCGGAAAACTAAGTCTTGATGTTATTCCTATACTTAAAAGGACTAAATATTATGCGGAAGCTATTTCGGCACTTGTTCTAAAACTTGAAACTAAATTTTTCTGTACTGATCCTACCTTGAAAAGATTGTTCTATGAGTTGCCTGTTATAAAGAATCCTAAAGCTAAAAAGTTAGCGAACTTTGTTCTGATGAATGAATTTAACTACATAATACAGGAAGCTAGGGAAATCTTTGACTTTATGGCATGAATCGTGAAAAACCCGTGATTGATAAAATCTATAATAGTGATTATGCATTGAGACATTTGCTTGGAGATAATCAAATCTTTGATTAGAATCTTAAAAAGCAAGTCCCCGTTTTAGACACGATCCAACAAGTTTTTAATGATGTTAATAAACACTATTCTTGGATCACTGCGGGAAATCAAAAGGGTTATGATAAAAAGCGGCTTGATAGTGCTAAGGTTTCCATGGATAATGTGTTTTATGTTTTATTTTCCACCACCCCCCCCGACACAAATACCTCCAAGGAAAAAGGACTAAAAATGGCAACACTTAGATCCTACGCGTTATGCCTAGCTAGGGCGTAAAACGATAGCGCGCGTTGGGAGGCAACCCAACTTGTATCTTTTTGCTTTTTGGTTTTCTTGTTGTTTTCAATAAAATACCCAATTATGCCTCTGGTTAGATGTGTTTATATGGTTTAAATTAGTGTTTCTTCCAAGCAAGGCCTTTGGGATGATTTGGGTGAGAGTTGATTTGATCTTGCTGAAAAACAGAAACTTTTGTGCTCATGAAATTATTTCTCTTTTTATCAGAAGTTGCTTTTGAGTTGATTCATTTTGCAGAAGATTAATAAACAAATTATTCACATCGCCCTAATTTTTCAGATTTTTTCGAGGTACAAAAGTATTCAAAGTAGTTAGATTGCTACAAACTGTTCCGTTTTTGACAGATTCTATTTTCTTTGTGTTGTGTGTTTGTTTTGATCATTCTCTGGTTTTATTTGAAGAGTTTTTGCCATAGAAAAGTTATAATATACTAGATATAATGCAAAAATAAAATATGAATGGGTTTGCAACAGTACTTATAGTAGTGGTTTGCTTTCTTATACTAAAGGCTCTCATGAAGGTTTTGTTGAGTTTTGTGTGATTGAAGTTTTCAAGTTTTGGGTGATCTTAAGATGGATGAAGGAATAAGGATTAGCAAAAGGCTAAGCTTGGGAATGCCCGAGGCACCCCAAGATAATATTCAAGAAGTAGCAAGCAACTAAGCTTGGGGATGCCCCAGAGTGGCATCCCCTCTTTCTTCTAACAACCATCGGTATTTTAGTTGGAACTATATTTTTATTCGTCACATATTATGAGTTTTGCTTGGAGCGTCTTGTATGATATGAGTCTTTGTTTGTTTTGCTTTGTGTTTTAAGTCTTGAATCCTGGCTGGAAACACCTATTTGAGAAAGTCAAAAATTATGCTATGCTTGCTCCTATGCTTCACTTAAATTTTTAGAGCCATGGAATTGCTCTAGTGCTTCACTTATATCTTTTTGAGCATGGTGTGCTTTGTTATTTTTGAAGAAATGATCTCATGATTCACTTAGATTTATTTTGGAGTTAGTAAATTTTTTAAGAAATTCTCTCTTGCTTCACTTAGATTATTTTCAGAGAAAGAAATATTATGCTCATGTTCTTCACTTAAATTTGTTTGAGCTTATTAGATACAACATATGGAAATAGTCCCCAAGTGATAGATATCCAAGGAGGATATAATAAAAACTTTTATGAAGGTCATTGGACAAAATAAAGTTGGTTCTTAATAATGGTTTTGAGATATGATGATATGATATCTGAGTCATGTTGATGAGTAATTTCGCTTTAGTAAGAATATATGTGTTAAGGTTTGTGATTCCCTATGCAAGCACGAAAGTCAATAGTTATGCAATGAAATTTATATCCTACTTGTGATGCATTATTCAGTGTTACTTATGCTTAATGCTTGAGTACGAATTTTTTTGTTTCTTGGTTGGTTGCTTCTCAATCTTTTTGCTAGCCTTCATTTTCCATTAAGTATGATCGCTACTTAAGCATCTAAAACGCTTTAAACCAGTTTTGCCATATGAGTCCTCTATATCTTCCTATATGATGTATTTTTGTGCTGTCTTGAGCAAATTTGCATGTACCATCTCTAATTTTCAAAATAAATTTCTCTTTTGTGTGCTCATACCGCTCGCGAGGTGGTGAGGGGTGGCCAATATTTTCCATGCTAGATGTGTTATTCTCACAATGAGTGTTTATTCACTTGTCATTGCACGAGAGTACGGCAAAAGGTATTAGGGATGCCCAGTCCTGAAATGAACAAAATGAATTTACTTTATGTTGTCAAATAATAAATTCCTTGGAAAGTGTTGGTATGGAGGGCACCCGTGGATACGGTTAGCCATGGAAAGTGAAAGTAATGGTGGAAAAAGGAATAAACTTTATTGTCTATTTGGGAACCGCCTATGATGTATCTAGCATGGAAAATGTTGGGAGCTCTAAGTCGTTTTTGTTGGTGGGAAAAGTATGCCTCCAAAAATGTTTTTATCTCTCAATTTGCACTTTGAGCACTGGCACCTCTACAAATCCCTACTTCCCTCTGCGAAGGGCCTTTCTTTTACTTTATTTAATTTTTATTTTTGAATTTGAGTCTCCATCTTCTCTTATAAAGCACCAACTAAGGGGCACTATGATCGTATTTGAGCATCGGGTGTAGCTAATATTCGAGTCTGTTTCATTAATGGATCAATGATTTAGCATAATGGGCTAGGGATAACTTGCTTTAGTGTTGATATTTTGAAAGACATGGTTGCTTATTGGTATGCTTGAGTATTAAAGTCTTCATGTCAAAACTAGACTATTGATTTGAACCATATAAATGTCCATGCTACAAAGAAAAGAATATGTAATGAAGATGTTAGGTTGCATTCCACATTAAAAATTCTATTTTTATAATTTACCTACTTGAGGACGAGCAGGAATTAAGCTTGGGGATGCAGATATGTCTCCAACGTATCTATAATTTTTTATTGTTCCATGCTGTTATATCATCATTCTTGGATGTTTTACAATCATTCTATAGTCATTTTATATCATTTTTTGGTACTAACCTATTGACATAGTGCCCAGTGCCAGTTATTGTTTTCCGCTTGTTTTTTACATTGCAGGAAATCAATACCAAACGGAGTCCAAACGCAGCGAAAATTTTCGTGGATTTTTTTTGGAGACAACTTCCAATGGGCCAAGAAAGTACCAAAGGGGAGCTCCGAGGGGAGAACAACCCACCAGGGTGCACCTGGAGGCCCAGGCGCGCCCAGGTGGGTTGTGCCCACCTTGGTGGCCTCCTGCACCGCCTGTTTGCTCTATAAATACCCCAATATTCCAGAAACCCTAGGGGAGTCGATGAAAATCAATTCCAGCCGCCGCAAGTTAGAGAAACACCAGATCCAATCTAGACACCATCTCGGAGGGGTTCATCATGTCCATAGGTGCCTCTCCGATGATGCGTGTGTAATTCTTTGTAGACCTATGGGTCCGTAGTTAGTAGCTAGATGGCTTCCTCTCTCTCTTGATTCTCAATACAATAGTCTTTTAGAGATCCATATGATGTAAGTCTTTGTGAGGTGTGTTTGTTGGGATTCGATGAACTTTGAGTTTATGATCAAATCTATGTTTTTCTCCATGAAAGTTATCTGAGTCTTCTTTGATCTCTTATATGCATGGTTGATTATAGCCTCGTATTTCTTCTCCAGTATTTGGGTCTTGTTTGGCCAACTTGATGTATTTATCTTGCAATGGGAAGAGGTGCTTTATGATGGGTTCGATCTTACGGTGCTTGATCCTAGTGACAGAAGGGGAAACGACACGTATGTATATTTGCTATTAAGGATAACAAGATGGGGTCTATTTCTACATAAACAGATATTGTCTACATCATGTCATCATTCTTATTGCATTACTCCATTTTTCCATGAACCTAATAAACTAGATGCATGCTAGATAGCTGTCGATGTGTCGAGTAATAGTAGTAGATGCAGGCAGGAGTCAGTCTATTAATCTTGGACGTGATGCCAATATAATGATCATTGCCTGGATATCGTCATGATAATTTGAAGTTCTATCAATCGCCCAACAGAATTGTTTTCCCACTGTTTGCTATTTTTCTCGAGAGAAGCCACTAGTGAAACCTACAACCCCCGGGTCTGTTCTCATCATATTTGCCTTTGCGGTCTACTTTCCTTTGCTTTTATTTTCAGATCTACGAAACCAAAAATACAAAAATACCTTGCTGCACTTTATTTATTTTGCAATCTATTTATCCTATCTATGACAACTTTATCACGTCTTCTCGCCAATTTGAGGCATCGTTACCCGATAGGGATTGACAACCCCTTTAACACGTCGGGTTGCGAGTATTTGTTATTTGTGTGCAGGGGCTGTTTATGTTGTATTGCTTGGTTCTCCTACTGGTTCGATAACCTTGGTATCATCACTGAGGGAAATACCTACCATCGCTGTGCTGCATCATCCCTTCCTCTTTGGGGAAATACCGACGTAGTTCAAGCAGGCATCAAAAGGAATTTCTAGCGTTGTTGCCGGGAAGGATCATCTACATCAACTTGGTTCCTAATCACAAATCTCATCTCCTCGTAATTTACATTATTTGCCATTTGCCTCTGTTTTTCCTCTCCCCTAATTCACAAAAAAAATCCATTTTTATTCGCCCACTATTTCATTCGCCGTTTTCTCGTCAGATCTGTTTTTGACTGCAATCTTGTTGTGAAGTCACCATGAGTGATTTTGGAATGGCACAAACAGATGATGGCCTAACTCCTAAAATAGAGCGTATGGGTAATCTGGATGCCAAAACTTTTGTCTTGGGACAAGGGAATTTTATGGGAAAAGAACATATCCAAGATTTTTTCAATTGTGTCGGAAAGCTAAGTCTTGATGTTATTCCTATACTTAAAAGGACTAAATCTTATGCGGAAGCTATTTCGGCACTTGTTCTGAAACTTGAACTAATTTTTTCCGTACTCATCCTACCTTGCAAAGATTGTTCTATGAGTTGCCTGTTGTAAAGAATCCTAACGCTAAAAAGTTAGCTACTCTTGTTCTGATGAATGAATTTGACTACATAATATGGGAAGCTAGGGAAATCTTTGATTTTTATTGCATGAATCGTGAAAACTCCGCGATTGATGAAATCTATAATAGTGATTATGCATTGAGACATTTGCTTGGAGATAACCAAATCTTTGATGAGAATCTTAAAAAGCAAGTCCCCGTTTTAGACATGATCCAACAAGTTTTTAATGATGTTAATCAACACTATTCTTGGATCACTGCTGGAAATCAAAAGGGTATGATAAAAAGCGACTTGATAGTGCTATGGTTTCGATGGATAATGTGTTTTATGTTTTATTTGCACCCTCCCCCCGACACAAATACCTCCAAGGGAAAAAAGACTAAAGATGACAACACTTAAATCCTATGTGTTATGCCTAGCTAGGGGCGTAAAACGATAGCGCTCATTGGGAGGCAACCGAACTTGTATCTTTTTGCTTTTTGGTTTTCTTGCTGTTTTCAATAAAATACCCAATTATGCCTCTGGTTAGATGTGTTTTTGTGGTTTAAATTAGTGTTACTACCAAGAAAGGCCTTTGGGATGATTTGGGTGAGAGTTGATTTGATCTTGCTGAAAAGCAGAAAGTTTTGTGCTCACAAAATTATTTCTCATTTTATCAGAAGATTGCTTTTGAGTTGATTCATTTTGCATAAGATTAATAAACAAATTATTCACATCGTCCTAATTTTTCATTTTTTTTCGAGGTACATAAGTATTCAAAGTAGTTAGATTGCTGCAGATTATTCCGTTTTTGACAGATTCTATTTTCTTTGCGTTGTGTGCTTGTTTTGATGATTCTATGGTTTTCTTTGAAGAGTTTTTGCCGTAGAAAAGTTTGAATATAGTAGATATAATGCAAAAATAAAATATGAATGGGTTTGCAATAGTACTTATAGTAGTGGTTTGCATTCTTATACTAATGGCTCTCACGAAGGTTTAGTTGAGTTTTGTGTGATTGAAGTTTTGAAGATTTGGGTGATCTTAAGATGGATGAAGGAATAAGGATTAGCAAAAGGCTAATCTTGGGGATGCCCGAGGCACTCCAAGATAATATTCAAGAAGTAGCAAGCAACTAAGCTTGGGGATGCCCCAGAGTGGCATCCCCTCTTTCTTCTAACAACCATCGGTATTTTACTTGGAACTATATTTTCATTCATCACATATTATGAGTTTTGCTTGGAGTGTCTTGTATGATATGAGTCTTTGTTTGTTTTGCTTTGTGTTTTAAGTCTTGAATCCTTGCTGGACACACCTATTTGAGAAACCCAAAAATTATGCTATGCTTGCTCTTATGCTTCATTTAAATTTTTGGAGCCATGGAATAGTACTTCACTTATATCTTTTTGAGCATGGTGTGCTTTGTTATTTTTGAAGAAATGACCTCATGCTTCACTTAGATTTATTTGGGAGTTAGTAATTTTATTTAGAAATTCTCTCTTGCTTCAATTAGATTATTTTGAGAGAAAGAAATATTATGCTCATGTTCTTCACTTAAATTTGTGTGAGCTTATTAGAAGCAACTTATGGAAATAGCCCCAAAGTGATAGATATCCAAGGAGGATATAATAAAAACTTTCATGAAGATCATTGGACAAAATAAACTTGGTTCATAATAATGGTTTTGAGAGATGACAATATGATATGTGAGTCATGTTGATGAGTAATTATGCTTTAGTAAGAATATATGTGTTAAGGTTTGTGATTCCCTATGCAAGCATGAAAGTCAATAGTTATGCAATGAAATTTATATCCTACTTGTGATGCATTATTCGGTGTTACTTATGCTTAATGCTTGGGTACGAAATTTTTCGTTTCTTGGTTGGCCGCTTCTCAATCTTTTTGCTAGCCTTCATTTTCCACTAAGTATGATCACTACTTGTGCATCCAGAACCATTTAAACCAATTTTGCCATATGAGTCCTCTATATATACCTATATGCGGTATTTCCGTGCCGTTCTAAGCAAATTTGCATGTGCCACCTCTAATTTTCAAAATAAATTTCTCTTTTGTGTGCTCGTACAGCTCGCGAGGCGGTGAGGGGTGGCCAATATTTTCCATGCTAGATGTGTTATTCTCACAATGAGTGGTTAATCACTTTTTATTGCACGAGAGTACGACAAAGGAATTAGGGATGCCCAGTCCTGTAATGAACAAAATGAATTTACTTTATGTTGTCAAATAATAAATTCCTTGGAAAGTGTTGGTATGGAGGGCACCCGTGGATACGGTTAGCCATGGAAAGTGAAAGTAATGGTGGAAAAAGGAATAAACTTTATTGTCTGTTTGGGAACCGCCTATGATGTTTCTAGCATGGAAAGTGTTGGGAGCTCTAAGTCATTTTTGTTGGTGGGAAAAGTATGCCTCCAAAAATGTTTTATCTCTCAATTTTCACTTTGAGCACAGGAACCTCTACAAATCCCTACTTCCCTCTGTGAAGGTCCTTTCTTTTACTTTATGCAATTTTTATTTTTGAATTTTAGTCTCCATCTTCTCTTATAAAGCACCAACTAAGGCGCACTATGATCGTATTTGAGAATTGGGTTTAACTAATATTCGAGTGTGTTTCATTAATGGATCAATGATTTAGCATAATGGGCCAGGGATAACTTGCTTTAGTGTTGATATTTTGAAAGACATGGTTGCTTGTTGGTATGCTTGAGTATTAAGGTCTTCATGTCAAAACTAGACTGTTGCTTTGAACCATATAAAAGTCCAAATGTCCATGCTACAAAGAAAAGAATATGTGATGAACATGTTAGGCTGCATTCCACATCAAAAAATCTATTTTTATAATTTACCTACTCGAGGACGAGCAGGAATTAAGATTGGGGATGCAGATACGTCTCCAACGTATCCATAATTGTTTATTGTTACATGCTGTTATATTATCATTCTTGGATGTTTTACAATCATTTTATAGTCATTTTATATAATTTTTTGGTACTAACCAATTGACATGGTGCCTAGTGCCAATTGTTGTTTTCTACTTGTTTTTTACATCGTAGGAAATGAATACCAAAAGGAGTCCAAACGCAGCGAAACTTTTTGTGGATTTTTTTGGACCAGAAGACATCCAGTAGGCCAAGAAAGTACCTGAGGGGAGCTCCAAGGGGAGCACAACCCATCAGGGTGCGCCTGGAGGCCCAGGCGCACCCAGGTGGGTTGTGCCCACCTCGGTGGCCTCCCGCACCTCCTCTTTGCTCAATAAATACCCCAATATTCCATAAACCCTATGGGTGTCGACGAAAATCAATTCTTGCCACCGCAAGTTCCAGAAACACCAGATCCAATCTAGACACCATCTTGGAGGGGTTCATCATGTCCATTGGTGCCTCTCCGATGATTCGTGAGTAGTTCTTTGTAGACCTACAGGTCCGTAGTTAGTAGCTAGATGGCTTCCTCTCTCTCTTGATTCTCAATACAATGGTCTCTTGGAGATCCATATGATATACATCTTTTTGCGGTGTGTTTGTTGGGATCCGATGAACTTTGAGTTTATGATCAGATCTATGTTTTTATCCATGAAAGTTATTTGAGTCTTCTTTGATCTCTTACATGCATGATAAATTATAGCCTCATATTTCTTCTTTGATATTTGGGTTTTGTTTGGCCAACTTGATCTATTTATTTTGCAATGGGAAGAAGTGCTTTGTGATGGGTTCGATCTTACGGTGCTTGATCCCAGTGACAGAAGGGGAGACAACATGTATGTATTGTTGCTATTAAGGATAACAAGATGGGGTATATTTCTACATAAATAGATCTTGTCTACATCATATCGTCATTCTTATTGCATTACTCCATTTTCCATGAACTTAATACTAGATGTATGCTGGATAGCGGTCGATTTGTGGATTAATAGTAGTAGATGCAGGCAGGAGTCGGTCTACTAATCTTGGACGTGATGGCTATATAATGATCATTGCCAGGATATCGTCATGATTATTTGAAGTTCTATCAATTGCCCAACAGTAATTGTTTTCCCACTGTTTGCTATTTTTCTCGAGAGAAGCCACTAGTGAAACCTATGGCCCCCGGGTCTCTTCTCATCATATTTGCATTTGTGATCTATTTTCCTTTGCTTTTATTTTCAGATCTACTAAACCAAAAATACAAAAGTACCTTGCTGCACTTTATTTATTTTGTGATCTATTTATCCTATCTATCACAACCTTATCACGTCTTCTCGCTAATTTGAGGCATCGTTACCCGAAAGGGATTGACAACCCCTTTAACACTTAGGGTTGCGAGTATTTGTTATTTGTGTGCAGGGGCTGTTTACATTGTGTTGCTTGGTTCTCCTACTGGTTCGATAACCTTGATCTCATCACAGAGGGAATACCTACCGTTGTTGTGCTGCATCATCCCTTCCTCTTTTGGGAAATACCTACGTAGTTCAAGCATGCATCAGCATCCCATCTAAACAATTTTCTTGATTCGTGTGATATGCAAATAAAGAAAGATGTGGATAATGATATTGTTAAATAGAAGCTATTTCCGTTTTCACTTAGAGATCATGCTAAAACTTGATTTTCATCTTTGCCTAAAAATAGTATTGATTCGTGGAACAAGTGTAAAGATGCTTTCATCTCTAAGTATTTTCCTCCAGCTAAGATCATCTCCCTTTGGAATGATATTATGAATTTTATGCAAATTGATCATGAACATGTTGCACAATCTTGGGAGAGGATGAAATTGATGATACGAAATTGCCCTACTCATGGTTTGAATTTGTGGATAACTATACAAAAAATTTATGCCAGATTGAATTTTGCTTCTAGAAATCTTTTAGATTCGGCCGCGGGAGGCACTTTTCGGAAAATTACTTTAGGTTAGGCTAGTAAACTTCTAGATAATATTATGGTTAATTACTCTCAATGGCACACCGAAAGATCTTCCACTAGTAAAAAGTTGCATGCATTTGAAGAAATTAATGTTTGAGTGGAAAGATGGATGAACTTATGAAATTATTTGCTAGTAAGAGTGCTTATATTTATCCTAATGATATGCCTTTTTCCACTTTGATTGAAAATAATAATGAATCTATGGATGTGAATTTTGTTGGTAGGAACAATTTTGGTAATAACGCATATACAGGTAACTTTAGTCCTAGGCCGTTTCCTAGTAATCCCTCTATTAATTATTGTAATTCCTACAACATTTCTTATGGAAATTTTAATAAGATGTCGTCTGATTTTGAGATGAGTGTTAAAGAATTTATGAGTTCACAAAAGAATTTCAATGCTTTAATTCAAGAAAAATTTCTCAAGATCGATTATTTGACTAGGAACGTGGATAGAATTTCTCTTGATGTTGATTCTTTGAAACTTAGATCTATTCCACCCAAGCGTGATATTAATGAGTCTCTCAAAGCCATGAGAAATTCCATTGATGAGTGCAAATAAAGAACCACTAAGATGCGTGCTAAACGAGATTTGTTTGAAAAAGCGTGTTCTTCTAGTTTTCGTGAAAATAATGATGAAGATCATAAAGTGATTGATGTCACTCTATTGAATCTTTGTTTACAATATAAATCTTGATAAAGACAGGGCTAGAGATGAGTCAACTTTAGTTAAAAGGCGTCCCAATGATTCAGAGTTTTTAGGTCTTGATGCAAAAATTGATAAAAGTGGGATTGGAGAGGTCAAGACTTTAAGTAGCAATGAACCCACTCTTATGGATTTCAAGGAATTTAATTATGATAATTGTTATTTAATAGATTGTATTTCCTTATTGCAATCCATGTTGAATTCTCCTCATGCTTATAATCAAACCAAAGCTTTTACTAAACATATCATTGATGCTATGATGCAATCTTTTGAAGAAAAGCTTGAATTGGAAGTTTCTATCCCTAGAAAACTTTATGATGAGTGGGAACCTACTATTAAGATTAAGATTAAAGATTATGAGTTCCATGGTTTGTGTGATTCGGGTGCTAGCATTTCCACAATTCCAAAAACTTTATGTGATGTGTTAGGTTCCGTGAATTTGATGATTGTTCTTTAAATTTGCATCTTGCGGATTCCACTATTAAGAAACCTATGAGAAGGATTAGTGATTTTCTCATTGTTGCAAATAGGAATTATGTGCCCGTAGATTTCATTGTTCTTGATATAGATTGCAATCCGACAGGTCCTATTATTCTTGGTAGACCTTTCCTTAGAACGATTGGTGCAATTATTGATATGAAAGAAGGAAACATTAGATTTCAATTTATGCTAAGGAAGGGCATGGAACAATTTCCTAGAAAGAAAATTAAATTGCCATATGAATCTAGTATGAGAGCTACTTATGTATTGCATACCAAAGATGACAATACCTAGATCTATTCGTGTTTTTATGCCTAGCTAAGGGCGTTAAACAATAGCGCTTGCTGGGTGGCAACCCAATTTTATTTTTCTTCTTTACTTTTTCTTCATGTTTTGCTTTCAATAATTCATCTAGCCTATGGTTAGATGTGGTTTTGTGTTTTAGTTAGTGTTTGTGCCAAGTAAGACCTTTGGTATAGCTTACGGTGATAGTAGTTTTGATCCTGCTGAAAAACGGAAACTTTTGTGCCCAGTAAATAATTTCATGGATTTTATTGAAATGTGCTTTGGATCTGATTATTTTTGCTCTGGATTGGTACACAAATTTCCTAGGTTTTCCTAATTTTTCAGAATTTGTGGAGTTACATAAGTATTTGAGAGTTACCGATTGCTACAGCCACTTCTATTTCTGACAAATTCTGTTTTCTATGTGTTGTTGGCTTATTTTCATTAATCTATGGGTAGTATGAACGATGGAAAAGTTGGAAAAGTTGGGTACTTGGAATATAGTAGATATTACACCAATATAAATAAAGAATGAGTTTGCAACAGTACCATAAAGTGGTGATTTATATTCTTATACTAACGGAGCTTATGAGATTTTTGTTGAGTTTTGTGTTGTGAAGTTTTCAAGTTTTGGGTACGGATTTGATGGACTACGTAATAAGGAGTTGCAAGAGACTAAGCTTTGGGATACCCAAGGCACCCCAAGGTAATATTCAAGGACAACCAAGAGCCTAAGCTTGGGGATGCCCCGGAAGGCATCCCCTCTTTCGTCTTCGTCTATCGGTAACTTTACTTGAGGCTATATTTTTATTCCCCACATGATATGTGTTTTGCTTGGAGCATCTCGTATGATTTGAGTCTTTGCTTTTTAGTTTTCCACAATCATACTTGTTGTACACACCTTTTGAGAGGAACACGCATGAATCATGATTTATTAAAATACTCTATGTGCTTCACTTATTTCTTTTGACCTAGGCAATATTGCTCTGGTGCTTCACTTATATTTTTTTAGAGCATGGCGGTGGTTTTATTTTATAGAAATTGATGAACTCTCATGCTTCACTTAAATTATTTTGAGAGTCTCTAAAAAGCATGGTAATTTGCTTTGGTTATAAATTTAGTCCTAATATGATAGGCATCCAAGGGGGATATAATAAAAACTTTCATATAAAGTGCATTGAATACTATAAGAAGTTTCATTCTTTATGATTGTCTTGAGATATGAAGATGGTGATATTAGAGTCATGCTAGTGAGTAGTTGTGAATTTGAGAAATACTTGTGCTAAAGTTTGTGAGTCCCGTAGCATTCACGTATGGTGAACCGTTATGTGATGAAGTCAGAGCATGACTTATTTTTTGATTGTCTTCCTTATGAGTGGCGGTCGGGGACAAGCGATGGTCTTTTCCTACCAATCTATCCCCCTAGGAGCATGTGTGTAGTACTTGTTTCGATAACTAATAGATTTTTGCAATAAGTATGTGAGTTCTTTAAGACTAATGTTGACTCCATGGATTATACGCACTCTCACCCTTCCACCATTGCTAGCCTTATGCCGCGCAACTCTCGCCGGTACCACACACCCACTATAGACCTTCCTCAAAACAGCCACCATACCTACCTATTATGGTATTTCCATAGTCATTCCGAGATATTATCGTGGGAAACCAAGGCCACCTATGGGACTGTTCGAAATATGCCCTAGAGGCAATAATAAAAGTATTATTATTATATTTCCTTGTTCATGATAATTGTCTTTTATTCATGCTATAACTGTATTATCCGGAAATCGTAATACACATGTGAATACATAGACCACAATATGTCCCTAGTGAGCCTCTAGTTGACTAGCTCGTTGTGATCAACAGATAGTCATGGTTTCCTGGCTATGGACATTGGATGTCGTTGATAACGGGATCACATCATTAGGAGAATGATGTGATGGACAAGACCCAATCCTAAGACTAGCACAAAAGATCGTGTAGTTCATTTGCTAGAGCTTTGCCGATGTCAAGTATCTCTTCCTTCGACCATGAGAGCGTGTAACTCCTGGATACCGTAGGAGTGCTTTGGGTGTATCAAACGTCACAACGTAACTGGGTGACTATAAAGGTGCACTACAGGTATCTCCGAAAGTATCTATTGTTTTATGCGGATCGAGACTGGGATTTGTCACTCCGTGTAAACGCAGAGGTATCTCTGGGCCCACTCGGTAGGACATCATCATATGCGCAGTGTGACCAAGGAGTTGATCACGGGATGATGTGTTACGGAACGAGTAAAGTGACTTGCCGGTAACGAGATTGAACAAGGTATTGGATACCGACGATCGAATCTCGGGCAAGTAACATACCGATAGACAAAGGGAATTGAATACGGGATTGATTAAGTCCTTGACATCGTGGTTCATCCGATGAGATCATCGTGGAACATGTGGGAGCCATCATGGGTATCCAGATCCCGCTGTTGGTTATTGACCGGAGAACGTCTCGGTCATGTCTACATGTCTCCCGAACCCGTAGGGTCTACACACTTAAGGTTCGATGACGCTAGGGTTATAAAGGAAGTTTGTATGTGGTTACCGAATGTTGTTCGGAGTCCCGGATGAGATCCCGGACGTCACGAGGAGTTCCGGAATGGTCCGGAGGTAAAGATTTATATATGGGAAGTCCTATTTTGGCCACCGGAAAATGTTCGGGATTTTTCGGTATTGTACCGGGAAGGTTCTAGAAGGTTCCGGAGTGGGGCCCACCTGCATGGGGGGAACCACATGGACGTGGGTAGTGGGGGCAAGGCCCCACACCCCTGGTCAAGGAGCACCAAGATCCCCCCTTAGAAGGAATAAGGTCATATCCCGAAGGGATAAGATCAAGATCCCTAAAAAGGGGGGATAACAATCGGTGGGGAAGGAAATAATGAGATTTCTTTCCTCCCACCTTGGCCAACGCCCCAATGGACTTGGAGGGCAAGAAACCAGCCCCTCCACCCCTATATATAGTGGGGAGGCGCATGGGAGCTATACACGAAGTTCTGGCACAGCCCTACCTCTCTCCCTACTCCTCCTCTCCCATGGTGCTTGGCGAAGCCCTGCTGGATTGCCACGCTCCTCCACCCCACCACGCCGTTGTGCTGCTGTTGGATGGAGTCTTCCTCAACCTCTCCCTCTCTCCTTGCTGGATCAAGGCGTGGGAGACGTCACCGGGCTGTACGTGTGTTGAACGCGGAGGTGCCGTCCGTTCGGCACTAGGATCATCGGTGATTTGAATCACGACGAGTACGACTCCATCAACCCCGTTCACTTGAACGCTTCCGCTTAGCGATCTACAAGGGTATGTAGATGCACTGTCTTTCTACTCGTTGCTGGTCTCTCCATAGATAGATCTTGGTGACACGTAGGAAATTTTTTAATTTCTGCTACGTTCCCCAACAGGGACAAGGATGGCACAAAGAGTAGCCTAACATGGGGCAGCGCGGCAAAGATCACACGGGCAGTTTTACCCAGGTTCGACTTGCCGCGAGGCGTAAAACCCTACTCCTGCTTTGGTGGATTGATGGTGGAAATGCGGTGGCGCGGCGTAGTACACTTGCCCGACAAGGGTTGCCTTAGGGCGACATCGACTACACGCATATGGGGGTGCGAGTAATCCAACTTTCCAACCCGTGAACCCTTGCCATAGGCCTACTTTGATAGGTTAAGGGGTCACCACAGTGGCAAATCTATCATTTAGACACTGATAAGATAGCAAATAGTGCTATCATACCTAACTCTATAGGCTGATAGTGCGCATTTAATGCACCGCTGAACGTCACGGTGCTGGTTGCCCGACAAGGCTTGCCGAGCTATCTTACTAGCTCCACGCCTGCTTGTTTGACATGTCATAGGACGGTTGTTGTCTATGGGTTTTCTGGTACCAAGGGGCTGCCATGTGGCGAATGGCTGCCACCTAATCACTCTGCGGCTTGACACCACACCGATCGACAACGTGAGTTGTGGTGGAGTGCTTGGTGAGGTGTTTCAGCCTCCGCAAGCCCGGTAGGCCCTGCCGGGACGCCTTGGTCATCTTCTTCTGGGGGTGGCCTCACCCCTTCTCGGGCTCGCCTGCCCGGCAAAGGAGGCTTCTTTCTTGATGATATCTTGCTTCTCTGGCTTGGTCTTGGTCCCTCTAATCAATTTGTTCGTATTTTGAATCTCTTGGTTTCTCGTACTCTGTCTTGGACTGGTGCTTCAATCTTGATCCCGCGCTTGTGCACAGTCAAGGCAATAGACCCAGGGTTTGTTGCACCGACACAAGCCCCCGGGCCTGTCCCGAACACGCTACCGAGCGTTTTTGGGGTAGGGCCCCATAAGTGCACAGGCAGAGTTGCTGAAGAGGCTGGTCTCTTGGGATCTTCTTTGCTTCTTCATTAGTCTTGATTTCGGTCTAGTTTCCGGTTTCCACGCGTGTCGTGTGCAACGTTACGGGAAAAGCTAGGGTGATGGCCTGCATGGCACTTGCACCCCATGATCACGGGGTGGAAACGGGCATCGCATTTGCCTTTGTGCTCCTAGTTCATCCTCCACGTGTCCTCCATGCCTTAGTAAGGTTATATGTTGGATGCGGAGGGTACATGTGTTAGTGCCACAACAGGAAATCAGGCATCGCTGGTTGGAGCAGCGGGTCGGCCCTGATTCCCTGCGCCTGTAGAGGCCGCATTGGATGAGCGGGGCGGCTACCCTTGGGGTGAGAGGCCAGCCCCCGGACCCGTCCTTCTATAAAAGGGGGCAGGGATGGCGCCTTCCCATACGCACCTCTTTCTCCTTATTTCTCTGCAATCTTCCTTCGCTCGCCATGGTGAGGGAGCGAGGGGGCGCTGGTACTCCAGGGGCGCCGACGAGGGATTCTACTCGACAACACATCCCTCCCCCTCCGGAGCTCGTGGCGGCAGAGCCCGTCGTGAGTGGACGAGGGAGGGGCGAGGCCGAGGTCACGTGGCGCTCGAGGAAGAGGATGACGGGGTGGTGCTCCGGCTGCGCCTCTGCCGGCGACTCATCCCCCGATGGAAGGCCATGTTGGAGACCAGCCCCGGGAATTCTTCATCAGGTTGTACAAGTATTTATGTGGCCATCTTCATCTTCCTACCCCGTTTGCCCAGGAAATGGAGCTCGATCCGCCGCATGTTTTGAGGCTGCACATGAGGGGCGGCAGGAACGGCGGCATGTGGGTTAACGTCGACTTCCCCGCTCCTCATGTTATGTACCTCCGCTGTGTTTGGAAGACCTTTGCCCGTGCCCATAGCTTGTCGGAGGGGCATGTTCTCCAGTTCAAATTAATGGAGAGCGGCCTGCTCTCCGTCACGGTCTTTGGGCGCTCGGGTATTCGCTTACGGCTCTGCGTAGAGAGCTCCACCAATGACGAAAGCTCCTCCTCGAGCGAAAGCGACGAGGAGGACAATGACGGAAATGACGACGGCAGCGAGCGGTAGGGGAATGACTCTGACTCCGGTTGATCGCCGCTCGCACCATCTTCATCCGGCGGCAGCACCATCATCTGCATCCCCATCTCCTCCTCGACAACATGATTTGCTGGGGAGTTGGATGCAGAGGTGGGGATGGTGCTCCCGGGCTTCTCTAGCAGCCTTCCAGCTAGGCGCCGACAAGCTTCCTCTCGGGCTGCAGCTCCGTTAGCCCTATCGCGCCCTGCTGGCCCTTGTGGCGGTGGTCGAACGGGTCGCCTCCGTTGTGCTCTCCATCGACGCGTTCCCCGGTGCCCCCCTTTTTGAAGGAAATATGCCCTAGAGGCAATAATAAAGTTATTATTTATTTCCTTAATTCATGATAAATGTTTATTATTCATGCTAGAATTGTATTAACCGGAAACATGATACATGTGTGAATACATAGACAAACATAGTGTCACTAGTATGCCTCTACTTGACTAGCTCGTTTACCAAAGATGGTTATGTTTCCTAACCATGGACAAAAGAGTTGTCATTTTATTAATGGGATCACATCATTAGGAGAATGATGTGATTGACTTGACCCATTCCATTAGCTTAGCACACGATCTTTTAGTATGTTGCTACTGCTTTCTTCATGACATATACATGTTCCTGTGACTATGAGATTATGCAACTCCCGTTTACCAGAGGAACACTTTATGTGCTACCAAACATCACAACATAACTGGGTGATTATAAAGGTGCTCTACAGGTGTCGCCGAAGGTACATGTTGGGTTGGCGTATTTCGAGATTAGGTTTTGTCACTCCGATTGTCGGAAAGGTATCTCTGGGCCCTCTCGGTAATACACATCACTTAAAGCCTTGCAAGCATTGCAACTAATGAGTTAGTTGTGGGATGATGTATTACGGAACGAGTAAAGAGACTTGCCGGTAACGAGATTGAACTAGGTATTGGATACCGACGATCGAATCTCAGGCAAGTAACATACCGATGACAAAGGGAACAACTTATGTTGTTATGCGGTATGACCGATAAAGATCTTCGTAGAATATGTAGGAGCCAATATGAACATCCAGGTTCCACTATTGGTTATTGACCGGAAACAGTTCTAGGTCATTTCTACATAGTTCTCGAACCCGTAGGGTCAGCACGCTTAAGGTTTCGATGACAGTTATATTATGAGTTTATGAGTTTTGATGTACCGAAGGAGTTCGGAGTCCCGGATGAGATCGGGGACATGACGAGGAGTCTCGAAATGGTCGAGACGTAAAGATCGATATATTGGACGACTATATTCGGAATTCGGAAAGGTTCCGAGTGATTCGGGTATTTTTCGGATTACCGGAGAGTTACGGGAATTCGCCGGAGAGTATATGGGCCTTATTGGGCCATACCGGAATAGAGGAAAGAGGCCGAAAGGAAGGAGGCGCGCAGCCCCCCTCTGGTCCGAATTGGACAAGGGGTGTGGCCCCCTTTTCGTTCCTCGTCTCCCCCTCTTTCCCCATTCTCCTACTCCAACAAGGAAGGAGGGAGTCCTACTCCCGGTGGGAGTAGGACTCCCCTTGGCGTGCCCCCTCCTAGGGCCGGCCTCCCCCCCCTTTCTCCTTTATATACGGGGGCAGGGGGGCACCCCATGACACACAAGTTGATCTACGGATCGTTCCTTACCCGTGTGCGGTGCTCCCCTCAACCATATTCCACCTCGGTCATATCGTCGCGGAGTTTAGGCGAAGCCCTGCGCCGGTAGAACATCATCATCGTCACCACGCCGTCGTGCTGACGGAACTCATCCTCGACGTTTTGCTAGATTGGAGCCCGGGGAACGTCATCGAGCTGAACGTGTGGTGAACACGGAGGTGCCGTATGTTCGATGCTTGGATCGGTCAAATTGTGAAGACGTACAACTACATCAACCGCGTTATCATAACACTTCCGCTTTCGGTCTACGAGGGTACGTGGACAACACTCTCCCCTCTCATTGCTATGCCATCACCATGATCTTGCGTGTGCGTAGGAAATTTTTTGAAATTACTACGTTCTCCAATAGTGGCATCCGAGCCAGGTTTTATGCGTTGATGTTATATGCACGAGTAGAACACAAGTGAGTTGTGGGCGATACAAGTCATACTGCTTACCAGCATGTCATACTTTGGTTCGGCAGTATTGTTGGATGAAGCGGCCCGTACCGACATTACGCGTACGCTTACGCGAGACTGGTTTTACCACCGTGCTTTGCACACAGGTGGCTAGCGGGTGTCTGTTTCTCCAACTTTAGTTGAATCGAGTGTGGCTACGCCCGGTCCTTGAGAAGGTTAAAACAGCACTAACTTGATGAACTATCGTTGTGGTTTTGGTGCGTAGGTAAGAATGGTTCTTGCTAAGCCCGTAGCAGCCACGTAAAACTTGCAACAACAAAGTAGAGGACGTCTAACTTGTTTTTGTAGGGCATGTTGTGATGTGATATGGTCAAGACGTGATGCTATATTTATTGTATGAGATGATCATGTTTTGTAACCGAAGTTATCGGCAACTGGCAGGGGCCATATGGTTGTCGCTTTATTGTATGAAATGCAAACGCCCTGTAATTGCTTTACTTTATCACTAAGCGGTAGCGATAGTCGTAGAAGCAATAGATGGCGTAAACGACAACGATGCTATGATGGAGATCAAGGCGTCGCGCCGGTGACGATGGTGATCACGACGGTGCTTCGGAGATGGAGATCACAAGCACAAGATGATGATGGCCATATCATATCACTTATTTTGATTGCATGTGATGTTTATCCTTTATGCATCTTATCTTGCTTTGATTGACGGTAGCATTTTAAGATGATCTCTCACTAAAATTATCAAGAAGTGTTCTCCTTGAATATGCACCGTTGCCAAAGTTCGTCGTGCCCAGACACCACGTGATGATCGGGTGTGATAAGCTCTACGTCCATCTACAATGGGTGCAAGCCAGTTTTGCACACGCAGAATATTCAGGTTATACTTGACGAGCCTAGCATATGCAGATATGGCCTCGAAACACAGAGACCTAAAGGTCGAGCGTGAATCATATAGTAGATATGATCAACATAGTGATGTTCACCATTGAAAACTACTCCATCTCACGTGATGATCGGTTATGGTTTAGTTGATTTGGATCACGTAATCACTTAGATGACTAGAGAGATATCTATCTAAGTGGGAGTTCTGAAGTAATATGATTAATTGAACTTAAATTTATCATGAACTTAGTCCTGGTAGTATTTTGCAAATTATGTTATAGATCAATAGCTTGCGTTGTTGCTCTCATATGTTTATTTTGATATGTTCCTAGAGAAAATTGTGTTGAAAGTTGTTAGTAGATATGATGCGGATTGGATCCGTGATCTGAGGTTTATCCTCATTGCTGCACAGAAGAATTATGTCCTTAATGCACCACTAGGTGACAAACCTATTGCAGGATCAGATGCAGACGTTATGAACGTTTGGCTAGCTCAATATGACGACTACTTGATAGTTTAGTGCACCATGCTTAACGGCTTAGAATCGGGACTTCAAAGACGTTTTGAATGTCATGGACCATATGAGATGTTCCAGGAATTGAAGTTAATATTTCAAGCAAATACCCAAGTTGAGAGATATGAAGTCTCCAACAAGTTCTATTGCTAAAAGATGGAGGAGAATCGCTCAACTAGTGAGCATGTGCTCAGATTGTCTGGGTACTACAATCGCTTGAATCAAGTGGGAGTTAATCTTCCAGATAAGATAGTGATTGACAGAGTTCTCTAGTTACCATCACTAAGTTAGTAGAACTTTGTGATGAACTATAGTATGCAAGGGATGACGAAAACGATTCCCGAGCTCTTCATGATGTTGAAATCGACGAAGGTAGAAAACAAGAAAGAGCATCAAGTGTTGATGATTGACAAGACCACTAGTTTCAAGAAAAGGGCAAAGGGATAAAAAGGGAACTTCAAGTAGAATGACAAGCAAGTTGTCACTCCCACGAAGAAGCTCACAGCTGGACCAAAGCCTGAAACTGAGTGCTTACACTGCAAAGGAAATGGTCACTGGAAGCGGAAATGCCTTGAATATTTGGTGGATAAGAAGGATGGCGAAGTGAACAAGGGTATATTTGATATACAGGTTATTGATGTGTGCCTTACTAGTGTTTATAGTAGCCCCTGAGTATTTGATACTTGTTCAGTTGCTAAGATTAGTAACTCGAAACAGGAGTTATATAAACAGAGACTGGTTGAAGGGGAAGTGACAATGAGTGTTGGAAGTTGTTCCAAGATTGATACGATCATCATCGCACACTCCCTATACTTTCAGGATTAGTGTTGAACCTAAATAAATGTTATTTGGCGTTTGCGTTGAGCATGAATATGATTTGATCATGTTTATTGTAATACGGTTATTCATTTAAAATCAAAGAATAATTGTTGTTCTGTTTAAATGAATAAAACCTTTGATGGTCATACACCCAATGAAAATAGTTTGTTGGATCTTGATCGTAGTGATACACATATTCATAATATTGATGCCAAAAGATGCAAAGTTGATAATGATAGTGCAACTTATTTGTGGCACTGCCATTTGGGTCATATCGGTGTAAAGCGCATGAAGAAACTCCATAAAGATGGATTTTCAGAATCACTTGGTTATGAATCATTTGATGCTTGCGAACCATGCCTTTTTGGCAAGATGACTAAAACTCCGTTCTCTGGAACAATGGAACGAGCTACTGACTTATTGGAAACAATACATACCGATGTATGCGGTCCAATGAGTGTTCATGCTCGTGGTGGGTATCGTTATTTTATGACCTTCACAGGATGAATTGAGCAGATATGAGTATATCTACTTGATGAAACATAAGTCTGAAATAATTGAAAGGTTCAAAGAATTTCAGAGTGAAGTGGAAAAATCATCGTTACAAGAAAATAAAGTTTCTACGATCTAATCACGGAGACGAATATTTGAGTTACGAGTTTGGTCTTCAATTAAAACAATGTGGAATAGTTTCACAGCTCACGCCACCTGGAACACCACAATGTTATGGTGTGTCCGAACGTCGTAACCGCACTTTATTGGATATGGTGCGATCTATGATGTCTCTTACCGATTTACCGCTATCGTTTTGGGGTTATGCATTAGAGACAGATGCATTCACTTTAAATTGGGCACCATCAAAATCCATTGAGACGACGCCTTATGAACTGTGGTTTGGCAAGAAACCAAAGTTGTCGTTTCTTAAAGTTTGGAGTTGCGATTCTTATATGAAAAAGTTTCAACCTGATAAGCTCGAACCCAAGTCGGAAAAGTGCGTCTTCATAGAATACCCAAAGGAAACTGTTGGGTACTCCTTCTATCACAAATCCAAAGGCAAAACATTCGTTGCTTAGAATGGATCCTTTCTAGAGAAGGAGTTTCTCTCGAAAGAAGTGAGTGGGAGGAAAGTAGAACTTGATGAGGTAACTGTACCTGCTCCCTTATTTGAAAGTAGTTCATCACAGAAATCTGTTCCTGTGACTACTACACCAATTAGTGAGGAAGTTAATGACGATGATCATGAAACTTCAGATTAAGTTACTACAGAACCTCGTAGGTCTTCCAGAGTAAGATCCGCACCAGAGTGGTACGGTAATCATGTTCTGGAAGTTATGTTACTAGACCATGACGAAGCTACGAACGATGAAGAAGCGATGGTGAGCCCAGATTACGCAAAATGGCTTGAGGCCATGAGATCTGAGATAAGATCCATGTATGAAAACAAAGTATGGACTTCGATTGACTTGCCCAATGATCGGCGAGACATTGAGATTAAATGGATCTTCAAGAGGAAGACGGATGCTGATGGTGTTACTATCTACAAAGCTAGAATTGTCGCAAAAGGTTTTCGACAAGATCAAGGTGTTGACTACGATGAGAGTTTTTCACTCGTATCTATGCTTAAGTCTGTTTGAATCATGTTAGCAATTGCCACATTTTATGAAATCTGGCAAATGGATGTCAAAACTGCATTCCTTAATGGATTTTTTAAAGAAGAGTTGTATATGATGCAACCAGAAGGTTTTGTTGATCCGAAAGGTGCTAACAAAATGTGCAAGCTCCAGCAATCCATCAATGGACTGGTGCAAGCATCTTGGAGTTGGAATATACGTTTTGATAAGTTGATCAAAGCATATAGTTTTAATACAGACTTGCGGTGAAGCCTGTATTTACAAGAAAGTGAGTGGGAGCACTACAACATTCCTAATAAGTATATGTGAATGACATATCGTTGATCAGAAATAATGTAGAATTTTTCTGAAAAGCATAAAGGAGTGTTTGAAAGGAGTTTTTCAAAGAAAGACCTTGGTGAAGCTGCTTACACATTGAGCATCAAGATCTATAGAGATAGATCCTGACGCTTGATAAGATTTTTCAATGAGTACATACCTTGACAAGATTTTTAAGTAGTTCAAAATGGAACAGTCAAAGATAGAGTTCTTGCCTGTGTTGCAAGGTGTGAAGTTGAGTAAGACTCAAAACCCGACCATGGAAGAAAATAGAAAAGAATGAACAGTCATTCCCTATGCCTCAGTCATAGGTTCTATAAAGTATGCTATGTTGTGTACTAGACCTATTGTATACCTTGCTCTGAGTTTGGCTGAGGAATACAATTTTGATCTAAGAGTAGATCACTAGACAGCGGTCAAGAATATCCTTAGTGAGGACTAAGGAGATGTTTCTCGATTATGGAGGTGATAAAAGAGTTCATTGTAAAACATGATCAAGATGACTCTAAATCGGTGCAAACTTTTACACTAATCCAGATGCAAACTTTTACACTAATCCAGATGACTCTAAATCTCAATCTGGATACATATTGAAAGTGGGAGCAATTAGCTAGAGTAGCTCCGTGCAGAGTATTGAAGACATAAGAATATTCGCAAAATACATACGGCTCTGTATGTAACAGACCCGTTGACTAAATTTCTCTCACGAGCAAAACATGATCATACCTTAGTACACTTTTGGGTGTTAATCACATAGCAATGTGAACTAGATTATTGACCCTAGTAAACCCTTTGGGTGTTGATGACATGACTATGTGAACTATGGGTATTAATCACATACAGATGTGAATATTGGTGTTGAATCAAATGCTGATGTGAACTAGATTATTGAATCTAGTGCAAGTGGGAGACTGAAGGAAATATGCCCTAGAGGCAATAATAAAGTTATTATTTATTTCCTTATTTCATGATAAATGTTTATTATTCATGCTAGAATTGTATTAACCGGAAACATGATACATGTGTGAATACATAGACAAACATAGTGTCACTAGTATGCCTCTACTTGACTAGCTCGTTTATCAAAGATCGTTATGTTTCCTAACCATGGAGAAAAGAGTTGTCATTTGATTAATGGGATCACATCATTAGGAGAATGATGTGATTGACTTGACCCATTCCGTTAGCTTAGCACACGACCGTTTAGTATGTTGCTACTGCTTTCTTCATGACATATACATGTTCCTGTGACTATGAGATTATGCAACTCCCATTTACCAGAGAAACACTTTGTGTGCTACCAAACGTCACAACATAACTGGGTGATTATAAAGGTGCTCTACAGGTGTCTCCGAAGGTACATGTTGGGTTGGCGTATTTCGAGATTAGGTTTTGTCACTCCGATTGTCGGAAAGGTATCTCTGGGCCCTCTCGGTAATACACATCACTTAAAGCCTTGCAAGCATTGCAACTAATGAGTTAGTTGTGGGATGATGTATTACGGAACAAGTAAAGAGACTTGCCGGTAACGAGATTGAACTAGGTATTGGATACCGACGATTGAATCTCGGGCAAGTAACATACCGATGACAAAGGGAACAACGTATGTTGTTATGCGGTATGACCGATAAAGATCTTCGTAGAATATGTAGGAGCCAATATGAACATCTAGGTTCCACTATTGGTTATTGACCGGAAATAGTTCTAGGTCATGTCTACATAGTTCTCGAACCCGTAGGGTCCGCACGCTTAAGGTTTCGATGACAGTTATATTATGAGTTTATGAGTTTTGATGTACCGAAGGAGTTCGGAGTCCCGGATGAGATCGGGGACATGACGAGGAGTCTCGAAATAGTCGAGACGTAAAGATCGATATATTGGACGACTATATTCGGGGTTCGAAAAGGTTCCGAGCGATTCGGGTTTTCGGAGTACCGGAGAGTTACCGGAATTCGCCGGAGAGTATATGGGCCTTATTGGGCCATACGGGAATAGAGGAAAGAGGCCGAGAGGAAGGAGGCGTGCAGCCCCCCTCTGGTCCGAATTGGACAAGGGGTGCGGCCCCCTTTTCCTTCCTCCTCTCCCCCTCTTTCCCCCTTCTCCTACTCCAACAAGGAAGGAGGGAGTCCTACTCCCGGTGGGAGTAGGACTCCCCTTGGCGCGCCCCCTCCTAGGGCCGGCCTCCTCCCCCCTTGCTCCTTTATATACGGGGGCAGGGGGCACCCCATGACACACAAATTGATCTACGGATCGTTCCTTAGCCGTGTGCGGTGCCCCCCGCCACCATATTCCACCTCGGTCATATCGTCGTGGAGTTTAGGCGAAGCCCTGCGCCGGTAGAACATCATCATCGTCACCACGCCGTCGTGCTGACGGAACTCATCCCCGATGCTTCGCTGGATTGGAGCCCGAGGAACGTCATCGAGCTGAACGTGTGCTGAACACGGAGGTGCCGTATGTTCGGTGCTTGTATCGGTCAAATCGTGAAGACGTACGACTACATCAACCGTCATAACGCTTCCGCTTTCGGACTACGAGGGTACGTGGACAACACTCTCCCCTCTCGTTGCTATGCCATCACCATGATCTTGCGGGTGCGTAGGAATTTTTTTGAAATTACTACGTTCCCCAACATTTTTGCCCTATTTTCCTTCACATGTCGTACCTGGGAGGAGAGGGACAAGAAATGGGATTATACAAAACATGAATGGACAAGAGGTAGAACTTATCTGTTTGGCTTGTCGGGGATCGTGGTGTCAGGAAATCTTCTCAGCTCCTTGTCGAAGCCAAGTTCACAGCAAGAACCTGCATCTTCATGTAGATGAGAATGAATGCAGGATGCAATCCTATCCATATGCATATGCAGATTCTCATGAAATTCTTAAGCAGTGATCCGGAATGCTCATGCATGCATGCAGTCTAAGTTGCCCCCCCAACAACGCTTCTTTATTTTCTCTTGCACGGTGTCATCGCCCCGGCTTTGTACAAGGGGTTACATGCACATGACGCAAGGCATGTACAAATGGGTGGCTACCGGGCAGGGCCCGACAGCCTCGCGCCTTATGAGTAGAATCTGCGGAGATGCTCAGTATTCCATGAGTTTTGCAACTGAGTGCCATCTCCGGTCTCCAGACGGACTACGCCAGGTCTGGTGACTCGTATTACCCGGTAAGGGCCTTCCAACTTTGGTGACAACTCATACTCAATGCACCTAAGGACAAGGTCACCTTCCTCAAAACACGGGGCATGAACCCTGCGTCTATGATAGTGACACAGGGCTTGCTGAAAGCGTGCAACACACGTAGCAGCCCGGAGACGGTTCTCCTTGAGTAGCACAGCGTCGTCACGCCGGTGTGGATCTTGCACTAATTCATCGTAGGAAAGCACTCGAGGCAACCCGTAAATGAGTTCTGTGGGATAACTGCTTCTGCCCCGTAGACCAGGGAAAACGGAGTCTACCCGGTAGCTCGGTTTGGTGTCGTTCCGAGGGACCAAAGAACTACCGGCAGCTCCTCGATCCACCATTTGTCGCGCTTCTGCAGCGTATCAAAGGTTCTTATCTTGAGTCCACGTAGCACTTTAGCGTTCACCCTCTCAGCTTGTCCATCGCTCTGGGGGTGTGCCACAGAGGCAAATGAGATCTTGCATACGAGGGCATGAACATATTGGATGAAGGCGCAGCTTATGAACTGGGTGCCGTTGTCGGTGATGATCCTTGTCGGAACTCCAAAACGACACACCAGATCTTTCAAGAACATGATAGTTGACTGGGCAGTCACCTTTCTCATGGCAGTCACTTCTGGACACTTTGTAAACTTGTCAATGGAAGCAAACAAGAATTCGAAGTCCCCGATTGCTCGGGGGAAGGGGCCAAGGATATTGAGCCCCCAGACCAAAAATGGCCATGACAGACGGATTGTCTGAAGAGCTTGGGCAGGCAGGTGTGTTTTCTTGGAATGGAACTAGCAGGCTTCACACTTAGTGACTAGCTCGACCGCATCTTGGAGGGCTGTGGGCCAATAGAATCATTTCCGGAATGCTTTCCAACTAATGCCTTTGATCCAATGTGGGAGCCGCACATTCCTCTGTGTATCTCAACCAGCAGTTCCTTTCCTTCTTCCCGGCGGACGCACTTCAATTTCACACCATTGAGCCTCCTTCTGTATATAGTGTCATCGACAAACTGATACATACTGGCCCTCCGGGCTACTTTTTTTAGCTTCGTCTTGACCGCCGGGAAGCTCTCCGGTTTGGAGGAAGCAGACAATGTGCCTTGCCAAAGTTGGAGCCTAGGGCTCGGCAACGAGGACTAGTGGCACCTCCTCTGCTACAGGAGCACCAACCTCGTACGCAGGGTCCATGGGCCCGGATGGAGGGGTGGTCTGGCAGGCTACGAGGAGTTGTTTCCGACAGGTTCTCTGCCAGGAGTGGACGGCTCTATCTGGAGACGCTTACTGGTGTACAACTTTCTCTTTTCCGGGCCATTGTTGCTGGGGATACGGAGGGTTGGGTAAGATGGAGAACAAAAGTTCTTGGTTCCACAGGAAGCTTCTACGCAGCACACTTTGACAAATGATCAGCTGTGCTGTTTTCCACACAGTGTACATGCTCTGTTTGCAATCCGTCAAAGTGCTCCTCCAATCTTCTCACTTACTCGGCGTATGCCTCCATCAATGGACTTCAATAATCCTTGTTGACTTGTCTCACCACCAGATGTGAATCTCCTCGAATGATCAACTTCTTATTTCCCAATTCAGCTGCAATACTGAGCCCGGCAAGGAGCCCTTCATACTCTGTTGTATTGTTGGTCGCTTCTTCCCGTGCAAAAAGCATTTGGACGACGTACTTCAAGTCCTCCCCGAAGGGGGCAACAAGAAGTACACCAGCCACTGCACCTTGTAGGGAAAAAGCACCATCAAAGTACATAACCCATTCTTGGGGTGATTCATTGTCAGGGATAACTATCTCAGTTACTTCCTCATCAGGGGTTGGCGTCCATTCTGCAATAAACTCTATCAATGCCCTTCTCTGGATAGTTGATGTGCTCTCAAACTTCAAACCTAAGATGGATAGCTCCAAAGCCACTCCACTATTCAGCTGGTGGCATCGGGGTTTCGGAGTATCCGTTGCAACGGGAAACGAGTGACAACCATGATATCATGGGCTTGGAAGTAGTGGTGCAGTTTCCTTGAGGCCATGATGAGACCAAAAATCAACTTTTGCATGCCAAATTACCGCGATCTAGCCACCTGTAACAAGAATCTGACAAAATACACTAGGAGCTGCACCACTTTCTTCCTCGCCATGCCCTTTGGGTTGCCCCTGTTGCCATGCTTACTTCTATCCCAATCCATGTCTGACTCTGTCGGTCTCTGCTCACTCTCTTCCTCATTTACTTCTCGCAGTGCTACCAACGCTACACTGACCACTTGGTTGGTTGCTGCCAAGTATAGCAGCAACGGCTCCTGGGGTTTGGGGGCAACTAAGGTAGGTATATAAGACATGTAGGCCTTCAACTCTTGCAAAGCTACATCTGCTTCCGGGGTCCACTTCATAGGACCTGCCTTTTTCAAAATTTTGAAGACTTGGAGATGAATCTGCTTAGCGCCACAACACATCCCGTCAGGCGCCTCACATCTTTAACCGTCCTTGGCACTTGGATCTGCTCAATGGCCTCGATCTTGTCGGGATTAGCTTCGATCCCCCTGTGGGACACAAAGTACCCAAGCAGCTTGCCGGAGGGAACACCAAATACACACTTCTCCGGGTTGAGCTTCAAGTTGATCTTGCGCAAATTTGCAAATGTCTCCTCCAAATCCTGGATAAGAGTTGCTCCATCCTTGGTTTTGACCACATTGTCATCCATATAAGCTTCAATTTTTCTGTGCAGCTGAGGCTCAAAACCAATCTGGACTGCCCTTGCAAAAGTAGACCCGACACTCTTTAATCTAAATGGCATGAAGATATAGCAGTATGTACCACACGGGGTGATGAAAGAGGTCTTCTCTTCCTCTTCTTTCGACATGAAGATCTGGTGATATCCAGAATAGGCATCCAAAAATGAGAGCAAATCACAACATGAAGTGCAATCCACAATCTAATCAATACGCGGCTAGGGAAATGTGTCCTTCAGGCAGGCCTTGTTGAGATATGTGAAATCAATGCACAACCTCCACTTCCAGTTTGCCTTCTGGACCACCACTGGGTTTGCTAGCCAAGTGGTATGTAGCACTCCTCTGACCAGACCAGCTTCCTCAAGCTTCTTGATCTCTTCTATAATAAACGGCTACCTCTCCAAGGACTGCTTCTGGACTTTCTATTTAACAGGTCTGGCATGTGGGCAAACAAGAAGGTGGTGCTCGATTACCTCCCTGGGAACACCGGGGATATCAGATAGTTGCCATGCTAACACATCGATATTCGCCCGCAGTAAGGCAATGAGCGCGCTATCCTATTTGTCACCAAGGGTGGTGTTGATTGTGAAAGTGCCATCAACGCTAGCCAGCCCTGCCGGGACATTTTTCACTTATTGAGCAGCAACCTCGGACCTCTTGTTGTTGGAACACTCCAGAAAATAGTCAACGGGTGTCGTGCACTCGGTGGGGACACGTATCCCGGACTTTTTGCCGGAGGTCCTGCAATCCTTCTTCTTTCCTTTACTTTCCTTGGTGGGAACTGCTGCCGCCGCTGCCTCTGGCGCGACCACGTCCCGGTACATCTTGTCCACACAAAATGATGGCATCCTTCTCATTTGATGGGATGGTTATAACCCCATGTGGCCCAGTCATCTTAAGGGTGTTGTAGGCATTGTGGGACGCGGCCATGAATTTAGCCAGAGCTGGTCATCCAAGAATACCATTGTACGGCAATGGGAGATCAACCATGTCAAACACAATCTTCTTAGTCTGGTAGTTTAGTTCTCCCCCAAACATTACCGGCAACGTGATCTTCCCCTTAGGATGACTCCTGCCAGGATTAACTCCTTGAAATGTGCCGGTAACCTCTAGATCTTCCTTTGCTATATGAAGCTTGCTGATAACTGCTGGGGAAACCAGATTCAGTCCGGCCCCGCCATCAACCAACATCTTCGTGACCTTGAGGTTGCGAATTGTTGGGGCGACCAACAATGGCAGGCACCCTACCGCAGTGGTACGACTAGGATGATCCTCCTCGTCAAAGATGATGGGTGTACGGGACTATTTGAGCGGCTTCCGGGCCTCGGGTGTAGGTTCCACGGCATTGACTTCTTGTGCCCACCGCTTGAGCTGGCGGTGAGAGGTATGCAGAGATGCAGCCTCGTCAATGCACAGTGCGTCAGTGGCCTTCTGAAACTCTTTCTCACTTGTTTCCTCTTCATCCCCTCCACCAGTCTCATCATCACATGCTTCCTTTACCTGACCCCTGGTGGGTTTTCCTTTGCTCCGAAAGGGTTTGCCGAGGCGATTTGCTTCACCGCCTCGGCCCTTATCGCTAGCAATATTCTAACCCTTTTCCTTATCATGCTTCTCATACTCTGCTCTTTGTCTCTTGACCAACTACTCAACCTGATAGCACACTCTTGGAGGTCCTGGCCCTTGGTCCGATGGATCTTGCAGTACAACCCATCGCCCTTCCCAGCCTTCTCGGCAGCCGCAGCTTCCCGGCAATCAGCGCACAAGGCAGCCTGCTTGCCGGGGACCTCAGCCTTGGTGATCTTACCAGTACTTGGGGTGCATGATCGTTCAACAGTCATCATTGCCTTATCCCTCTGCTTCTTATTGTGCTTCTTGCTCTTCTTCTGACTGGTTGATTCATCGTCATCCTCTCAATCAACATTGATGCAGTCTTCCTCTCCGGGCAACTTCCTTCCCACCTCCATCCGATCAAACTTATCCAATACAGTGTACAACTCCTTCACAGTCTTGGGCAACCGCATGTTCATCTTAGAATGAATCCGGTGGTTGCGCACATTGGACTGGAAGGCAGCTATCACAGCTGCTCGATGGATATTTGGAATATTTCTATGAACTTTGCTGAATCTATGTAAATACTTACGGGGGGTTTCCGCTTACTTTTGTTGGAGAAGGTGCAGGTCGCTAGGACGGCCTCGCTCTTGGTGGCCACTGATGAAGGCACCGATGAACTCGTGGCACAGGTCTGCCCATGACGAAATAGAGTTCTCCAGTAGGTGCATCAGCCAAGACCTCACATTTGTACTTGAGGGCCAACGGGAAGTAGTTGGCGAACACCTTCTCATCTCTTCCCCCGGTAGCCTGAACAACGATGGTGTAAATGCTCAGGAACTCTACCGGGTTTAGCCTTCCGTCGTACTTCTCAGGTATCTCTGGCTTGAATGTGTGAACGGGACGGCCAACACACTTGTCGCAGATCACGGGTGAAGGCAAGGCATCCAACCTCGAAAGGTAGGGGCCTGCCAATACCGAGCGCGGGCTTGCCGACATCCGGGCCGTCGCACCCGTTGGTCTAGAGGAGGTCATCGTGGCGCTGCTCGATGACACACATGTCTGATCTCCACCTATCCTCCAGGGTTCGTTGTTGGCCTGGACATGCTCGAGGGTCAGAGGAGGCCATTGAGACGTCGTTGGGGTCTTGATTTGGTCATGCTCATGCTGGTTGCCGTGGCAGGGACTGCACCATGGGGACGGTTCCCTCCGTATGGGAAGCAGCATGAGCCGTCGCCGTTGCTTGGGGAGGCTGTGACTGGTCAGCTCGTCGTGAGCCCTCTGCTTCGGCGAAACCAAGAAGACTTTGGATGGTGGCACACCATTCGTCCATCTGCTCGGCCGCCGGCGGAAACCTCAGCAGCAGCTGAGCCCGCGCCATGGCCTGTGAGGTTGTGCTCGGCATAGACGATCATGAAGTCGATCGCGCCTTTGCCCGGCTCCTAACAAAGCCAGCTGCGGCAGCACTGCGCCCCCGCTGTTGCAGTGCAACCACCTGGACGGTAGGGTGGTGTGGCGGAGGCGCTTGAGGGCCAGCGGCTCCGTCGGGCGCAACAGATCGGTCGACCCTCCCGGGGGAAAGCGCACGAGCAGTGGTCGCGCCTGTGGCGGGGGCGGCCGGAGGGCGGCAGTTCGCCCTAGACCGAGCGCCATCATTGCAGCTGTGCCCATGGAGAGCGGAGTGTGGCCGTCGAGGTGTTGCTGGTGCTGCTCTCCTCTGGCGCCTCCTTCTTGTGCGTCGGTCATGGGGGAAGTTGAAGTGGTGGTTGTGCTGCCTGCTCCGGCCACATCCCCAACAGCGTCCGCGTCCTCGCGCGGCTCTGCGCCCCCTGTAGCGTTGCAGGCCACGGGTGACGGAGCCTTCGAGGCGTATGGATGAGCCTAAGAAGTGTGCTTCTTCTTGTTCGCCATGGTCGGTGGCGCTGTTGAAGATGCAGATGGCGACGAGGGAGATGCGCTACTCACGTCTTCAGGTTCGCACGAGCGAGCCCCCTACCTAGCACTCCAAATTTGTCACGAGAAACCACGACCACCTATGGGACCAGGATGGCTCCTTGCTGGTTCGGCAGGGGGACGTCGCGTTGCACAAAGAGCAGGCCAACATGGGGCAGCGCGGCAGATATCACATGGGAAGTTTTATCCAGGTTCGAGCTGTCGTGAGGCGTAAAACCCTACTCCTTCTTTGGTGGATTGATGGTGGAAATGCGGTGGCATGGTGTAGTACACTTGCCCGGCAAGGGTTGCCTCAGGGCAACATCGACTACACACATATGGGGGTATGAGTTATCCAACTTTCCAACTCGTGAACCGTTGCCATGGGCCTACTTTAATAGGTTAAGGGGTCACCATAGTGGCAAATCAATCAATTAGACACTCATAAGATAGAAAATAGTGCTATCATACTTAACTCTGCAGGGTGATTGTGTGCATTTAATGCACCGCTCAACGTCACGTCGCTGGTTGCCCGGCAATGCTTGTCGGGCTATCTTGCCAGCTCCACGCCTGCTTGTATGACACGTCATAGGACAGTTGTCGTCTGTGGGTTTTCTGGTAGAAAGGGGCTGCCATGTGGCGAATGGCTGCCAGCTAATCACTCTGTGGCTTGATACCACACTGATCAACGACGGGAGTCGTGGTGGAGTGCTTGGTGAGGTGTTTCAGCCTCCGCAAGCCCGGCAGGCCCTCCCGGGATGCCTTGGTCATCTTCTTTTGGGGGTGGCCTCGCCCCTTGCCAGGCTTGCCTGCCTGGCAAGGGAGGATTCTTTCTTGATGATATCTTTCTTCTCTGGCTTGGTCTTGGTCCCTCTAATCTACTTGTTGGTTCTTCGAATCTCCTGGTTTGTCGTACTCTGTCTTGGACAAGTGCTTCAATCTTGATCCTGCGCTTCTGCACAGTCAGGGCAACAAACTCAGGTTTTGTTGCACCGAGAGATATATTTCCATGCAACTTTCCACCGTTCCATTTATTATGACACGCTTCATCATTGTCATATTGCTTTTTATGATCATATAGTTGACATCATATTTTTGGCAATGCCACCTTTCATAATTCTTTCATACATGTCACTCTTAATGCATTGCACATCTCGGTACACCGCCGGAGGCATTCATATAGAGTCATATTTTGTTCTAAGTATTGAGTTGTAATTCTTGAGTTGTAAGTAAATAAAAGTGTGATGATCTTCATTATTAGAGCATTGTCCCAATGAGGAAAGGATGATGGAGACTATGATTGCCCCACAAGTCGGGATGAGACTCCGGACGAAAAAAAAGAGGCCAAAAAAATGAGAAATGCCCGAATAAAAAATGAGAGAAAAAGAGAGAAGGGTCAATGTTACTATCCCTTTTCCACACTTGTGCTTCGAAGTAGCACCATGGTCTTCATGATAGATAGTCTCCTATGTTATCACTTTCATATACTAGTGTGGATTTTTCATTATAGAACTTGGCTTGTATATTCCAATGACGGGCTTCCTCAAATTTCCCTAGGTCTTCGTGAGCAAGCGAGTTGGATGCACACCCACTTATTTTCTTTTTGAGCTTTCATAAACTTATAGCTCTAGTGCATCCGTTGAATGGCAATCCCTACTCACTCACGTCGATATCAATTGATGGGCATCTCCATAGCCCGTTGATACGCCTAGTTGATGTGAGACTATGTTCCTCTTTTTGTCTTCTCCACAACCACCATATTCTATTCCACCTATAGTGCTATATCCATGGCTCATGCTCATGTATTGCGTGAAAGTTGAAAATGTGTGAGAACATAAAAAGTATGAAACAATTGCTTGGCTTGTCATCAGGGTTGTGCATGATTTAATATTTTGTGTGATAAAGATGGAGCATAGCCAGACTATATGATTTTGTAGGGATAGCTTTTTTGGGCCATGTTATCTTGAGAAGACATAATTGCTTTGTTAGTATGCTTGAAGTATTAGCATCTTTGTGTCAATATTAAACTTTTGTTTTGAATCTTACTAATCTGAACATTCATGCTATAATAAAGAAAATTACATGGATAAATATGTTAGGTAGTATTCCACATGAAAAATTCTGTTTTTATCATTTACGTACTCGAGGACGAGCAAGAATTTAGCTTGGGGATGCTTGATATGTCTCCAACGTATCTATAATTTTTGATTGTTCCATCATATTATATTATCTACTTTGGGAATTTTATATGCATTAATATGATATTTTATGTTATTTTTAGGACTAACCTATTAACCTAGAGCCTAGTGTCAGTTCCTGTTTTTTTCCATGTTTTTGAGTTTCGCAGAAAAGGAATACCAAACGGAGTCCAAATGGAATAAAACCTTCACGATGATTTTTCTTGGACCAAAAGACAACTAGGAGACTTGGAGATGAAGTCGGAGGAGACACGAGATGGCCACAAGGATGGAGGGCGCACCGAGGGGGGGTAGGGTGCACCCCCCACCCTTGTGGGCCCCTCGTACAACTCCTGACCTAATTCTTTCACCTATATATTCCCATATCTCTCCAAACCAACAGAGGCATCTACGAAAACCCTTTTCCGCTGCCGCAACCTTCTGTACCCTTGCGATCCCACCTAGGGGCCTTTTCCGGCGTCCTGCCGGAGGTGGCTTCGACCATGGAGGGCTTCCACATCAACAACATTGTCCTTCCGATGAAGCGTGAGTAGTTTACCACAGACCTACGGGTCCATAACTAGTAGGTAGATGGCTTCTTATCTCTCTTTGATTCTCAATACCATGTTCTCCTCGATGTTCTTAGAGATCTAATCGATGTAATACTTTTTTGCGTTGTTTTTGCCGAGATCCGATGAATTCTAGATTTATGATGAGCTTATCTATGAATATTATTTGAACCTTCTCTGAATTCTTATATGCATGAGTTGATATCTTTGTAATTCTCTTCAAACTATCGGTTTGGTTTGCCCAACTAGATTGGTTTTTCTTGCAATGTGAGAAGTTCTTAGCTTTGGGTTCAATCTTGCGGTGTTCTTCCCTAGTGACAGTATTGCCATCGAGGATAAAAAGATGGGGTTTTCATCATATTGCTTGAGTTAATTCCTCTACATCATGTCGTCTTACTTATTGCATTACTCCGTTCTTTATGAACTTAATACTCTAGATGCATGCTTCAAGCGGTTGATGTGTGGAGTAATAGTAGTAGATGTAGGCAGAAGTCAGTCTACTTGACACGGACGTGATGCCTATATTCATGATCATTGCCTTAGATATCTTTATAACTTTGCGCTTTTCTATCAATTGCTCCGCAGTAATTTGTTCACCCAACATATTATTTTCTATCTTGAGAGAAGCCTCTAGTGAAACCTATGGCCCCTGGGTCTATTTTCCATCATATAAGTTTCCGACCTACTATTTTGCAATCTTTTACTTTCTGATCTATAAACTAAAATAACAAAAATATTTACTTTATCATTTATCTATCTCTATCAGATCTCACTTTTTGAAGTAACCATGAAGGGATTGACAACCCCTTTATCGCGTTGGGTGCAACTTTGTTTGATTGTTTGTGTAGGTATTTGGTGATTTGTGCTTTGTCTCCTACTGGATTGATACCTTGGTTCTCAAACTGAGAGAAATACTTATCTCTACTTTGCTCCATGACCCTTTCCTATTCAAGAGAAAACGAACGCAAGCTCAAAAAGTAGCAATCTGCAAGTTGAATACCAAAACATATATCAAGTGAATCAATAGAACACCCCATTGTCACCACGGGTATCCACATTCAAGACATACATCAAGTGTTGTCAATTCCACAAAGTATTCAATCCGCTAATAGTGAAACCTCAGAAATAAAAACTCAACTCATCACAACAAGATATAGAGGGAGAAACACGATATGATCCAGCTATATTACCAAAGCTTGCGCTACATAAAGATTGTGCCAAATCAAGAACACAAGAGAGAGATCAAACACACAGCTACTGGTATAGACCCTCAGCCCCGAGGGTGGATTACTCCATCACTACTGCAGGATGTTCCAAACATGACGGTCCAATTAGAGACCCTTCCACGAAACTATGTGCGATGCATTAATCACAAATGGTGGTGTAAGAAAACCTTAAAAATGAGAGAACTATTTGCGATGGAGCATACATTAAACACAATCCATATCAGAGGTGTGTGTGCGATGCGTGGCATATGGTTAATCCATACAAACTGTTTGTGATGATCCAGAACAATTGAAATGGTCAGCATGCAGATGAGGGTGTGTGATATACGGCATACAGTTCACTAGGATGAACTGTTTGTTATTACGCAACACAACAAAAATGATCAGCCAAATCAAGGTGTGTGCAATGGAGGGCATACAGTTCACTCAAATGAAGTGTTTGCGATAAGCCAAGAGAACAGAAGTATTTCAACTAAACTAGATGTGTGTGATACGCAGCAAACAGGTCCATAATCAGAAATATGAGCGAAGACCAATAGTAACATAGACGATTGCTGCTCATAACTCGTGTGATTTTCTCTGTCTACAGAAGAACAACATATGTATAACTAAAATAAACATCCAATTACATAAGTGACTATACAAATCATTCGCACACACCTCAATAAACAATTGCATGCATTCTATACTAGGAGCAATGATCATCTAGTCATCTACTTCTTGTGATGCTCCTGCCACTGCTCTATGGCTCGATCCCTCGCCTGGGGCAGGACGAAGACACTTGCTCATGTCAACGTTCCACCTGTACATCTTGTAGCTTGTGTACACGTCCTTGGCCGCGTACTTGACGTATTATTCATCCACTCTCTAATCCCAGGCACTGTGGTATGCGTTCTTGTCCTTCTTGCTCTCATCCTTCATCTTCATGTAGTACGGGTCGATGACGGCCAAGGCGAGGTCAACCAGGGAGTTCTGTTTGTTCTTGGTGCTTCCCAAGACCTTGTAGTGGTCACGGCTGTTGACAAGATTTTGGCAGATCAAGCCCGAAACGTCGAGTGCTTTTAGATCGTTGGTGGTGTCCATCGCACCGAAACGGTAGTTAGAGCTATTGATAAACCTAGAGAAATGCTCACAAGGCCTTGTGGCCAGGTGGTAGTGGTAGACGAGGATGTCATGTCGCATGCACAACTGGGCGACGACAATCTTCTGATCTTGCCCGGCACGACCGCTAGTGAACTCGAGGTCGAAGCCGACCACTTGGTACTTGTCCTCAGCAAGCAACTGCTCCATAGTTTTGATGGAGCTCTTCACCGAGATCAACTCGTTCGTGTACACCACTGAGAAGTCCTTCCCCCTCACGTGGGTGTCCACTACGTGATGCATGGTGAACTACCCCCTGTTGTCATTGTCGGCCGCTGCCAGCGCCATTGGAGCCACGGGGAGGCCCATTGGAACTGCTGGATATCCTCTATGTATGTGTCATCTTGGGTGTGCTTATTACGTCATGTGGCGCGAGAGACAAAGTTAAATGGCTGTAGGAATAAATACGGGCCGGGTGGCTTGGATTCTCGGCGCTTTCGCATGGTAGTTTTTGCAACGGGTAACTGCATCATGGCGCCGCGCCTGGCACAACCGCATGCATAATGGTAGGATGAACGTACATGATCATCCGCCGGCCCCAAACACTGGCAGCATGCATGAAGGGACGCACGCAGAGCATACGATGGGACAGAGAGCAGAGCATGCTGTGGCTGCCTCAACCGTGAGCAACCACACGCATAGAGCAGTTGAACACACAGGGAATGGTCGCCTACAAGACGGCTAGAAATTTCGAGCCGGCGGCATGATATGAAACTACGTCATGTTCAACATCACATGGTGGTCGAATAATCTTTCGTGATGCTGCATAGAGACCGGCCGTGTGCTACTACCTCCCTCTTGGTCTATTAGTCCCCTTTATATTCTGTGTCGTATTTTGACCTTAAATTTAAGTACCAAAATGTTAATGCATGTTATGAAAAATATATAATTGGAAACTATGTTCAAATACGTATCCAACGATATAATCTTTGGTCACATGCATTCGTATGTTATAAGTTAAACATCTAATCGAAATTTGGCAGAAAAATACAAAGAGGAATATAAAGTATGACGTGGGTAGTAGGTATTAAATTGCAAACGTATTCTTTATCAACTCTATGTGTACGTTTCATTTAGTCCTCCTCTCGCATGTCTTGTCACCCCGCTGCCGTAGACGGCTTCGAGCACAAGCTTGAGAAGCGCGCGGGGCGTTCTTCTGGCCAAACGGTGGCTCAAGGTGGTGCCAATGAATCGTCGGTGAGCCAGTTCCCGTGCAAGTTCCGCGTATAGCCGCACATGCTTCCCCCCGACTCGACAAAATCCCTCAAAATCCCAATGCTTACCGGCCTACTATATAAACCTTCGCTGCCGGCGAGTCCTGCGTCGCATTTTCCCCTCCCTCCCTGTAGCTTATCTCGTTGGCTTGTCCCACAATTGCCAATGGCACTGGTCTGTCATTGTCACACAGCCACTCCGCTGTCATAAGAGGACAACTCCAGTTGGGAGGCTACTCCACGGCGGTGGCGCAATCCCGGGCATAGTGTAATACGTGTGGCATCCGTGTTGGGTGTGTGCGCAGCACCCACCACACGCTCTGCCACCCGTGCCTGTCAGCAGCTGTTATCGGCCGCCATTGCTGCCACCCACCATCTGTCATCGTGGCCGCCACACCACCGTTGAAAGCCAGGCCCATCACCTGCTCTGCCACCACGGCCCGAAGGCGGGAGTTGGCGGGTCGTGGCCGCCACCCCACTTTTGGCCACCGTGGCCCAAAGGCGAGAGGTGGCCGTCATGGCCGCCACCCCACTGTCGGTCGACGTGGCCGCCAGCCCACCATGGACTGCCAGGGTCATCACTCGCTCCACCATCGCCGCCCAAAGGTGGGAGGTGGTGGTGGAGCCCTGCACGTGTGTCAGCGACCTTGCGCACTACATCGAGTTCCTGTGGGAGGAGGAGGAGCGCCTCATCGAGCATACAAAGAATCTTACCGTCGCCGTGGCCGCAACACACGCCACCACAGAGGCGAGTAATGGGAGATCTACGAGGAGTCCCGCCACTTCAAGAGGGGTCGTCTGAAGTGGCAGAGGGCGCTCGAGGTGAGTGTCGCTAAAGGTGCAGCAGCGGCGGGCACCGGATTCCAGTTGTCCAGCTCATCGGTGGGCTCTGCCTCCTCTGGGCCCTTAATGAGCATGCTCTGCAGAGGAGAGGCTGCTGGAAGTAGTACAAAGCCCCTCCGTAGTAGTAGTATTTAGGGGCTATTTTGTTCAGTTCATATGAATATAGATGTGGTTGAACTGTACAACGTACTTCAAATTAGCTAGTATATATACTTGAACTAGCTATTTCAGTACGTGATTGTCAAGAATTGGGAATAAGTTTGGTGAGTTCAGCTATAGAGTTGAACTATTTGTATAGAGAACTACTGCTTAATCTATGAATGAAATATATGCTTACTGAATTTTAGTTGCATAAAATTAGATAGCACTAATGATTTTTACCTGCAAATTTTGACAAATGGCAGTGCTACAAGGTTGACAAGGGGCAATGTTACTAGATCAACAAATGCATGCTCGGTTTACCCATTGCATGTGATGCTCCTGCCTTTCCTTAACAAATTCTAGCGAATTATCCTATGCAATTTTACCATGCAATCTATTCCTCTAGTGTATATGTTCTATATGTTGTGCAATGTGGTGCTCACTTATTAACTGTTTGGTTAATTTGTTGTCGTGTTCAGTTCACTATTTGGTTCAATTCTACAATGTGATGTTTAATTCTTCTAGGTGCAATTTTGTATTGTCTTCCATGTGAGAAATAAATCAAATTTAGTTGTACAAAATACATGAGAAACAATACAATTGCTATATTTCCAAGTTGTTAAGCATGCTTGGTTTGGTTAACGGTCTGATCTTCTAGTATATTATATATTGTGCAATGGTGGTGCTCAGTTAATGTTTTGTTCATTTGTTGTGGTATTCAGTTAACTATTTGGTTCAATTATGCAATGTGATGTTCAATTGTTGTGGGTGCATTTTCTATTATCTACCATGTGAGAAATAAATGAATTTGGCTGTACTAAATACACCAAAAACAAATACAATTGCTATATTTCCAAATTGCTAAGCATGCTTGGTTGGGTTAACTCTCTGATCTTCTATTAGGAGTATGTTATATTGTGCAATGTGGTGCTCAATTAATGTTTGGTTCATTTGTTGTGGTGTTTAGTTAACTGCTTGGTTCAATTCTGCAATGCGATGTCTAATTATTGTGGGTACAATTTTGTATTGTTATGCATGTGAGTTATAAATCAAATTTGCCTGCACTTAATACATGACAAACAAATACAATTGCCATATTTCCTAGCTGCAGAGTATGAAAAGTTGGCATGGGACGATGATGTCCTTGTAGCCAGTGCCGCAATTAATCTGCAGATGAGCCATCGATCTTTTCGTTGATCACACAGCGGAACTCTCCACGGAAGTACCAATATTCCGAGATGTGGAGCTCAGATCGGTGGTAACAGGGACGAAGGAAACATTTTTTACCCAGGTTCATGCCCTCTCGAAGAGGTAATACCCTACGTCATGCTTTGATTGTATTGATGATGATGTATCGAGTACAAGCTTGATCTACCTCGAGACTGTAAGTAGAGATCTAACCCTGGGGCTCGGTGAATGTAATTGTGATCAGATTCCCTCTACAGGCTAAACCCTCTAGCTTATATACACGGCAGGTAGGGCATCTAGGGTTACATGGTCGATATCCAGGGGAATGCATGGAGGTAGCAGGATATGTCATGGAGTGTACTCCAAGTCTTTGGTAGATGCAGTCTTGATCACGTCCAGGCGTCTAGCTTCCGGATTTCACCGAATGATAATGAGGGCCTACAGGACCAGCTCGAGGACTATGGCCCGACTAGGTTGGCACCCCTAGTCCAGGACACCGTCAACCTACATGCACTTTGGTTGGTGGGGATCAAGGTTCTTTGCAGAAATAGTAGTCCTATTTGTTTAGCAGTGGTCTACTCCATAGATGGACATACCATATCACATAGTAGTCCTCAATAAATTGTGGCACCCCGATTTAGAGAGGGAGAGAGTCTACAGGGACTCCAAGAAGTAGCTTTGCAGCATGTGATGGACTAGGATGATGTATTGTAATATAGATAAGTATTTCTCTCAGTTAAGAACCAATGTTATCAATCCAGTAGGAGAACCACGCCAAACCTTGTTAACAACACCTACACACAAAAGAGCAAATCCTAGCACTCAACGCGATCAAGGGGGTTGTCAATCCCCTTGGTGGTTATTTGCAAGATCAGTGATAGATAAATAAAATAAAACACAAAATATATTAATGGTAAATAAATTACAGCAAGGTATTTTTGGATTTTATATATGATAAAAGTAGACCCGGGGCCATACTTTCACTAGGGGCTTCTCTCTCGAACAAAAAACGTACGGTGGGTAAACAAATTACTGTTGGGCAATTGATAGAAAAGTGCATAGTTATGACGGTATTCAAGGCAATGATCATGTATATAGCATGACGTCCGAGACAAGTAGACAGACTCTTGCCTGCATCTACTACTATTACAGCACCCATCGATCGCTATCTAGCATGGATCTACAGTATGAAGTTCATAAAAACAGAGTAACACCTTAAGCGATGACATGATGTAGACAAAGTAAATCCAACCAATACGAATAAGCCCCGTCATTTTCCCCTAATGGCAACAATACAAATACATATCTTCTCCCCTACTTTGTCACTGGGATATAGAGCATGATACGTCAATTTTGCATCATGTTTGTATGTCGATATTTATTGCATTATGGACTATTATTTCACTTTATGATACAATTCTTATGTCGTTTCTCTCTTATTTTGCAAGTTTCACATAAAAAGCGAGATTGCCGATAGATGGAATTTTGGACTGGAAAGGGCTATATTGGAGGCATTTTTCTGAATATCTCCAAATGAGCTGAAAATTGACGGAGAAATATTTTGGAATATATTAAAATTATTGGAGAAAGAAGTACCAGAGGAGGACCCACCAGGCAGCCACAAGCCTAGGGGCACCCCCTGAGCTTGTGGTGATCCTAGCAGGCCTCTAGGCCCATCTTCTGGTATATAACCCTATTTCCCATTGAAAAAAATCAAGAGGAAGGTTTCGGGACGAAGTGCTGCCGTCTCGAGGCGGAACGAGGGTAGGAGCACTTTTGCTCTCCGATGGAGCAATTCTGACGGGGAAGATTCCCTCCGGGAGGGGGATATCGAAGCCATTGTCATCACCAAAAACCCTCTCATCGTTGGAGGACCTATCTTCATCAACATCTTCACCAGCACCATCTGATCTCAAACCCTAGTTCATCTCTTGTATTCAATCTTTGTCTCAAGACCTCAGATTGGTACCTGTGGGTTGTTAGTAGTGGTGATTACATCATGTAGTTGATGCTTGTTGGTTGAATTGGTGGAAGATCATATGTTCAGATCCAGTATGCTATTCAATACCCTTCTGATCTTGTACATAAACATGTTTGGTGAGTAGTTACGTTTGTCCTTGAGGACATGGGAGAAGTCTTGTCATAAGTAATCATGTGAATTTAGTATTCGTTCGTCATTTTGATGATATGTATGTTGTTGTTTGCCTTAGTGGTGTTATGTGAACGTTGACTACATGAAAAATCACCATATTTTGGCCTAAGGGAAAGCATTGTGGAACAGTTATTAGTTGATGCGTTGCTAGAGTGATAGAAGCTTAAACCCTAGTTTATGCGCTATTCTGTAAAGGATTGTTTTGGATCCACATGTTTCATGCTGTGGTTAGATTTATCTTAATTCTTCTTTTGTAGTTGCAGATGCTTGTGAGATAGGGTAATAATAAGTGGGAGGCTGACAGCTGGACCCACTATCTACATCTTCGCATGCAAGGAAGTGTCTTCTTATTATGCGCAAAAAAATGAATCCTCCCCATGACAGCTCGGACCCACCATCAATATCTTCGCACGCAAGGAAGTGCCTCCTTATCCTCCCTGATAGCTGGGACCCACCCGGGCAAAGTGTACGTAGCATTGTCATTCTGGTCACAAACGTGTACGTAAATACTAGTCCATCGGTCTTTCTGCCACGATGAACCGTGGCCCAGTAAGGAGCGGTAGCTATTCAAGTAGTCACGTCTAAATCGTGTGCACATACGACAGCCACGCTGCAAAAAAGACGACCACATACGTACATACGGGCATTGGTCTCGGATGCGTACATCGACGGTGTCCTGTTCATCGGGCAGCAACCGGCTGGATCGGAACTGAGAAATAGTGTCCTGTGCATCGAGAGGCAACAGACTGGGTCGGAATGCGTCCTGTTGAACGGGAGACAACGAGCTTGGACGGAACTGCCGAAACAGGGTCTGGCATACTGCAGAACAGAACAAAAGGCTTTCCGTTCAACCGCGTATGGTCGAAACGGAACCATGTTCATCGGGAAGGGTTCGGTGTACCACAAAACGGAGGAAAAAGACTTCTATTCGAGTGCCTACGGTCAAAACGACGTCTTGTTGATCGGGAGGGGTGCGGCGTACCGCAAAACAGAGGAAACAAACTTCAGTTGGAGAGCCTACGTTCGAAATGGGGTCCTGTTCATTGGAAGGGGTGTGGCGTACTGCAAAACGGGACTCCACATACTACTGTTCATCCACCGTCTACTACCTCACCCCAGCCTCCATGGGCTACTGTTCATCCACCGTCGACTTTCTCCAGCCTCCACCTACTATGGTTCATCCACCGCGTCTTCATCTTGCCTCCACCAGCCACTGTTCATCCATGGGCTACTATTCATCCAGCCTCCATCGGCTACTGTTCAACCAGCCCTCCACGGGGTCCTGTTCATCCACCCCCAACTGGCTCCCTTGTAGCGGCCTCCTCGGGATCTTTATCATCCAGCGACAATGGCCTACTACCATGGGGTCCTATTCATCCAACCACTACCAGGAATTATTCATCTAACCCCAACCAACCGGATAGACTCACCACGTCTCGACTCGTTCAACGAACCCCCAACAGTGGTCACTGTTCATCAAGAGACTGGTTCGATCAGCTTCAGTTAGCAGTAGTAGCAAAGGAATCGTCAGGTTCAGTCAGCAACGAAGGAATCGCTTGGGTTCGGTCAGCAACCAAGGGATCGATCGCTTGGGTTCGGTAACGTAGCTAGTGCAATCACTCAAATTCAGTAAGGGAACGCCTCCCTCGGGTTCATTTAGAGCCAATGCCTCACACTTACATGCGCCTACATACGAGAGAAACACGTAAACCACAGTGCACCGCTCGGCCCCGACCACCCACCGTAACCGGGAAGTCCCCGAAATTTGCCTCGCCCTCGCTTCTACCACGATTCTTTCTGTCATGGACGGCCCAAAGAATTTCATGCAGGTGTGTCTCCGGCCCGCCCAAGACCAAGAGCCCATTTTTATGATGATTTTTTATCATAGAAGTAGGAGCCCACCACATCTATGATGATACGTGTTTGTATCACAATTAGCGTAATAGAAGTGTCATAGGCATGATAGTAAAACTTTTTGTTCGGGCCAAAATGTCACGGATGTGTCTTTTTTTGTAGTGTACATTGAAGAACACAAGGCTAAGAGAAATAGGAAAACTAGTAGAGGGGTGCACTAAGCCAAGGGTTACCGCAGCAAAACAACCGGCAACCAGACGATATCCAGGGCATCTGTAGGCACGTCTGACTGACTAGCATCAACACTAAATTAAAATAGGTTCATCCTATAGCATGGTGGGTCCACTAAGTAAATTGAGATCCTACAAATGATTGGCATCCTAATCAAGTGTACAAGAAATTGTTTGTCTCACCTATTATTTTTTAATAATCTATCACACTGCTGATTGCATGGCAAGAACCCTAGCCAAGCAGACAACATGGTTTGAGGCTGTTTTCGGCTCGGGGCTTCCCCAGGGCCTAGCCTGATCCTATGTTCACTATTGCTGCCAGACACATACCATCTCAAAGTAAAAAAAATGATCAAAAGAGGGGGGGGGCTCCCTCCAATTTCATTAACGAAACCATCAACAACACACAAAACATCCACCACTGCTAGTCAGGTTCTCCATGTTAAAGTAATTGAAAGGTTGTTACTTACCAAAGCTCGTTTTATAGGTTTGGTGCAGCTCCTCTTTAACTTGCGACGTTCCTTGAAGATGTCCCCAACATCCCGTATTTCATCTTCATTGCTCATCTACATTTTCACATTCGTAGTTTTAAAATCTCAACATGGCAAGAAAAATATAGTAATACGCACGCATCTTGTGGGAAACATTAAAGCAATCTGATGACCCAAAAGTATAGGGGATGGATAAGTAAGAGTGTTGAGGCCAACAAGGAGCAAAAGGAAATGACAAGCAATTTTCAGTAGGGTATTCTCTACAAGCACTAAAATTATTAGTAACAGATAGTTGTGTGATAAGATGATTCATAACGGGTAACGAGTAACAAAAGTAACTAAGGTGCAGAAAGGTGGCCCAATCCTTTTTGTAGCAAAGGACAAGCCTGGACGAACTCTTATATAAATCAAAGCGCTCCCTAGGACATATGGGAGTTATTTTCAAGTTAGTTTTCATCATGCTCATATTATTCATGTTCGTTACATAGATTATTTGATATGTGGGTGGACCAGTGCTTGGGTGTTGTCCTTCCTTGGACAAGCCTCCCACTTATGATTAACCCCTCTCACAAGCATCCGCAACTACGAAAGAAGAATTAAGATAAATCTAACCATAGCATGAAACATATGGATCCAAATCATCCCCTTGCAAAGCAACACATAAACTAGGGTTTAAGATTCTGTCACTCTAGCAACCCATAATCTACTTATTACATCCCAATGCCTTCCCCTAGGCCCAAATCATGGTGAAGTGTCATGTAGTCTACGTTCACATAGCACCACTAGAGGAAAGACAACATACATCTCATCAAAATATCGAACGAGTACCAAATTCACATGATTACTTATAACAAGACTTCTCCCATGTCCTCAGAAACAAACGTAACTACACACAATGAATATTCCTGTAATCAAAGGAGTATTAATTATCATTAAGGATCTGAACATATGATCTTCCACCGATTAAACCAACTAGCATCAACTACAAGGAGTAATCAACACTACTAGCAACCCACAAGTACCAATCTGAGGTTTTGAGACAAAGATCGGATACAAGAGATAACTAGGATTTGAGAGGAGATGGAGCTAGTGAAGATGTTGATGGAGATTGACGCCCTCTCGATGAGAGGATCATTGGTGATGACGATGGCTTCTATTTCCCACTCCCGGAGGGATGTTTCCCCGGTGGAACAGCTCTGCTAGAGCCCTAGATTGGTTCTGCCCAGGTTCCGCCTTGAAACGGCAGCGCTTCATCCCGAAACCTTCCTTCTGATTTTTTTTCAGGTCAAAACACACCATATAGCAGAAGATGGGCGTTGAGGGCTTGCCAGGGGGCCCACAAGACCGGAGGGCGCGCCCTCCACCCTTGTGGATGGCAGGTGGCCCCCTCTAGTGCTTTCTTCGCCCAATATTTTTTGTATATTCCAGAAATATTCTCCATGAAGTTTCAAGACTTTTGGAGTCATGCAGAACAGGTCTCTAATATTTGCTCCTTTTACTGTCCAGAATTCCAGCTGCCGGCATTCTCCATCTTCCTGTAAACCTTATAAATTAAGAGAGAATTGGCATAAGTATTGTGATATAACGTATAATAACAGCCCATAATGCAATAAATAACAATCTAAAAGCATGATGCAAAATGGACGTATCACACTCATGTCCATGTTAGCATGAGTGATTTTTAATATCCTACTATGTGGCTCTTCTACTTTGCTAGAACTACGTTGTGGTTTCTTTTTGAGTGAATGGAACAGAGGGATCACCTCCCTGCTATTCTACAAAACTTTCCATCATTTGCAACACTAGTGGTTACATATGAAGAACCTACCCAAATACAGCGCTATACAGGAGCGACGCAGAACTACAAGATGATATTCTGTTGGACAATGCAAGCTACAACCAATTACTTTTACCGGAACAATAGCAGCCAAGAAATTTGAAGGGTAGGTATGAACATAATCGGAACTACACATGTGCTGCTAAGAGAATCGACATACACATTACCAATCGAAGAGGAGTACGAAGGTCGCAGCCATGTCTGTGCATCTTGGTCGGCAAGGAGAGTCAGTTCATTGTCGACGATGGTGCTGCTGCTGCGCTGGGCATCATCTTCCGAGAAGCATATCTGAGACCGTGGAAGACGGCACCGAGGAAGCAGCTCCGTGTACGACAGTGATGGCGGACTGGCTCTTGTGTGGCACACAACAACGTCGATGAGGCAGATGCGCTGCGGTGGACGAGTACGCTGATGAAGAAGGGGAGGTGCAAGAAGGTCCTGCGGTGCCATGGAGAAGTCTATTTTGCGGTGGGATTGAAAATGGGGAGTAATGAGGTGTAGTCTGGGTACCGGGGTGAGGTTGGCTGGGTGGGGTGAACATGAAGTTACCAAAATAGCCCCCGACCCACCAGCATCCGTCGACCTGTTCGACCAAGGGTATGATGGTAAATTTGCATTACTCGAATCTGAGTCGCGGGAGATCTCAATGGAAGTGGGACATTTTGCCATCGACCTAAAAATTTGTACAGCACTACCTTTGTAAAGAAATACAGAGGGACTAACACTTTAGGAGTACTACTCCCTACTCCTCGTCTGGCGTGTTGGGTGACTGGGCAAAGCAGCTAGGGCTACTACTCATACTCCCCCCATTTTTGTTTACTCTGCATATTAGGTTTGACTGAAGTCAGACTTCCTAAGGTTTGACCAAGTTTATAGAAAAAATATAAACATTACCATAACAAATCTGTATGATGTGAAAGTAATTCAATAATAAATCTAATGGTATTGATTTGTCATTGTATATGCCAATATTTTTGTTTACAAACTTTGTTAGACTTTATAAAACTTGACTTTGACCAATGCTAATACGCGGACTTAAATAAAATAGGAGGGAGTACACATCTGTTTTCTTAGGTTGTCGTGGCATTACTTGTTTTTTGTAATTGTTAAATAAATATATTAAGATATTGACTTCGAATGTAATGGTTTATAAAATTCAATATTTAGAATTGTTGTTGATTTCCAATATGAATATCGGGTCTATAGTACTTCACAATATGCTCAAAGTAACATAATCCGACTCAAATGAAAATATAAATGCATTTCATAGTTATTAATTTGTTGTATCCAACAAAACCAACCATGACTATACATGATCCAGTCTAAAGCAATTTTTGAACACATCTCAACGTGTGAATGAAACACACACACACACAGACACAGAGAGAGAGAGAGAGAGAGAGAGAGAGATAGATAGAGAGAGAGAGAGAGAAAGAGTTTGCGAAGATGACCTATGGCGGGAGACAGATGTGTGCGCTTAGCACACAAGATATACACCCAATGGAAGAAAGAGACAGCGGGCGGGAAAGATTGTTTAGATGTGGGCGAGAGAGTAGGTGAGAAACCTCACGAGAGACAGGAAGTGTGCGAGAGAGAGTAGGGGGGAGGAAGTTAGGCCTGTGAGAAAAGATGGAGACATGTAATATAAGGAGTGAGATGCGTGTGCATCGGGATTTTGTACGTGTGGAAGGAGAAGAGACAAAAGTTT